>NW_019272036.1:329673-347838 GCF_002738345.1 Cucurbita maxima | reverse complement strand
AAAAAAAAAAAAAAAAAAAAAAAAAAAAAAAAAAAAAAAAAAAAAAAAAAAAAAAAAAAAAACTCACAAGGCCAAAAACGTCATTTACTATATTACAACAGGAGAACTCCGTAATTTCACACTACTCATTTCTCTCTTGTTCTTGTTCCCCTCTCAATACGCAAATTCTCCTCTCCGATTCCTCGTGGATTTACGGTCACGAGAAGCCGCCATTGAAGTCGACGAAGAAGAACCAGATTCCGAACTCGAAAGCGACGCCGTTTTACGACTCGACGAAGAATTTTCCTTCATTATACTCTCTTTTTCGTCCATTAAAATCTGCCTGCACCTACACTCCACGCTGCAAAATCCCCTATCTCCCCTAAATTCCAACAAAATCATCAGACAAATACAAATATGCATACATACATACATATATATATATATATATATATATATATATATATATATAGAGAGAGAGAGAGAGAGATTTACTTGTACATATAGATGTCCTTTCCAGGCAAGAGCTTCTGATTACAGAGATAGCAGGAATGGAGGCGAAACGACGTCGTCTGGAGGTAGGAATTAGAACTGCGAGAAGAGGAGTTGACGGTGAGGTTCATAACGGAGGCTTTACTGATAACCTGGGATGATTTATTACAAAAATCTCCCTGGTTGGATTCGAGAATCACGCTTAAACCGACCATTGTAAGAGCATTTGAGTTCAGGGAGAAAATGGGAAAGAAAAAGAACCGGGGAGGATTTTGTTTTCTGGTTCGTTGGTTTCTTTCAGGGAAGAAAATAAATAAGCGAACGGGAAATGAGAAGGAAAGAAGAAGAAGAAGAAGAAGAAGATGATGATTATGGTACGGATGGTGGTGAGTGGTGGGGCCCACTACACAGCTAATGCAGCAGTAAACAAGGACGATCAGCGCAGCGACCGATTTGATTTCTACTGCTTATTAACTGCCACGTACCCCCCCCTTTTTCTCCTTTTACATTTTATTTTTTATTGCTTTTCTTTTTTTATTTAAATTACAAGTTTTTTCTTCAATATTTTTTCTAAATTATTTAATTTTTATCTTAACTCTAAAAATAAAATATTTTGTAAAAAGTCAACCAATAAATAAAATATAACAAACATAGGTTAAAAAACGTCATAATTATCATTTGAGAATATTCAATCAATGTTAGTTTTTTATACAAATTTTAAAAAAAAAAATCCAAACTTTTTATTTATTTGCGTTAAAATTAATTTTAGTAGTAAATAAAAAAAATAAACTCCAATAATTAATTAATTTATTTTCAAATTTAAATGTTAAGGACATAATTGAAATTTCCGTGGAATTTTAGTAGAATTGTGTCTTTGTCATAGGGAGTGGGCCGAAAAAGAAATAAAAACAGAAATGATTCTTTTTTGTGGGGCCTCACATAATTAATTTAATGAATATGTACGTCTCATACATCATATAGTAAAGGAAATCTTGTTTTTCTATATAATTACGTCTTATTTATTATTATTATTATTATTATTATTTCAAATATATATATTCATAGTACACGTACTTCAACTCTTTTAACACCCATTGTACTCTCTCTTTTTTACACTATTTAATTTTTTTCATAAATTATTAATTTTTTTTTTTTATTTAGATTTATTAATTAAAAAAATAAAGGAAAAAGTCATTGAAAACGACAAAAAGAAAAAAAATTATTAAAGGAATTTCCCATGATTTTACTTTTTACCTTCGTCCTTTTGATTGGTTTTGGTAGTTGCTTGCCTTTCTTCTGTCCCCTTATTCTCAAGGGGGCCTTCCGTATGCCCTAATAATGCATGACAAACAAAACCCCTCACTCTCCTTTTCCACTTTTTTTTTTTTTTTTTATATATTTTCTCAATTATTTTTTATTAATTATTTTCAACTTTTATGACAATAATCGATGTGCACCCATAAATGTGGACCAACATCACAAGCTTCACCTAAAAAAACAAAATTAATACAAATTCAACCCAAATTATCACTTCTCCTCCACCTCGGCTTCTCGAGAGGCAAAGAATGCACCATGCGTGCTCTTGCCTCTAGATATTCCGTTCAATCTAGACTGTTTTTCACTCAAGCCAATTTGTTTTAATAATTTTAAAATATTATAATTTTAAAATTAAGATTAAGAATAAAAATGAGGTTAAATTATTTAAAAAATAATGTTGGTTGGAAATAGTTTGTATAATTTAGTCTAAAATTAATTGGAAGGGAAATGTAGGGTTTACAGGTGTTTGGATGTGGGGAGAAGGAGTGAGACGTGATGAGAACGGCGCTGTCTTTCAGCCGGATATCTTTTGTTTCACCCACTTTTATTTTAATACAAAAGCCGGCGCTGGCGACTATATCGATTAACACTCCCAATCTACTAATTTAATCACCTGCCACGTGGAGGTCAAATCAGTCAGTGAAATAGGAGGCATACAGTAAATGAATTGAGACATAATAAATTAAATAAATAATAAATTCAGGAGAGAGGAATTGATAATAGTAGAGGTGTGAGAGAGTTCAATTTGTATTGAATTTAAATAAATAAAAAATTTATAGACATGAATTATTCTCTAATTAAACTCCATCCAATTAACTCGAATTTGCTATTAATTTTACAATTATATATATATATATATATATTATTTTATTATTTATTATTTGACCACTTTTAAAAATAATATTTAACTATTTAGATAATAATTTTTCAAAATATATATTAAAACGAAATTTGTAACTTTTAATTAAATATTTTACTAACTCTCACTTTTATTAAAAATAAAAATTTAAATAAATTATTCGAATAGCAAACCAACAGTTGAATTTTATTTTATTTTATTTTATTTTATTTTATATTCATCCTCTATTCTTTTGATTTTATCATATGGTCAAGATTATTTATAATAATTATTTTTAAAAATATTACGTTATATGTATTAACCGTTTTGAATCCTCTGCTCACACGTTGTTTTTTAAACTAAAAGATGAAAAGAAAAAAAAGTAAATTTAGTTATAAATGGTATTTTTTGCTAATTAAATTCTATTTTCTTATTAATTTTATTTAATGATGGCATAATTCTAATATTTTTATAAAATTATACATATGTAAAATTTATTGTACTAAAAATAAATAAATTTACCATAATTATTTGTGTTTTAAATATACTTGATTACATTATTTACTTTAAGCCAACAGTAAAAAAAAAAAACTGGTCTAATTTGGTAACTTGGTTGGGTTTGATGAATATGAAAAGGATGGCTTTAATTCAAAGCTAACTTCAAAAGTACATCCTATGTGTACAAGACCTTACGATTCAAACCCGAAAGTAAAAATCCTATTTACAGCATCATGTATTAAAATTGAATACTATTAATATTTTTTCGACAATTTTATAATAAATATTTAGAAGCGTAACCATATAAAACTATTATATAAGAGAAAATATATTAAAAATATTATTTATATGTTCGGATCTTTTCATATNAGGAATTAAATTTAGCCAAAAAAAAAAAAAAAAAAAAAAAAAAAAAAACATGGTCAAAGAAAAATAAAATCTATGGCTAAAGGTATAATAAATTATTATTATTATTATTTTTTTGAAAGTGAAAGTCCTATCATTATATTTGATGGGGAAAAATGGGGATTTTATGGTGTTATTCAATGAACCATTATAGTGGTCCATATTATAACAAGGAATGTGAAATTATTCAAAATTTCCACTCCATTATTATCACCACATGTGGCCAAACAAATGTCTTTCACCCACTTTATCTTTTATGGACATTGGAATAATTTTGTGGAACAAATATAAATATTTATGAATTATGTTTGTTTATTAATGAAATTAAAAATTAAAAAAAAAAAAAAAACATTTCGTATTAGGTCGAGGTCTGACTCGCGTGTTAGATGTTCAAATCTCGGATCAAACTCGACCTATATTACATAAATGTCGAGATTATGTGAGATTCTCATTTTTGTTAATAATTCATCTAATTGAAATTCAATTTAGATGTGATTTTACGAGTTTAACCCTTTATATATTTTTATGAAAGTGATATAGAAAGTTTTGATTATTGTGTCAATTTAGTGGGCTTGACTATGCATTTCGGATCCAAATAATTAATGGGCTTATAGGCCCAATTAGCAGACGGATCACAGAGGCCCATTATCATTAAAAAAAGAAGAAAAAAACCCCCCGCCAAAATGTTCAACATATCCCGCTTTTGGAACTGTTGTCGTCTCCAGATTCAGAACTGAATTGATTTTCTCTATAATTTCAGTTATTCCATTAATTTTCCTTTTATTTTTTTTCTTGCATCGGAAGTCAAATCAGTGCGAAAAAGTTCATCCAATTCCAAATCAATGGCGACCGATCATCACAGCGTGCGACGAAAACGATTTGGCGTAGTGGACGTACTGTCGAGTGTTGGTGAATTTTTCTAACCGAGCATTGATGAACAATGGAGAATTTGATCCAGAAAAAATGGAATTCAACTTTGCTGTTGCTAATGGAGTTAATTAATATGTTGATCGAAGTCGAGATAGTTGGGGAACAATCGTGTCGTTGATGCTGTTATATCGGTACATTAGGACTAGGACTGCTTTATTATCCTTAGCACTGCCGGATCATGTTCGCCATGTAAGCTACACAAACGAACTTCTTGATATTTGTCTTCTTGCAGTGTCCAATATCTGGTGGATGTTTCGCGGCATCTCGCCAAATAGAGGCCAATTCGTTCATTGGAGTTGAAAAGCAAACAGAAACATTGGGACTGATTGGTAACTTATTTTATATTGGCGCTAAATAAAATTTCTGATGAATTTTTCAATTTTCTCGGTTTTGTCATTTTCTTACAGGGATCGGAAAATTAATTTTTCCACGGTGCAATTCAGAGTTATGCAGCCAATTTACACATATTCGATGTAAGTNTTCACATGTTTTTGCATTTTTTTTTTTTTTTTTTTTTTTTTTTTTTTTCTTCTGCTGAGGCTGTTTTGTTTCGAATTAGAAAGCAAATTCGTTCTTATCGTTATGGAGATTCCATCTCACTCATTAGGCTAATGACAGTCGTTTTCAGGTCGTTTCATTACTATATCATCGTTGTCGTGGAAATGGAGTTTGATTAGTAATGTAGAATCTTGCCTTGGTGGTCCATGGTGTAAAGTATGCGCGCCACTACTGTTGCACGCTAGGTGTTTGATGTAATGTCTCTGCATAATTTGGTTACCCCCCTGCATAGTCTTTCCATTTTTTTTTTTCAAAAAAAAAAAAAAAAAAGAAATTGAAAAGTCTCAATTAATCATTTCTGGGAATAAGATTCAATTATCTTTAGACCAGTCGGGTGATAATCTCTATTGTAAGCCATAGGTTTGAATCCCATATTACTCTTAAAGCCAAAATTGTCTCTACTCTGCATCGCACATGCTTTGATTCCATATGATACAATTACTTCAGAAGTTAAGTATCAAGAGTCAAAATCAAACCAAAATTTTACTTTTTGTTACAACTTAACATCTTTATCTTAACCACCGATTTTGCACCCCATTGGGAAGTAAGCTGATTTGCACAACTTTTTGAATTCTGTTTTGCAAAGAGCAATCAATACATTTTAGGCCTCTAATGATTAAAAGTTACTATTAAATGAAACTGTTGATGAAGCTTGCTTTCTGTTGGCAGAAATGTTGGACTTAAAACTCCGTTGGCACAGGTTCAGTCTCTGTTAATTAGTTGAAGGGTCAGCAATCGGTGGACATAAAGGCACTGATCTTGAACGACAATTCAGTTCTCTAATTGTTTGACATTAATTTGATGTTTTTCTTGCACACAGGGAAGGAAGCTGGATTCAACGTTTTAATTACTTTTGCTCGTTTGAGTTTAAAACAAGAGGAGCGCCATACCCCAGAAATGGATGACAGGTAAGGCAATCAGGTTTATACAGCTTCTTTGCCTCCCAAACACGCACAAAAGCCTTAAATTTAGCCAAGCCTTTCATTTTTCCTTCTTAATGGAAAACCCAACCCCAAGAAAGGAGCATTTATCAGTTGGTTTTGTATGATTTAGCTGCTGCTAAGTAATAATGATATGAAACTGTTTTAGACTAGTCAAAACAATATTTAGTACAGTAAACCAGGTTAGATTCTAAGTTTTCAAAGATTGTTTCCGGTTGAGGTGATCTGAATGATCCTTAACTTGAGAGGTTCTTTGAACGGAGAAATGAAAGAATAAGAATACGTATATAACAATAGGATTGACGAGAAAAAAAAACTTGAACTATCGTTATATAGAATCAATAGAGGACAATGAAAACATGTAGAGGAAATGAGTTCAAGCCTAATAGAATTTTGGGTTTAGAGGAAATGAATTCAAACCACAGTGATCCTAGTAGAATTAAGTATCTTATGAATTTCTCTAACAGCAAATATAGTAAGATCTAATAGTTCTGTGAAATTAGCTGCAAGTTGGTAAAACTCTTGATCTCTCCAAAATCTGGCCCTGTCACAAACTTTTTAAAAGAAGAGTTACAACAGGAGAGCTGTAAAGCATCTTCTACATGGTTCAAATTTGGACCACTTTTTGGATATTTTGGTCCAGCATTGCTTTGTACCATAAAGAAGGAAGAATCAGGCTAATGTGATGTGGTATATACCAGATTCCAACTTCTAGCACATGCCTAAGTTTAGAAGTTATTAATGAAGCTTATCATCGCAAGTTGATAGTACGAACATTTCTTTACGTCATCATGTGTGTAAAAAAAGGTGTGTTCTCAGAAAAAGGAAAAGAAAAACCCATAAATTTGTCTGCTCCGCCACCATAACTGAAGATCTAGCCCTGGAAATGACTATAATGTCCAACATCGTATATGTATGAATGATGATATGAATGAAGAATGTGGTAGTTGTATTGTTGAAGGATTGTTTATTATCAGCCATGCATTTGCATGTACGAATACACTGTGGCGTAGCGAACGGTTCATTTTTGTTGTCTCAATGGCCACACACACACCACACCACACATGGCTGGTCTATTACTGTGCTTCCATATGCCTCTTCCATTTTTTTCGTTATATAGTTTCCGATCATATTCAAAAGGGAAATTTCATCCATTGATATGACACCAAATTCCCCCCACCCAAAAACACAAAACTAAACAAAAATATTTCACTATCTAAATATATTACAAACATATCCCAATTCCAATTAACCCCAATTTACCCGAAATCAAACAAAATAATAGGCTTTAAAGAAAAATGGAGATAATTAATTGTAATATATAGTATACCTTCCTATTATATCCTAAATTATGCTTATATATCATGCTTACTTTTGAAAAATTAAATCTAACTCTGTGTGTCTTGTTTTTGAACAGGCGATTCTTTGAGAAATTCAGGACCTTCCTCGCGTATGGCTGTGTGGATCGCATGTGCGAAGACATTATCGGTGCTTTTGCCTACCAAGTCTTTGGCTTTGATCGACTCCATTTCCCAATCTGTATTGAACACAACCATTAAGATTGAGACCACACATGCCATCTGAGCTGCCAAAAGCCCATAGCAAAGACCCACAAACCCAAACTTCCAAACAAACGCCGACAACACCGCCACCGGCGCCCCCACCATGTAAAATGAATAGAAGTTTATTCCTGCTCCGACCCCTGGCCTTGCACTTCCCCTCAGAATCCCGCAGCTTGTTGTTTGTGGGCAATTTGCTAGCTCGCACAGTCCGATTATGGGCAGAACCGCCATTGTCAGCTCTAGAATTCCCTCATCTTTTGTGAAAACTCTTCCCCATGTCCTTCTGCCTATGGTGGTCAATGCGAGCCCCATCAATGAGCCCACCAACGCCAATCCTATCGCCACCACCGCCGCCAGTCGTGCCTTCTTGGGCCGGCCGGCGCCGAGCTCGTGGCCGACTCTGGTGGAGACGGCCGCACTGAGAGACATTGGTAATGTGTACATTAGTGAAGTTGTTTGAATTACAATGCCTGAAGTTGCGAGTGCAATCCGCGGGTTGTAGAGGTAGCCAGTAAGAATGGTCATAAACTCATACCACCACCATTCCAAGCAAACTCCAAGGCAGCTAGGAATTGCCAATTTGATCAGCATTCCCCATTCCTCCCCAGTTGTGGCAGCAGCGCTGACGTCGGTTCCAGCGGCGACGGTGCCTTTCAGTGGCACAAACAGGTTAGCCTCCTTGGAAGAGGAAGAGGAAGAGGAAGAGGAAAAGGTTCTGCGAGTGCAGAATATCAAATAGAGTAAAAGGAAGAAAAGTGTATTGAAGTTAGCTATAAAGTTAGAGATAGCAATCCCACGGATTCCAAGATCAAGAGGGAAAGTCAAGAAAATGGCGATGGGAACATGTAGGAGAATAGCCAACAAATTGCACCACATGACAAGCCACGTGGTGCCTTGGTTTCGTAGGTAAATACGCAAAGGGTGAAGGAGGCTGTTCAACACCAAGTCAGGGACTGCAAAACGGCAATAAACAGCAGCAATTCTAGTGATTTCTGGGTTCTGGTGAAGAACCAACATGAGAGGCTCCAAATTGAGCCAAAGAATCCCAATGGGAAAAGAAGCAAAAAGCAAAATAAGAACCGTTCTTTGTAAAGTGAGAAATGCAATGGAGGAATTGTGAGAGCCAAAGGCTTGGCTGCAGAGTGGCTCCATTCCCATTGCGAGGCCAGAGAGAACTGAATAGCCAGTGATATTTGTGAAGCCTATGGCTAAAGAACCAGCAGCGAGATGAAGAGTACCAAGCCTACCCATGCAAATGACAGAGATCATGTTTTTGAGGTAACTCACTAATCCCATTGCTAAAACAGGGAAGCCAATGTCAGCCATTTGCCTGAGCTCGTCCAGAACCTTGAAAAAAGGAGGAAAAAAATGACGAGGGAGAGGACCAGAAGCTTAGCAAACAGGTATGCAATTAAATATATAGTGGCATTATTTTAATATTCTCTGAGAAGTTTTTTTCTTTAAGAATTCGTACCTCTGGCATTGTCGGGTACTTTTGGGACTTCTCTTCTGCAAGCATATTTTTCTTTCCTTTGCCCCTTGCTGTTTCTTTTTCCCTGTGCTCAGTAGAAGAGAGAGAGAGAGTGGAGAAGAGAGAAAGCAAAGTGAGTATTGGGCATGCAGGAAAAGATTATAATTTATAGAGATAGGAATTGGACCAATCGGTGGGGGTCTCCTTTTATATGCGTCTATGGGACACATTCTCTCTCTCTCACTAGAATGCACAGAGGCCCCCTTTAGTTTTGCTCCCCATTAAAAGTTGGATGATTTTAAAGTCTAGGAGAGAAATACCCAAACTTTTTCTTGTGTGTTTTTTCAACTAGAATTTTAACTACTTTAACCATTAACTTTCATAATATGAGTTTTATACCATTAAAAGATAGTTGTCCTTATATAATTTTGTTCTCTTTTCTTAGTTAATAGGAGACTTTAGTTGCACCCCAAATATTGAGAAGATGAGAAGAACTAAGTATTAACTTAATTTTACAAGGTAATTTTGAACAACTTTTAACGATGTATATCTTATTTGTATGTAGATAAAAGTAGTTCTAAGTCTGGATGGTGAAATTATTACTTTAACCACTTTAAGAGATGTTTGACTTGTGAATTAGGTTTGTATAAACTTAGGTCGATAAGCTGAATGTATAGTTTGGTAAGTAGGTTATATAAATCTAAGTTGTGGGTTTGCTAATTCCTGGAACTTAATAAATTTAGATTTCTAAATGTATTTCTTAGGCTAGGCATGCACATTTACAATATACATGCTACAAGTATAATAATAATAATAAAAATTCAAACTCATACTAATTAAAATTGCCAACAAAATATTCCCTAGGCTCTCCTTTTGTGGACAAAGTTTGCACTAAGTTTAATGTGGGGTGTTATTTGCTTGTTTCGTATAGAGCATGTATTGCTTGTTTAAACCATGTGATAAAGTTGAAAGTAGCATACAAAAATACCCATAAATTTTTATGGAATTTTGGAAATTTCCAAAACTAAGGGAAACATAATTACTCCTCTCTTTGTGAAAGGATCATAAGCCTTTAATTTTTCTTCACATGGAAAAAAGTGGATTCATATTCTTATGGAAAATTTGGTAGCTTCATGATCACTCTTATTTTGATGAGTTATTTCTAATATGTTTTTTCTTTTTAAATTTGTGATTATCTCATAATTTCTTTTAGTTTGTCCCACACAATGTCATCATTTTCAAGTATATGTTTGTTAAGGAATTCTTTTTAGTTCGAAAATTATTTTGAAGGTAAATATTACTAAGAGATATTAGGTCGTATTATGATTTTGTTGATCATGGATGCGTCTCTTTCAAAAGAATAGGGATAAGAATACATTTGTGACAATAGAAATAACACATAGATATTTTGATTTTGTTGGCAAAAAATCTCACTCACACACTCAAAGAGAAAGAAAGCAAAAGAGAAGTGGACCTTTCTTGTTTGAATTGCCACTTTCAAAGAAAATAATATATGGTAACTGAGCTGCCTAAACCTCAAAAGATGGGCAATGCCTTTGCAATTTCTTGCCAATAGTTTGGTTATACATATAAATGGATATTTCTTGCCAATTAACAGTACAAGTAAAAAATAATCAAGAAAGTTTGTATAAGTACAACACAGATAAATGGAAATTTTTTGATATACTAACGGATATCCCTATCAATAATTATCTAATAGATAATTATATTATAGATATAGATCGGGAAAAAAATCTGGATAGAAAATATTTTGATTGGAGAATGCTGCATTTTGGTCTTAAAAATAAGGCCGATATTAGAGCCTGGATCAATATTGAAACTGACACGAACAGTAATAAAAATACTAAAACTGGGGGTAATAATTTTCAACAAATTGAAAAAATCGATAAGAAAGATTTTAATTATCTCACAATGAATCAAGAAATCAACCCATTGAACAATAAAAAAAAAATCTTTTTTGTTTTTGATTGGATGAGAATGAATGAAGAAATACTAAGTCGTTCCATATCGAATCTGGAACTTTGGTTCTTTCCAGAATTTTTGATACTTTATAATGCATATAAGATTAATCCGTGGATCATACCAATCAAATCACTTCTTTTAAATTTGAATGAAAATTTCATTATTAGTAAAAATGAAAAACTACATATTAATCAACAGTCAATTAACCTCCACATGCTGTTCTCTTATAAGGCTACTGCTATGTACCTCCAATATAAGGTAGATTTCAATACCCAAAATTGTAGGGGTCATTATATTTTTCTATCCATAGCTTTGCGTACCTCTTCCCCATTCCCATTTATGTCAATTCAACACCACATTACCATTACATTATTTGAATATTAACTACTAGGGAACTGTCTCATAGTTGTCAGTAAAACGAACAAACTATAAATTCAGGTGTCTTTATAACGTTATAGTAATTGCATGTTTGATATATTTTATATTACCTTAAATGCTTGAGAATGTACTACGTTCTTTGCTTATAGCGAGGTAAAGTTTTCTTCATTTCTCTTTCTAAAATTTCTCTTTGCTCCCATTTTCTAAAATCTTCTTCTTAAAGTGGGGTTTGAAGATTGGGTATACATTGTTAGGTCGAATGCAACACGATTTCGAATTGGCTGAATCACTTGATGGCGAGAGTGAGTGCCGCTCAACCTATAAAAGTGTGATGGTGACATGTTTCTGGAGGGGTGCGGAAGGGGGTAGAGATGAGTAATCGGAATTTTAGGGTGAAAAGGTGTGCGCTTGTTCCAGCGTAATCAGAGGGTAAAAAGCTTCTTTTCTCCGTCATAAATCTGATGCAAAAAGGAGAATATGGGGGAAAAGTGCATTATTTTAAACCATATTCAAGAAATTAATGCCAAAGGGGTTTTCTTTTTTTCGTTTTTTTTTTAATTCCGTCCAAAGTTCAATTTTATTTCATTAAATGCCTTTATTTGGATCTGGATTGCTTAGGTTTCTCACATAACTAACGTCCTTTTAGAGCAATCAAATTTTGCCTCTTTTGTTCATACCAAATCAAAATCTCCCACAATTATTATTTTCCCACCAATTAATCATTTAACAACTCCTATCCCTCCTTAACATTCAAATAATACAGATTATCTCAAAATTATTCAACCAACAAACACAATTCTTTCTTAAAAAAAGAATTCAAATACTATTTTGTATTAAACACTTATATAAAACAATTTATTTAAAAGCTGTTATTTGATGTCATTTAATATGAGCATTTATAAAAATTTGCAAAACACAATAAAAACAAAAGCTTGACTTTTCGATCTCAATTAGGCATATATATTAAACTTGGGAGTCGAATAAACAATATTTTTCTTGCAACCTAAGCAGAGATCGAGACTATTGACCTCCTTTTTGGATGTCACACATAGACAAGACCATCCATGTGCATGAAACCTAGGTTAAACAAACATTAATAATTATTACACCAACTTTGGATAATCTTGTCTAAGCAAAATTTCATTCCATCACTTCTCCGTAACATGTCTTTCCATTAAGTGGAAGGATTTCTTACCTTATACTTCATAGTAAATGGAAAAAAAAAAAAAAGGGTCGATGAAACGACAGCGTATCCAACTGTCGCAATCCCTCCTATGGTCATTTCTGCCATTAAATGGATTTTGCTGTTAGAATGGCATTTCTTTGGTCCCAAAGTCTCAGGCACCGAATGGAAACCAAGAGCTCAAACCACCGACAACTTTTCTGCCTTCTCCCGCAATCACTGACAAACCCCATACGTTTTCTCAACCAAACTATTAATTTATTAACCATTTTTAAACCCTTTTCTTTTTCTTTTTTTTTATTTTTTTTTGGCCTTTAATGTCTGGGAGAGAAGAAAATAAAGGGATGATTTAGGGTCAAATTTATTTCGATTAAAACACGTCTCGTATATCAGTTTAGCCGATCAGAACTTACGAGATTGATTGATTTTTTTCCTTGTAGAAAAATATTCGAACTAGAAAAAAAAAGAGACGAGACCCATAATTAAATTATGCGTATAAGTTTAGATCATTAAAAAGATGGTGATATAGATAGTTATCTAACCATTCAATTATTACTATTTTTTTTATTAAAAGAAAAAGATTTTTTTGGAAGGCACTATCATTCACTCAAACGCTTTCGACCATCGTACACAAAGCACCCTACTTTTCAAAGAAAGCGTGACAAAATAGATACGAAGAAGAGTTGTTTTTATAGGTCGACAAAGAGCACACTCCACTGACAGTAAAAAATGAAGTTGATTATTCACAAGGTTTCGTAGATATTATGGGGTAATAATAGTTGATGAGGACCATGAATTTGACACTTTTGTAACTAGATATTGCACTGAATTAAATATTCCTCTCTTTGGTGATGTGTGTTTAGTCAACCTTCTTAATTCTTTCAAATTTGAAGCCCTAAAGTGGGAAATTTTGAAATTGTGGAGAAACATAAAAGATTGTCCATATTGCTTGGTCTTCCTCTTCCCTCCCACCTACTTTATTTAGAATCTTTTTGAGTTTAAAAAATTGAACATCGTCATGCCTTGAACTTTTGACTGACCGATACTATAGTATGAAAACTTCTCCCTAACAGACCGTATTTTAAAAATCTTAAGAAGAAGGACCCATAAGGCTAAATGAGGTGTATTGTGAGATCCCACCTCGGTTGGAGAGGAAAATGAAACATTCTTTTATAAGGGTGTGAAAACTTCTCTCGAACAGTAGTGGACTTGGGTTGTTATAATATAAGTGCTAGACACCCGTTAAGGGTGTAGCACGTTCTCCCTAACAAATGCATTCTATAGTAGGGCATAATGGGTCTCAGTAGGAGTGGATTGTGAGATCCATCATTTTTTACGAAGGTGTGGAAACTTCTCCCTAACAAACTCGTTCCATATTAGGACATGAAAACAAAGAATGCGAAGAATAAGGAAAAATAAGAAGATAAGTCTTTGGTTCATAGTGGTCCGACCATGGAGGCCTACACCCACACTCAAGGTAAACAAGGTACAACCCTTTCTCAATTTCTTTTTCCTTCATTCTCATGCATTCATCTCATACAATCAATTTTATTTTATGCCCAATTTCATTCAAATAATATAGTTATAATATTATTTTAAAAATAGAAAATATCCTTACATTATTAATTATGTTCAAATGCATTTTTAATTCACAAGTGACCCACAAATTTTAATATTATATGTAATATAATGATTCACACTCGTACCATCCAAATTTATCATTAAAACAAATAAATTAAATTAAATTAAATTAAAAAAATATTACAGGCTAGCAAATTAATTATTAAAAAAATTAAATTAAATTAAAAAAAACCCGTAAAAAAAAAAAAAAAACGGGGGCATGTGAAAAAGGATCTTTTGAGGGCACAGAAGCACGTGATTGAACTGACGTTAACCTAAATTTAGGCTCTCTTCTTCCTTCACTTTCCTTTCCATTAAAGCAATCAAACCACTTGAATTTAATTCTTTTTATTTATTTATTTTTATAATTTCAATTTTTTTTTTTTACTTAATAAAATTTAAATATGTATCAACCGTTATTATCATTTCCGTAATTAATATTCTATATATTTTTCATAAATATATAAATAATTCACCCAACCCACTAGTTTTTTAATAAATTAAAAAATATATACATTTTGTGTTAACAATAAAGTTTTTTTTTTTTTTTTTTTTTTTTTAACATAAAAGGAAGATCCTAAGGTTACGGTTAAAGTTATGAGTAAAGATAACCTGTCCGTTGGAACATAATTCAACTACTACTTTAGGTATTTATTTTTTATTATCGTGAGTTTTTTACGATAATTTTTTTTATGATTACATAATTCTTTGAGAACAAAAAGTACATAAACAGTAAATATTAAGATTGTCTGATATCATAGGTTTGGGATTGTCTTAGCCGCTGATACCGCAATCCCTATGTTTACAATTGTCTTAGCTATAATTTTTTTAACATATTTTCGTCGAACTTTAATTTTTACCGATGCTCGACTTGTCAAGTACTTATGTAGTACTTTGGATTAATTTAGTTTTTAAAACTTTCAAGATCACTTATAATTAACATCGTGGCCTAATTTAATGTATATTTTGGACCGTCCACATTATGTCATTTAGAATGTAAAGTTATTCCCTATATTTATAAGACTTTTTCTTCGCTTAGTTTTGAGTTTGGAATTCTTTCTTTTCTTGTAAGGTTAGGTTGTCTATATATACCGACTTTGATTAGATCCAACTTTTGGATTTGGTACATGTTTGGCACCCGTTTATTTTTCTTTCTATTCTCGTGAAAGTTTTGACCTAAAATTGTATTGTCGTCTTTATCTACTTGTTTTTCTACATATGAGTTACGTCCGAAATTTGTCTATTTTATAAGTCATATTATCACGCTCTAAAATGAATCGTATCAAAATTGATTTGCAACATGTTTTAGTTTTACATCACAAATTTATTCAACGTGTTTGTCGTGATGTGACTATCCCCTAATAACGGTTTGATGAATATTTTAATTTTTTTTTATAAATACAAAATTTTTTAAAACTCACCCGGTCGAGTAACTTTCAAGTATAGTTTAGTAAATTATATATTTACCACCATAAATAGATGTCACCACTAGTTCAATAGAGTCAACTCTAATAATGGCATGAGTTCGATATATTAAAGTATTTTTTAAAATAGTTTAATTATTTTATAAATAAATATTTAGAAATTTTATGAATATGTTGTAATCTTTTTATAATTATTTTAATAAAAATGAGATTATTTTACACAAATTAAGGTTTTTGAATCCTCCTAAAATATTGTGTGTGGGCCCGTGAGTGGTGACTGGAGGCCGAATTGTGAAGGCCCAGTACGTTTGGGCCTAAAGGCTTTTGAGAGGCCCAAATTTCGGGATTTGAACACCTGCTGAATAAGTGTCGGCCCATCACTATTTTACTTCTAGTTTTTTTTTATTTTTCTAGAAATGTCGGATCCAATCATTTGTTTTTTCTTTTCGGAGCAAATTATGTAAAGGATAAATAATTTGGTTAATTATTGGACGATTATTGTCGCCTTTTTACTTCATATATTTGGTGATAATTTATTTCATATTATAATCCACTTTTTCCCTTTATCACATTCATATAAGACTCCTACTAATAACTCCATTTTTTTTTAATTTCTTATAAATTATTTTATAAAATTTAATAAATAAGGAATTCAACCCAATCCAACTTAACTATAAAGTTTTTTTTGGTGAAGTTGGCTCTGAGTTGGTTTATTTAAATTTTTGTTTTTAATAAAAATAAAAAATTAATTTGTAAACCATGTTTTTATTTATTTTCAAGCATTTAATTAATATCTTAAGCTCAATTTTTTATATTTATTTTAAAAAATTATATTTTGAATAGTTAAAAGAATATTAAAATTAATAGTTATTAGAAAACAAATAATAAAAAATTAATCATGTATATGCTTTTGTTTTAACAATGATAAATAATAATTGAAAATTGATTAATGGGCCTTTATGAATTCGCGGCCTCATAACAGCCCAACAATTTGATAAGGAAGGAATGAAATAACTGTACATAAATCTTGCAGGCGAGTTTAACGGTGGAGATTGGCAACCGCGTGCGAATCTCCATTCTGACAATGCCACGTCATTCCTTTTAAGACGGAATATATTTAAAGGTACTTTGCTCAGATTCAAGTGAACTCCTTCCTTTTTAGGTTCGAATCTCTTTTACTTCCGGTGAATTTTATTTTCCTTTTTTTTACCACTTGTTTTAAATTGATAATTTTAGTGAAGATTTAAATAAACTTTTTTATAAATATTAAAATATTTTAACAACTTGTATTACCCATTTCTTATCGGAGAATTTTGGTCATGTTTGTAGGTTCGAAATTTTTATTTTATTGTCAATGAACGGAAAATATGAATATATTATGACGGGTAAATATTTATAAATTTTATAAGATTTTAATTATTAATATGAGACATGAATAAGTAAAATATTGTTAAATAATTAAAATTCATTAAAATAAAAAAAAATGAAGGATTATATTAGATTTGGATCTTATTAAATCATTTTTGTCAGGGATTTAATTGACATATGGTACAAAAATCCTCGAAAAGGGAGGATATTTAAAGAAATGCTACACATTTTAATGTTAATTAATTTAAAATTTTAATTAATACAACTTGAAAATAGAATTATTATTATTATTATTTTTTTTTTTTTGCTAAGAAAAAGAAAGGAAAAAAGGAGAAAGACTACGAAAGAACGTGGATTGCAGGGAATACGAGCGGACAATACTCGGAGCGGCGGGCACATGACTAACTGATGCATCGACGTCAGCCGCTAGCAGTTTCGAAAACCGACGCATCGTTTCTCATAAGAGAGCCGTTGAACACGCAACTTCCTCTTTGTACGCATCACGTTCTGTGTTTGTTCCGATTTGTCGTTTTCCAATTTTGACCAAATCCCTCGCACTTGCCGTTGCAGCCGTTTGATTTCCATGGGCCCAATTCTTCCCACTGGCCCATTAAGAGCGTACTGGCTAGGCCCACACCAGGAAGTTTGAGATCTTGACGCGTGGCAAATGACGGAAGGTAAGATCTATTCTGAACCGTTCGATTCGGGTAGAAGAAAATTAAATGAGAAGGTACTGGGAAATCCTCCAACGGATCTTGTGAAATAAAACTATTCCAACCGACAGTTAATTAAGCAGTTAATATAATCAGAAAAGTAAACGTTCTTTTAGACCATAAAATTATATTGCAAAATTTTTTTAAAAAAAAATCAAATATGAGCTTAATAGGAAGAAATTCTTATCTAATTACAATTAAACCTCCTAAAATTTTGGAGAAAGCAAAGATAATGATGATGATTAAAATTAAAAATGCAAAAGAAAAAAGATAAAGAAAAAAAGAGACGACTCCAGGTAGAACGCGGAAATCAATAAAGGCGAAGAAAGAGGGCATCCTTTTCCCGATGGATCGAACACAGCTTTCCAGTTTTTTAAAAATAAGAAGAAAACCAAAAGCAACCCTTGAGAACCGGCCCCGCCGGTTACCCCATCCACCGAATCGACAACCCATCAAAAAAAAAAAAAAAAAAAAAAAAAAAAAAAAAAAAAAAAAAAAAAAAAAA
>NW_019272036.1:318582-329360 GCF_002738345.1 Cucurbita maxima | reverse complement strand
AAAAAAAAAAAAAAAAAAAAAAAAAAAAAAAAAAAAAAAAAAAAAAAACACCCTTTACAGCGTACTTTCCTTGCCTTTAATAATCTTAATCGAAATCGACAACCCTGAAAAACAGGGTTAGTTTAATGTTTTATTCAAGTGACTAAGTAAATGGGCATGGCTGCTGACGTGGAGTTTCTGTATTGTTGTTGCTCCATGTTCAGTTCTCGGAGGCTGAGATACGGAATTTGGATGTCGGTTTTTCTCGTCGGCGTTAGCGTTCCGGCGAGTGGACCGGATGTGGGTCGGGTGGTGGAACGTAGCGGCGTGTTGGAACCGCTACGGCTTTCAGTTACGTAAACCGGACCGGAGATAGAGGCGCGGAAAGCTCGTGCTCTGGCTTGGTGAACGTCGTGGTGGTGGGTGAAAACAGCGTCGTTTTGGTGGTGAATCCATTTCCATTTGAAGAAGAGAAGAGCGTTTTTCCACCACCGTTTTTTCTTCTTGGTTTTGATAGAATCGTCTTTGGAAATAGGCTTTTGGAGCTTGAAATGAATGGAGTCTATGGATCTCGAACCCTCTCGTCTGTGTTTCCTTGCTTCTTCCAAAACCTAAATATATAAAGAAAAATAAAAATAAAAAACCCCATTTGAATGAATAAATAGAAAAAATTATAATCTTCTTAAAACGAAGTAAAAAAGAACCTGAAAATAGTCGATTTGGGGGTCGAAGCCATAGTCGCTGAAGTGTTGAGGTTCAGGGAAGGGGAAAACAGGGGATTTGGAAGACATTTCTTTTGGGGGAAGGTGAAGAGATCAACTCAGTAGTGGAGGGTTTTAATGGGAATTTGAAAAAGGCCATTCAGGGGAATTACTTTATAGCCCTTTTTTTTTTCTTTTTCATAAATAAAAACATTAAATCAAATTATTTCTCTTCCCATTATTTATTTTAATCATCATTCCCACGAGACCCTCCCCAGCTTATCCATCTCTCCCCTTTTAATACTATTTCAACTTCATGGGCCGACAAAACAGGCCCAGTTGAAACCCACCTTAATTTTGGTAGGAATTCAAATTAATAATTGACATCTAGATGTTCCTCAAAAAATTATCCAATTTTTTTATTTTGAGAATCGAGGAGTTGGTACGTTAATCCAAACGAAATTAGCCATGTTCGTATCAGAGAGGATCTCGGTGTCAAGGAAAGGCGCGTTATTGGTCAAAGACATCCAAAATTTTGGACAAGGCGAATGGGCCCAGATAGTGAAACCCACGGCCCATATAAGTGGCCCTTTGGAACGCTCCACTTTATTATCCATTTATTTATTTTCTTTTATTAAAAAGGATGTTCTCATAATAATCAGCATACCACTCATTTCACCCGTCTCGTCCTAATTTAACGTATCAGAAAAATAAATCTTTATTATTACTCAAATTCAACCTGAACAATTAAAAATATAAAAAATTTGAATATCAAACATATTAGGCAATTTTCTGGATTAAAATTTAATTTTAGCAAAATTTCCCCAAATATTCTTGATATTGAACTTTTTTTTAGAAAAAAGATTAATCTTATATATACGAGTAAATCAAATATTATTGCAATTATTTTAAAGAAAAATAATAAATCGGGCCAGAGGTAAATAATTAGAAAGAGCGGTTCTAATCCTCTTGACCTATAGAGACGACCAAACACGAGAGAAATCCCCACGTAGTTTCCTTCCATTTTTCTTTGTCTTTCCACCAAATTTATTGTTCCTTGTCTTTTTCTCTAGTTTCCTTTCTCCCTTTCTCTCCCAATTTCCCCTTTGAAATTGATAACGCCGCCGTTTAATGGCCGCCGCCGCCGCGTCTGATGACGACGACGGCTTCTTCTCTCCGCCGTCAGACAAGCCCTACACTCTCAGCAGCGGAATTATACTCCGCGTAGTTATTGTACTGTTGTTCGTCGTTATTCTCATGATTTGTTTTCATCTCTACGTTCGATTGTACCTCTTCTCCCCCAGCCGCCGGCCATCCCGACCCCGCCGTCGCCCTCGTCCGCATTTTGTATTCACGGCTGAGCCACGTACAGCCGCTCCGCCACGTGGTTTGCCGCAGTTGGTTATCAAATCCTTGCCCCTATTCGTTCACTCGGCGAAACCCGACTCGGATCCGATTTATTGCGCGGTTTGTTTATCTGAGTTCGAAGAGAACGAAACCGGGCGGGTTATCCCCAAATGTAATCACAGCTTTCACGTGGGGTGCATTGATATGTGGTTTTATTCGCACGTGACCTGCCCGCTTTGTAGATCCGAGGTAAAATCGGAACCCGAATCTTCTACTAACCCGATCGAGATAGTTGTGGAAGAACCCGATCGTGGTAATCCGGTTGAGGTGGACGACGAGTCGAGGGAAGTGGCCGACGTGTCGGAACACGGACCTCGAGGGCAACGGTGAACAAACTACTTTATGTGGTGGAACACGTTTGGTATTGTAAATATCTGCTTTTATACATTATTTATTAATTAAAATAGTGAATTGAAGGAATATTTTAACTACTTTTTATGAATTTTTTTAATGAATAAAATTAAGCAAAAAAAAGAGAGGCAAGAAAATGTGAATACCAATTCAATTTATTTGTTGGATCCGATTTGCAACTGTTACATTTAATCAGATTTAAATGCTGAAGTGGCAGAATCAGCCATGTTGTTTCCCTTTTCACATCATTCCAGGAGAGTACGGAACTCCCGTGTTCAAAATCCAAGCATCGCCGTCGATAAAAACCTTGGGAGTGAAATCCGCGGCCTGTTGCGCCGTAAGAGTTTTAATTCCTTGCCACTTCACTCTGTTGGTCAGGTCAGCTCCCGGTCCTTTGTTCTGAAACTCGGCGTAGAACAATGAGTTCAGCCCAAAATCGCCCATCCACGGCAGCCATCCCTCAGGCTGAATTAAATCGTCGATTTCAGAACCCATAATAATGGTTCGTGAATATTGCTTCCAGGGACGGCCCAAGTAGGCTTTGTTGACGGCTTTGAATGGCAAGTAAGCCGGGTCGCCCATCAAATGGCATTTTTGGAAAACGAAACCCGTCGGTTCGCGGGCCTCGAGCCGGCCTTGAGCCGTGACAATGCATTGTTGGTTAGCCAGTGGCTTACGGACGACCAAATTGCAGTTTTGGAAAACGGCGGCTGAGTTGCCAAAAACAAAGTCAATGGTGCCGCTGACTTTGCAATCACGGTAGAACTGGCGATGGGTTTGTGCATAGAGAGTATCTTGGTAGCCGTCCATTTGACAGTTGAAGAAAATCGATCTGTCAGATTGGACTCGAAGCGCCACGGCTTGATGTTTCGCCGAGCCAGCAGTGTTCTCGAACCCCATGTCTCGACAGAAGAAATTGGCTCCGACAACCGCTAATTAAATGCGACAAAAACAACATTAAAAGAAAAGATAATATTTTTTAATATAAACAAAATTAAGATTTTTATTGACTTACCGAATGTTGCTGTCTTGAAAGTTTGAATGCCGTCGACAAAGTTCAAAGCACCAGACACGATGGTTTTGGTCGGGCCATCACCGTACATTGTAACATGAGTCAAAGCCTTAGGAATAAGAACAGTTTCCTTATAAATTCCAGCCTTCACGTAAATCACAAAGGTTATATTGCTCTTCTTCGGCACATCAACCAACGCTTCATTAATCGTCTTGTATTTTCCACTTCCGTCCTGCGCCACCACCACATTCGGTGTGATCGCCGACCTAGGCAGCTGCATCAGCCGCCTCTTTTCGCTGCTAACCCATGACGGCACTTCATCGCCGGCCAACAACCGACGCCCCGCCTTGGATCCTTGCAACGATCCCAACATGTTCTTCAATTCAGTTACAATTGCAAGACCGTTACTTGTCATTTCTTGAGCTGACTTTAAAAACATTTTCATTCGTTCACCGGCATCACCAGTGGTGTTTTCAAAACCATCCAAACATGTTTGTTCATAAGTAAGGGCCCCACTTAACCAGATTGACAAATCCTCGACGAATTTGTCGAGTTTGGCCATTTGAAAGGTGCCGATTCTGTTGAATGAATCGGTTATATCGTCGATAGCGTATTCTAGAAGCTCGCGACAATTCTGAAGGGCTTGGTTGGTTCTTGGTTCTTTGGCTAATGCTTGAAGCGTGGTAGAATTTCTAATCGCCGAGTTAAGTTGGTCCATGCAAACTTTGAAACCGATTTTCACAAGCTCTCTAGGGTCAGTTGTGTTACTGCCTTCAGACATTAAACTCTTCTCGCATGTTTCTTTGTAATCGGTTGGTCGACAAATAGTTTGAATTGCTTTTGTCGATGAAGAAATTTCTCCGGCTCCGTCACCATGACCGTCGCCGAGACCTTCACCTTTGTGTGAGGAGTTGTTAACGCCAACGGTAACGGCAACGACCATGGCCACGAGGAACAGAGAAGAGACGCCTACGAAGGCCATTTTCTTTTTCTTGTTGTCACCTTCGGCGTCAAATCCATTCGACATTATTGGATAAAAATAATATATATCTTTTTGGGTTTTTTTTTTTTTTTTTTTTTTTTTTTTTTATCAGAGCTGGCGGGGGTTAATATAGAAGGAAGATTGATTTGCCCCTGGGCTCTGATTTGGATGAGGAGGTGAAAGGTGAATTTAAAGGGGGGAGGGTGAGGTAAAAATAGAAAGTAATTTGAATGGTAACTAATTCTGTTCCTAAATGGGAGGTAAAAATGACACGTAATTTGAATGGTGGTTATTTCTGTTCCCGAGAAATTGGTGGGATTTTATGTTTTTTAGTTATTTTTTAGGGTTGGGAGGTAAAAATACATCTAAAACTTTCAATAATATTTAACAAATCCTCTTAAAAATTTTAAAAAATTTAATTAATATCCTTCCATTAAAAAATAAATAAATTACCCTATTTAAAATATACGCATAAAATTATAAACACGTTTAAATTTTATAAAAATAAATAATTAAAATTTGTTGATCTTTTTTTAATGATACTCTTCCAAATTTATTAGTATTTTTGAAATGATATAGGTATAGTATCACTCAAATACACTAACAACTTAACTTAATCGAGATCTCACATCAGTTGGGAAGGGGAATAAAAAATTTCTCATAAGAGTATGTAAACTTCCCACTATATGTGTTTTTAAAATCTTGAGGGGAGGCAGTAAAAAAAAGACAAGCGATGGGCTTGGGGCATTATAAATAATATCAGAGTCAGACATCGAGCGGTGTAACAATGAGGATGTTGGGTTTTCTAGAAGTAGATTGTGAAATCTCACATCGATTGGAGAGAGAAACGAAACATTTATCGGTGCGATACGACTTAAATTTAGATAAAGTAGAACAAATGAGCCGAATGATTAGGACCCAACCAAGTTGAATAGTTCGAGACACCAAAATTATTTCCATAATATTCCAAAAGTATATAGGAATAAAACCAACGTCCAGTAGATTCCATGTTGACACTTACTCTACTTTTATTTGCAAATCTTAGTATCTTTGCTTTTGTATCGTTGCGTGACAATAAATCAACTTTTTCAAAGTTTTGAGATTAGGATTTGGAGATTCCATAAAAATATTTATACTCTTTTTAAGATTACTCTTTCGGTCGCCAATTTGAGAATTGAAGTAATTCAACTGGTTAAGACATATATCTTTTATTAAGTTGGATCCGAGAGTAATTCAGAACAAATACCCATCTAAAAGTTTGACGGTTCAATCTTTCAACTCTATTGTTATAAAGCGTCGGATAGATCCTTAAATTTTTCAATTTTTTTTCACGCATTTTTACTTATTTTCTCGTTAGTGTATAACAGTCCGTAGCTCGAATCCGTTGAAAAGTGGGTCGTTCTAAATGGTATCAAAGCTAGGTATCAAGCGATGTGTCAGTGAAGACGCTGGACACTCAAGGAAGTAAATTGTGAAATTTCATACTGATTGGAGAGGGAAACGAATAATTCATTATAAAGATGTAGAAACCTCTCCATAGTAGACATTTTTAAAACGGTAAAGCTTTGTATAACATATCAAAACATAAATATTTAATAGCAGTGAGTTTTGACGGTTTGTAATTATTCCTAACTACTCAATCCTTTTAGTGTACACCCAATTAAAAAAATTAATAATTTATTAGATATTTTTTTTTAACAAAAATGACATAAACCTAAAAGTTGGGATAGACATTATTTTATTCTCGGAATAACAAAATGATAAAAGAAATCGCAATCTGTTATTGTTCCATTTGTGGGACCGGAAATTGTCCGGAATTGAAAAAAAATGGTCGGAAATTAAGCTTCTTCAAAGTTCCAAGCGCTCTATATAATGGACCAACAAAGCAAATCCAAAACAAACCAAGGAAATAGAACAAGTTTCGTTGTCTTTCTTGTTGTTGGAAATTATGTCTCTGAGAGATGGAGAAACTAAGGCTTCTCATGCTGACCGGGTGGCGGCTACAGCCAAGCCGTCGGGTACGGCGGAGCAACCACCGTGGAAGATGAGAGAAAATCCGGTGGTGATCGTGAACCGCTGTCCCGTCGTCGCACCCTCCGGCGGAATCTCCATAACACTCCTGCCAGGGTATATGCAAACCCAATATAGCACTTTTTTCGTCTAGAACAGGTGCTCGCAATGTAAATATTTATAAATATGGGTACTTAACTGCAATATACATAAATGTGAAGCTGTCAATAGTTTGTTTCCCTGTCTACAAAACTGTTATTTAATCATAATTGAGTTATATTTAATTTGGCTACAGGTTCACGTTAGTTCCCTATCAAGGTCGAGAGTACATGTGACTAAGGTCCGAGAGTACATGTGACCAAGGACAAAGTGGTATGATGTTGAGCTGAGCTAAGCGAGTGTCATTCTTAGGCACTCCCCAAAAAAGAATTTACGCTCTAGTGCGATTGCATACCGTTTTAATAAATAATATATAGAGGGTATTTTAGGTATCGAGTCCACGTAATTTGTATATATGATACCTTAGTAAAAGATTTAACGAATCCCGATAAAGGGATATCTAAAGTAAACGTGCTAAGCTAGAATGTAAAGATGTCGATTGTAATGAGATACGATGCATACTCTAAGAGATCCCACAAGTCTATCGTATTGACCTTATGTTGCGAATTGGGTCCATCTCCCATCCAACCTTTCTTTTATCTCCTAATTCTTAGTCTGCGTTTCACTTTTGTTCTGCTCAATGTCACTATCGCACTTTCTAAGTAGCGGACTAGCAATTGTGCGCCTTATTCTAATCCAGCAAATAAGTGAACTAAAAAGTCGAACATATAGTCGAATCTCAAATCACGTATTGAGAAAAAAGGTTTTAGAAAACGTGGTTCAGAATTTTTTTTTGAAAATAACTTGAAATTAAATATTGAAAGTTAATTGCAATGAAAACAAGTATATAATAAAATATATTTGGTCGGAGAGATTTGATGAGTATTTAAGTATTTTGTTCATACAAACATAAAAATAATAAACATGTTTATTCGTGGGCAATACGTACAGAGTAATATTAGAGTGACAAGACAGCCTCAAATAATCCCCAATTCATTCAATCTTCCGGTTCGATTTCAAACTTCGGGGTCCGGATACTCCCCACTCGACGATCCTTCTCCCAATTGGAGCAATCGACCTCCAGAAGAGACGATACTCCTTCATGGCTGCGATTACGAGCACTGGCTGATTGTGATTGAGTTTCCAAATGATCCGAAACCAACGGAAGAGGAGATGGTGGATTCTTATGTCGAAACTCTTGCTGCTGTAGTCGGCAGGCTTCGGATTAAAGCGGATTGTAAATGGATTACTTCTCGGTATGTTTTTGCGTGCATTTTCTTCTCTGTTGATTTTAGGTTTTTCGCTTTCTTTTGATTTTCAGTGAGGAAGAGGCGAAGAATGAAATATACTCTGTCAGTACAACTACCTATACTGGCTTTGGTGCCTTGATTCGGGAAGAGCTTTCTTACAAGGCGATTTTGTGCGTATTCGTGGTATGGTTAGATCAAGGAACCCTAGGAAGCGGATTTACTCGTCTTGTAGATATTGGAATTGTGTCGATTATTTAGATTGCAATTGAAGATTGAAGCGTAGTTTTGAGTCAATCGCATGAATATGTTTGATGAAAGTTCCCATACAAATTTGAATGGTTAATAAATTCTCCTTTCTGTTTTGAAGTTTGCTGCAGAATTGACTGGTGTTTTAGTTTGATAATCTGTGTGTTGCTAGCATTAAGGTTTGGCGTTTGTGTTATCTTGTGATGAATTAGCCCAATGATCAACCAGTTTATAGGAAATGCTACCTACTTAGTTTCTTTCCCGATTAAAGGTAGTAAGTCAGGTCCTCTGTGATATTAGTTAAGGTACGTGTTGGCTCAAACACTAGTCTTTTGTAAAGAACAAGATTAAGGAGCCTTGTCAATCAGATTTTCTCATCTTGAAACCTTGGATTATAATTGATGATTGAAAGTGTGCGTTTGAGCTGAAGCACGCAATTGTTGTTTGCTTTTGAATCTACTCGATCAACTCGATTTTAGTTTGATTGTTTTGCGTGTTATACCACGATGAATGTTTGACGTTTGCATTATTTTGTGATGATTTCTATTTAGCTTTTGTAAAGAACAATATTGTCATCTGACTTTGAGCGAAATGAAACAGAATTGGCAGGCGTTCTATGGGTTTTACCTGATTCATATCTCGAATTCCAAACACAGGTTATGGAGATGATTTACTCTTCTAACGCTATCGAATTGATTGTAATTGAAACTGAAACCTGTGGATATATCAAATCAATGCTCATTGTTTGTACCAATCATTCATCTTGATTTCAGGTGATCGGTTTATTGTTGGAAAGGTTATCGCGAGAGACAACAAAGTGGTAGAAATAGGCCTCGTCCACAGTACGATAGATGTCGAGAAACTGTGCATATTGAACGGAGGCAACCAATATTGAGGATTATTGGGAGAGATGTTCCACATTGGCTAATTAAGGGAAATATCGTATACTTCAGGTAAAAAATACTATTTCCATTGGTAAGAGACTTTCTAAAGAAATTTATGTCTTAAAGTGAACAATATCATACCATTGTGATGGGTCGTGGTTCCTAACATCCAGTTCATGTATACAAAGCTTGGGTCAAGACCATAGAAACCGGAATAGTCAAAATTCAGATCGAAATGGAGTCGGAGATATCTTAGGAAATCTAGGCGAGTTTAATTGAAGCAATCAGGGATTGATGGATGCTTTGAGTATCTATTGACACCTTAATCCATGAAGTCTAGGCAGTCAGGTACGAGATTTCTATTAGTTCTTAATGCATTTAGATCAAGTCTAGCACTCACATATCTAGAATGAAAATATCTTCGCCGACTACAACCAATTGCACTTCTATGTTTCAATTTCATGTTTTTGTTCTTTTGCAGTAAAATAAAATTATTAAAAAAAGAAAAGAAAAAAAGAGGGACGGATCAAAATTAGACACACATTCATTCTTCTGACGATAGAACTGAATTAAATAATTGTGGAAAACAGTGAATTTTTTGTATTTATATTCGTATACTCCAAAAAAGAAAATAATAAAATAAATAAAAAGGGTGTGTTTGTTATACAACTCATCATTCATCTTCTTCCCTTAACAGTTCAAGGATGATTATGTCATGAACTCATCAACTTGCCACTGCCACAATTCTCTTCCTTCAACGTTTGGATAGAACCTTACGTGTGTGTGTATATATATATTTAGATTTATCAATTATGAATTTTATAATATGTTATGAGTTCCAAAAATGCAGATTTTAGGATCGTTTTTTACTTATAAATTCATGATATTGTCTTTAAGTAGCCAATTTGAGACTTAAAGTACAAAGTAGAGCATCCTCAAAGGCTTCATTTTCTAGAGCTATCAAATGGTCTCTCCATAAACGAGATTCGACTCCTTCTCTATAGTCCTCGAACAAAAAACACCATTTGTTGGATACTTGAGAGTCACTTTGACTATACTTTCGAGACTCACGACTTTCTTTGACACTTGAAGATTTTACTGTCATGACTAAGTTAACCCATAACTCTATATGTTCGTCCACCATGACATGATACTGTTCACTTTAAACATATGTTATGATGATCTTTCTTTTAGTTTTTTCAAAAGTTTTAGTATCGAAGAAGATTGTGTTCTTTACACTTAAACCCTGAATTTCCCTTTAATTAGTCGGACTACCCCTCCTAATAATCTTCAACAAAAATTCTCATAAATAATAAAGAGAGGATATGAAATGATTAATATTTTTATGGGTTTATTACATCATTAGACCCTTACAAATTTACAAATGTCAATATTAAAAAAAAAAGGAAAATCAACTTTCTTTTCTCCCCATTTACAAATTTACAAACTTACATATATGCACATTTAGTTATTGTTTTAATTAAAATCGTGATTAAAAATGAAAAAAAAACACATGTATTTTCTCCGGAATATTTTATTTATGTTTTTCTCACCAGATTCACCTACCAAAAAATTCGAAGGTAAGCCAATTTATCACAGTCTAATCTTAATTATGGTAAGACAATTAAATTATTACTACATATTTATGTTATTGGAATTAAGAAAAACTTTGTGTCGTTTTGGCAAAAAAAAAAAAAAAAAAAGTTCGTTTTTATTAGGTAAAAGTTTAGATATGTAATTAAGTATAATTTATATCTAGTGAACAATTTCTTATAATTTTTTTTCTCTATAGAATAGCATAATAAATATGCAAAAAAAAAAAAAAAAAAATATATATATATATATATATATATATAT
>NW_019272036.1:282308-318436 GCF_002738345.1 Cucurbita maxima | reverse complement strand
AAAAAAAAAAAAAAAAAAAATATATATATATATATATATATATATATCAAGAAGAAAATTGACTTAAAAAAAAGGTTTTGACATTTGAAATATAGGTTTGGAAATTAAATATTTGGCATAATTATTATAATTTTATTCATTAAAATTCCCGAACAAATTTTAATAAAGAACACTCTCGCTTCCTTCCACCCACCGTAAAAAATATTAAAATAATCCTGCCAACGTCCGGTTCTTCTATAAGCCATTCACAATCTGCCACGTATTAATTAGTCGCCCCATCCCTTACAACGAAGCAGCCTTTCACGCCTTTCAAGTCTGCCAGACTGTACGGCCACCGTCATAAAGTAAAGAATCCATTCATTGCGCCTCGTTAATATTTATCTCCCAAACAATATTATAATTTTTATTTAGGACAAAAACAATTCAGATCAAGAAATTCGTTCATTAATATAAATTCCTAAAATATATTTTTCAGCCTTTTAGTATTAATTTGTCCATCGAAATTAAAATACGACAAGTTAAATAATTAATTTTAAATTTTAATTTCTAAATTCCAAACCTAATTTTAACCATGGTAAATTTTTTATGAAGTAAATTGTTCCTATTAGCCACCCATTTGAATATATTCATCGTTTCCTGTAATACATTTTTAGACAATTCAGGTCTGACAATCTTAGACACAATTTTACCGAACCAGCATATAAAATCATAAAAGGAGTTGACTAGTTGTCAAATTCTCTCTACTCAAAAAATTATATGTTATTTAAACTTACTTTCGAAAATCATT
This sequence comes from Cucurbita maxima, assembly GCF_002738345.1. Classification (NCBI taxonomy): domain Eukaryota; kingdom Viridiplantae; phylum Streptophyta; class Magnoliopsida; order Cucurbitales; family Cucurbitaceae; genus Cucurbita; species Cucurbita maxima. Next base: position 317,649 of record NW_019272036.1, on the reverse strand, counting down.
TTATCCCTTTTCAAAGGAGGGTTAGAGGCTTGAACATACGTTGCTTGGTCGTAAGTGATGCAAATCTAAGTTAACTTAACTCACACGTTATTGGAAGTGAATGAAGCTCAAAATTTGAGGCAAAAAAAAATGTAATTATGACAAGTGGTATCCAGTAAAAAAAAAAGGGTACGTTGAAATCCGGCTCCGTATATGGCAACCTTGGACAGCTACCAAACTCATCGGTTATACTTCCTTACCTCACAAGCTTCCATATAAAAAAGCTTCCCTCATTCGTCCGTTTTTCCGATTCTACACCTTTGCTCATGCATCACCTCTCTCACATCCGCCAATTCCACCCTTAAAGCTTACGCTATTTTTTATTTTAAATTTAAATTTAAACTATTAATGATACTTGTCGGATTCTTATCGGGTGTGGTTAAGGCCCAACCCGACCTTTCGTTATACGGCCCATTATTATTTTTCTCTACTTTATCTATATATATTCCACATTAGGACTCTCTTCCTAAACCTCTCTAGTCTGCGAAAGATGTGCGGCGGTGCACTTATCTCTGGGATTATAGAAAAAAAGCGCGGTCGGAAGCTTAGTAATGGATCTCTCTGGCCCGACACCGACCATTTTTCCGACCTCCTCGGCCTTGATTATTGCGCCCGTATATTTCGCTCTCTTTAATTTTTGTTTGTTTTTAAATTTAATATATATTTTATTCAGATAATTTTAATATATATTTAGGCAATCCCGTTAGGGATATTGAACTGTGATTTGTTTACTGATTTTGTAGTGAAAACTGAGACACCTCAGAAAAAATGCCGAGCTACGGCGGAGACAGCGGCGGTGCCGGAGCCGGAGAAGACTCGAAAGGCTCGGAAAAATATATACAGAGGAATCCGGCAGCGGCCGTGGGGGAAATGGGCGGCGGAGATTCGAGACCCACAAAAAGGCGTTAGAGTTTGGCTTGGCACTTTCAACACTGCCGAGGAAGCCGCCAGAGCCTACGATGAAGCGGCAAAAAGGATCCGAGGAGAAAAGGCTAAACTCAACTTCGCTCCTCGTCCGCAACCGTTACCGGTGTCGCAGCCTCCGGCGAAAAAACGGTGCGTTGCTCACGAGTTAACTCCAGATTGTTTCAGTTCCACCAGTTCGGCGCCGGCGAGTACACGTGTGAATAACTCGTGTGAGATCGACGGGCTTTACTACGGCGAGGAATTGGCGAGTTTGAGATCTTTCTTGGATCTGGATTTTGAAGAAGAGCAACAACCGAGTCAAGTCGGTGGGAGCGATGAGTTTGGGCAAGCTGTGGAGCTTTGGATGATGGACGACCCGTCGTTGAATGAGGAGAAATTCAGTTCGGTGGTGTAACCGAGATAAACTCATTCGTCCGACATGTCGTTTACTACTAAGTACTGGTGTAATATCTTTTGTTTTTTTTGTTTCGACCTTTTGAACTTAGTTTTGTAGATATACATAGATAGGTTCAATAAAAAGCTTGTGACATGGAAACTCGCTCGTGTTTTTGCCTTCTTTCGTCTTTTGAAACGACATGTCGGCTCCTGTATCAGATCAGATTGCTTCTATTTATAATATTTTCACCATGTTGAGTGGTTTTTGTGTGTTTGACTCTTTTGTCGGATGCCTCTTTCCTTTGTCGTCTCGCCTTGGTCACAGTAATTCAATTACAGTACCTTAATAATATTTTAATTTATTTATTTGATGGGAAATAATATTTAAAAAGGTTGAAGAGCACTGAGACGAAATATTTGAAAGAGGGAAAATTGAAAAGGTTTGGGATTGAGATCCAAAGTGGGGCCTGAGATGAAGAAGAGGGTTGAAAGAGAGGAGAATGAAATTTGTGGTTTGTTCTTTGGGGCTGATTTCAAAATATCTAAGATGGATTTTGTTTTGACATCTTCATCATTGCATCTAATTCTTTGAAATTCAACGGATTCACTATGTTTTCATTTATTTATTTATATCTGTCTTTTTCTTTTGTTTTACTCTCACTATTATAATCTCAAAATAATAGGAGTCTAAGGTTAACTAATAAGATGGCTCAGGTAAAGGTGCAAACAGTCGTGAGGTTTGCTTAGAAGCAGCCACTCTTGAAAGAGTGCGTAATAGATAGCTCATTGATCGAGGGCTCTTACACCAAAGATAAACGGGTCTAAGCGATATGTTGAAGCTGTGGAAGATAAAAATGTATCAATAAGGGAGCGCTTCACTTTAGAGAGAAGCACCAAATCAGAAGCGAGAATATTGGCTTGGGGAACGCAAACATTGGTGAGAATCCAATGCCCAAAAATCTAAACATTGATAACTAATACACTGTATCTAAACATATTTATTGGGAATATGCAAAATGTGCTTATTCGAAGTTGAAATGGTTTCTGGCAAAATTGTGTTTTAAGTTCATTTGAGTTCTAAAAAGAATAAAAGTAGAATCGAAAAGCTTTGGAATGAGTATAGCATTGACAATTGGCTCCAAAACCCATCATCATCTATCTGCACCAAGTTGATGATGACTGAAAAGACTACACAAACTCTCTCAGATATGAATTAAAATCCTTCTTGAATTCCTATCGATCAGGCAAATGAGTACTGAAATCAAAGGAAATTGAACCCAAAACAAATGTTCAACAGAAGTTGGTGTTTTTTTAAATGTAGAAGCTGATAAAGTGATAAAAGTGGAGGTAGATAGATCAACCATTCCCTCATTTTTCCATGTCCGCCTCTCAATCGACATGAGATCTCACAATCCATCCCTCGGGTGTGAGACCTCTCAATCCACCTCGAGCTCACCACTATCAAAAAGCTTGAGATTTGAATCCACCCTTTGCCAGTTGTTGAACTTAAAAAGAATACACACGTACAGCAGCAGACGTTACGGTAGACTACACAAAAAGGTGCTCAAGTTGCCTAATGGTAAAAAAATTGGCCAACCACAATATTAGGAATCAAATTATAACAATGATTCTCCTCCCAATCCATTCAGAGGAGGTCAAATTCATGCATTAAGAACATATGTAAAGCAAGACACAAAAAAAGAGAACAGCATTTTGAAGAGAGAGAGAGAATAACGTGCCAAACGATGAAACCAGGCAGTTCTAAGAAAGGTGAAACCAATGGGTGAAAAACAAGCAAAGGTTTTCTGCCCACAGAATTCTTCTCATGGGCTGAAACGCTTGTCCGTTATAAGAATGATGAAGAACCAGTCGCTGAGAGATGAACTAAATGCCTTAAGGAGCTAAGAAACAATTTACTGAGATAATTTCGAACCAATTTACCGAGATAAAACAATGTGAGTATTTACAGAGATTATATATATGCATAGCAACTGTGAAGAATCGAATACAAGAGATTTGTAGCCAGATTTCTGTTTCGGAGATTGATCATTGAGAGGAGAATTGTACCAATCAACACACAGAGATTAATCTCATGGACAATTTTCCTCGTTCGGAGTTCCTCATTGCTTCACCTGCAAATCTAATAACCTTCTTGAATGCGAAATGCACACAATTTGAGAGCGCGATCCAATAAACCACCTCGTAAACGAAATAATACGCCGGATTAGAAGAGGATGAAGATTCATCCCAATCACTCCCCCCAAATCTATCGAAATTCCAGCCACTTCCGCCGCTACCGCCACCTCCGCCGTACGATCCGTCAAAATCGCCGCCGCCGAATCCGTTGACTTCGCCGCCCTCGGAGTCATCGCTGTATAATCTACGCTTCGTGCGGCGCTTTCTACGGAGAAAAGTCCGAGAGGCCGATCGGCATGAAGTAGATTTGACAGGCGGCGGAGCAATGGTTGCGACGGGGAACAGTGCGGCTGATAACTGAAGAGCTCCGGCGGCGGAATACGGCGCGATCTGGTCGGCGATCGAATCGGTGATGGAGATGTAGTAATTGGATACGAAATCGAGGCGATTGAGGAATTTGGCGAAGCCAACGCCATTGTTGGCAACCATTGAAAGGGTTCCCGCGACCAGGGAGGTATCCATTGAAATGGAAGGATTTCGAATTGCAAAAAAAAATTAATAATAATAATTGGGATTTCGAATACGAGAAATCTAGGGATTTAAAATATGAAGGAAATTGAAGTGAAAATAGAAGGAAAATCGAAGAGGAAAAGTTGTAGAAGGTGAACGAGCCACGCCACGACATTGGAATCCGAAGACGCCGCGTGTTCAAAACGCGAGGCTAGACCAATTCGCTCACGGCAATGGTCCGCCGTCCCAACCTCGTGGGCCGGATGGGCCTGATTTTTAAGTTGGGCTATTGGATAAGGAAGTAAAGCAGGCCCATATATGGCCCGTTTAATTGGAAATAATTTAAAATATGAGAAACGAAAGGATTATCAAATCCGGCCTGAGGGACAGCGTTAAGTCAAGTGCTGGCCTTCATTTCGGCTGTCTTGATAACACTGATGCCACGTGTTTGTAGGAGCAAAGAGTGCGAACGCGACATAATATATTTTTAATTTGGATCCTTCTGGAGAAGTGTTCAGAAGACTCTTAAATTATATTTTTATCTTTTTTTCTATGGTATAAAAATTCTATATATAGCACATGAATAAATTTATTTAAACTTATTAAAAGAATTGAACTATCCCCTTAAAATAGAGAGTTGAATTGCTTTCACGCTTACGATTTTAAAATGCAGTCTATTATCGAGAAAGTTTAGTCTACTCCGACGAGCGCCTCACACCGTTTGATGATTGACTATGATACTATTTTGGTAACAAATTAAGACCACTCTTAGTATATGTTGTCTGCTTTAGCCCGTTATGGACGGTTGTTAACCTCACAATTTTAAAACGCGACTATTAGGAAGAGATTTTGCTCACTTTTTCAAGCGATGCGAAATCTTACCATCCACCCTGCTTGGGACTCAACATTCTCGCTCGTACACTCTTTAGAGTCTAGCTCTGATACCATTTGTAATATGTGCCGATCAAAGAAATAAGATTTAAGATTGACAATTCACAATCTATTTAATAAAAAAAATTTAAAAAGGGAAAATATAACTAAATAATAGTATTAACCCTTTAGGTGAAGTATAAATGAGTCGTTCCAAGACTTGACCTCCAACAATCACCTTATCTATTTATACCGTGACCGGTCTTGAAAAATGACGTATTAATATTATACTATCAATAATATATTTTTATTAAAATATTAATCGCATTTTTTTAAAAAACAATATTATTCATACACTACTTGAGCAAACTAAGCATGGATTTCTCAAATTTGAGCGTAAAAAATAGAAAATAAATAAATTTACAACGACCAGACAAAATGAATTTCCGTCGATCTTCTACTCCATTGTGGATTGACCCGAAGCCCACGTTACCATAAAACCCGCGAAATTCAGACTTTGACGTGTTTCGTGTTGCTTGCAGTTCATAGGCAGGAAAAGGAGAAGGAAAAAGCCTTCAACAAGAAGACGATTCGCGATTTCCCGTTTCTCGAATTTTCTGTTTCTGTTTCTGTTTCTGTTTCTGTTTCTGTTTCTGTGGATTAACAATCTTCAATTGTGGCCGAATTCGATCAAACGAGGCTGCTGTGGCGTTGGACGGATTAGGAATGGGATCGGAGCAGTTGATGGCCGGAGGTGGGCCTCGATATGTTCAAATGCAATCGGAGCAGCCTACAGCTTCGATGTCGTCGTTTTTCTCGTTTCATCATGACGCTCCTGAGCCAACGAGGATTTTCGATGAATTGCCGAAGGCCTCAATTATTTCCGTTTCTCGCCCGGATGCCGGCGATATCAGTCCGATGCTTCTTTCTTACACAATCGAATGCCAGTACAAGCAGGTGCGAGTTTCGCTTTGAATTTCTGTTGTTTTTTTCATTTGATCTTCGTTTTGAGTTTTCGTTTCTGCAGCTGAATTAGTCCACGTTTCAGGCGTTGTTTAATTTGAATTTGGTTTATGAACGTTCAATTGGATTTGTGCGATTGGTTTTGTTTTCTCGTGAAGAATTCAGGGGAAATCGAATAGGTTAATGGTAGGATTATGTATATTTTATCGACGACTTATCTCAAGTTTAGAGTGCGTATCGAATTGAATTTAGAGCTTTATTTCGACACCCTATTGCTAATTTTGAATCATGATGATTGATATCCTTCCGTGTTCTACCAAAACACCCGAGCAGAAGTAAGAGTTACCACATGGTTTGCCTCGCCAATATTCCTGCTGCAGTCTTGTGATTTTTTTCCTCTTCATTTTGAGATTTTTTTTTTTATCTTTTCAGTTTTGAGCCTTTCCTGGTTTAACTGTATTTTGTTTTCCTGCAATAGTTTAAATGGCGCATGTTGAAGAAAGCTTCCCATGTATTCTATTTACATTTTGCACTAAAGAAACGGGCATTCATTGAGGAAATTCACGAGAAGCAAGAACAGGTATGTGTACGATGGTCTATATAGTTGTATGGTTGTCTTTGTAACGAGAGACACTTCTTTTATTGAGAAAAGATGAAAGAATACAAGGAGCATACAAAAATAAAACCAACCCGCCAAAAGAAGCCAAACTCAAACGGAAAAGGGCTCCAACGAAGCAAACAAGACCTGAAGTGTAATTACAAAATCCTTTTACACTGAGTCCCAAAGGGAGACATGAAATCGAACCAGGGGCTAAACTTCATCCCAGGACCTCTCAACCTCGCTAAAAAAATCTATTATTTTCAACCTCTCTAAAAGCTCTATAGTTGTATGGTTGCTGTCGATACACGGTGATTTGGTTTGATCACGTGAATTCTTGGGTGTTTAACGCTCTGGTGCTTTTGAAATTTTAGATCAGTTATTGTTAGTACAAATGTTTGGGGTTTTGATGTAGTCTTCATTGGAACGTTATATTAAAGGTTAAAGAATGGCTTCAAAATCTAGGAATAGGAGAACACACGACAGTGATCCAAGATGAGGATGGACCAGATGATGAAGCCAATCCTCTGCATCATGATGAAAGTTCTAAAAATAGGTATTTTTCAGCTTTGCTCAAAGCAAAATTGGAAGAATTTGTTCATGTAGCCTTTTTCAATTGTACGTGAATGCTATTACTCATATGGGTGTATTACTTCATTACAGGGATGTTCCGTCCAGTGCTGCCCTGCCTATCATTCGGCCTGCCTTAGGAAGGCAGCATTCTATGTCTGATAGAGCTAAGACTGCAATGCAAGGGTACCTGAATCACTTCTTGAGTAACATGGATATTGTCAACTCTCGAGAGGTATAGGTGAATCCACTGTATAAGCTCCTTTTTTAGTGAACTTTAATGTTCTTTTTAAAGTCTGTTTATTCTCTTGGATTTTCTTAATGAAAGCTTGGTTTTTTGTGGAAAAAAATGTTGTACGAGTTAAATTGATGATTTTATACTTGATACAACAACATTTGGTCGTCAAGAAATTCATGGGATACTTAACATTGCAGTTGTAGGTAGTTAGTTTAGTCTTGATAAAGTTTCTAGCTATCACCAATAATAATTTTTATTGGCATTTACTACTGCATTAATATTTTATAATTTATATTATTATAGAACTGTTTGGTGCTGAGAATCTCTTACTGAAATGAAGTTCTTGTGGGGTACTTGGCAATTACATCCAAACTGGAACTTTTGGCTACCTTCAAGATGTTTTTTCTCTTCCTTAAAATTTATGTTCTATTTACAATTGGTATACTGAGTCGATATTTCTTGAGAATAATTACTTTATTTGTCTTCTGCCTGAGTTGAATGAGTAGTTCTAGATTTCTAATTAGATTGTTTTTTCCCATTATTTAGTAGTTTTTATCTTGATTCACTTTTTCATCACAAAATGTGGTGCAATAGAATTTTTTGAACCTAATCAAGGGGAATGCAAAGCTTTGCATTAAAGTTGACTACGTTTTGATTCTTTCAACCTCCGTTTGGGTGTTTACTTTTTCTTAATGAACCTGTGTATTTTTTTATTTATTTAAAAAAGCCTTGGCATTTATGGGAGAAACTTTTTATCTGATCCTGGTCAATGCTTCATAATGAGCAAGATGCATTTTTATCTATAGATTTACTTTTACATTCACGATGCCATAATGCATGTACGTTCATATAGAAAACCACAGATTGACTAGTCTCTGTGTCTAAGATACGTATTTTAATTGTTTGATATTTGACTTTTAAGTCATATTGCATCAAGTGTAAACCATTTTTTCCTCATTTATGATCAATTTTTATTATTATAATTCCTTTTAAATTCATAAACTGTAGGTTTGCAGGTTTTTGGAGGTCTCTAAGTTATCATTTTCACCAGAATACGGCCCAAAGTTGAAAGAGGATTATGTTATGGTGAAGCATCTACCTAAAATTGCACGGGAAGATGACGCTAGGAAATGCTGCCTATGCCGGTGTTTTGGTTGTTGTAATGACAATTGGCAAAAGGTAAGGGGCTTATTCCTTAGTTTTATGTCTGGGTTTCCTTCATATGGTGTTTCAAGTGACCAAACAAGTTTGATAGGTTGCATGTTGGCTTCTTCTTATCCTCCTCCTCCTCCTCCTCCTCCTCCTGTATGTTTGTATGTTAAGTATGTCTTGTTATAATTTTCGTTCTAATGTCTTTCGCCTATCATGTGCTTTATACAAGACCTGTATCAAATTGTGAACATGTAATATTTTTGTTTTGACTTGAAGACATGAGAATTTGTTTATTAAGCCTATATCAGGATTAAGATTCTCCCAGCTCATATGTGATAATTAAATGTTGTAGCCAGGAGCTGAAAGTCTTACCTAATTGTGTTTTCTGTAGCAGAGACCTAAATTTATAGGTATGCTGGTAGAACCATGCCCACACACACAAAACAAAAGAACTCGTGCAGGATGTTCTCTTATTTTTCTCCTTCCATGGAGGTTTTCTTTTAAATGCTTGTTTCCTCTTCCAAGTTCCAACTTTCTTTTATAAAGGTTTAACGAAATGTAGCTGGATTTTTCTTGGGTTTGCATCACAATCATGTCATGAGCTGTGGCTTCTCTGAGTTTTGATTATTCAAATAACTACGAAAGAAACTACTGGTTGTGTGTTATGCTTTCTGTTGTCATTTACACTGATGATGGTATCATGGAAATCTTCTGGAGTTGGACTAACTTTGCTTCTTTCCTTCTCGTCTCTTTCTACTAATGTTATAGTAATTTCTTGTTTTGGCATATGGACCTTCTTACTGTAATTGGAAAATTTGACATATTGAGACTGCTGTGGTGTATTAGAACAACTTATTAATTGATCAACTTTAAATATACAAGTTTGTGTTGTTGGTTGAATTTTGTAGGTGTGGGCTGTATTAAAGCCTGGTTTTTTGGCCTTATTGGGAGATCCTTTTGACACTCAACCAATGGATATAATAGTTTTTGATGTGCTACCTACTTCTGATGCCAATGGAGATGGACGAGTATCTTTGGCAAAGGAAATTAAGGAGCGAAATCCATTACGACATTCATTTAAGGTAGTGAAATTTTGTGCGTTGATTGAACCTTGTATAATGTTGGTTATTTTAATTTGTTCTGTTTCTAAATATGATGCTGGTCTTTTGCCCCCTATGTGGTTGCAAATAAGACGGATTTTACTTTTGCCAGTATTCATGACGTTGCGATAAACTTTTGTTTGTGATGGAATTTTGTGCTAATAAATTTTTTCTTATTGAGAGTTAAATCCGTGATTTGAAATGTTAGGTGACATGTGGAAATAGGAGTATTAGGATAAGAGCAAAGAACGGATCCAAGGTTAAAGACTGGGTTGCTGCAATTAATGATGCGGGACTGAGGCCTCCTGAGGGATGGTGTCATCCTCACCGTTTTGGTTCTTTTGCTCCTCCAAGGGGTTTGACAGACGATGGTAGTAAGGCTCAGTGGTTCATCGATGGTCAAGCAGCTTTTGAAGCTATTGCCTTTTCCATTGAACGTGCAAAATCAGAGGTATTCTTTTTCTCCCTCTCCTTTAACCCTTCTCTTTAATTTAAGACCCTGAATTGGTCATACAGTCATTATTTTTGTTTCGTTTCCTATTAAAGAAAAAAAAAAAATCATTAGTTTTGTGGGCAGTTACTGTTGGCTGATTTTGGGGTCTTTTGCAGATTTTCATTTGCGGCTGGTGGCTTTGTCCAGAATTGTATCTGCGGCGTCCTTTTATTTCAAATGCTTCATCTAGGCTCGATGCTTTGCTTGAAGCAAAAGCTAAGGAAGGGGTTCAGGTACCTTTCGGAATTCTCATATATTTTTATAATATGAATTGATGAATATCTTATTAGTTATTTTGATATAAACTCAATGAATTTATTCTTGGAGCATTCAAATTTCATGGCCTTTTGATGATTTAATTGTATGGGGATGTTAAGAGTTGAAAATAAATTGCAATTATTTAGGTATCTTCCCATGAATATGGCACAGATTCCTCAAGTCATCCAACTCATCTTTCATGGCATCTACCCATGAATTTGCCCCAAATTCCAAGTCAATCGTATGTGGAATTAAAAATTGTAATAATATTCTCAAAGATGTATCTATTCCTTAATCTTTTTATTCATTTTCTTTTGAAGAACTGAGATAGAGAGAATTTTGAATTACTATTCTGGTTGTAAAAAACTTACCTACTACATTCCAACAAAATAGCTGTCCATCGATCTAGACGCAACTAGGCATGGAATAGATAAAAATTTAAAATAATTATTCTATTCTCTTGCTCTCTTAATGTTTCAAAACTTACGTGCCATATACATTACATTAGTGCACTATTAATGTATTGCTTTCTCTCTCTTAATACACTGTATTAATCTTATCTCTGACGACATGAATTTGTGTAATGTTTATACAGATATACATTCTTCTCTACAAAGAGGTTGCCCTTGCCTTAAAGATTAACAGTGTTTATAGCAAGAAAAAACTTCTAGGCATCCATGAGAATGTGAGAGTATTACGCTATCCTGACCACTTCTCCAGTGGTGTGTATTTATGGTATGTGTTCAGTATCTTCTTTTTGTGGACATAGTCTATAAGTTAAGTTTCAAATAGGTCTAGACTTTTCAACATCTAATATTTTTGAGTGGTTTGTATAGGTCCCACCATGAAAAACTTGTCATTGTCGATTATCATATTTGCTTTATTGGAGGACTGGATTTATGCTTTGGTCGTTATGATACACCAGAACATAAAGTTGGTGATCGTCCTCCTTCAGTATGGCCCGGGAAGGACTACTATAATCCAAGGTAAGTACTTCTGTTCTCTGCTGCTCAAACATTTTTCCTGGAAATTTCTTGGGTAATTGTTACATTTGAACTTGGATTATTCCATTTGTAACAGCGGTTCTATTGAGTTGCAAAGATGATAAATAGTTATGATTATTTGAGTAGAACAATATTTGGCTGCATTCTGGTATACAGGAATTTTCTTGCATACCACCATTAAATTATTGATAGCAATGAGAGAGAAATCATAGTCAGGAGAGAGAGAAAGGAGGAAGATATTTTCTCTCTCGGTGGTGTGCTGGAAGATTTCTGCACTCGTGTATGCAGCCAAGTATTATTATTCTATTTAAGAATTTTCATGCCGTTAGAATTCTGTTTTTCTTTTTATTCCTGGTAATGATTTCTGCATAATTTTGCTAATTTCACGTATTTATCAACTCAGGGAATCTGAGCCAAATTCATGGGAAGATACCATGAAAGATGAGTTGGATCGTGGTAAATATCCTCGCATGCCTTGGCATGATGTCCACTGTGCACTTTGGGGACCACCTTGTCGAGACTTAGCTAGACATTTTGTCCAACGCTGGAATTATGCTAAGGTTGGTGTTCATTGATACTCTTGTAAAAATAGTTTTGACCCTTTATCCTAATCGAAATATACGTATTCCTGCAGAGAAACAAAGCCCCAAATGAGCAGGCAATTCCATTACTTATGCCTCAGCATCATATGGTCATTCCTCATTACTTGTGGAATACCCGAGAATTGGAGGTTGAAAGGAAGAGTTTTGACAATTCTCAAGAATCAACAGTACAGGATTCATTTTCTCGAGGATCATCTTCTCACGATATTCCTTTGCTTTTACCTCAAGAGGCTGATGGACAGGATTCTCAAAATGAAGGTCCAAAATCAAATGGACTGGAGCCCATTGCTAATCCCCTCGATCAGCCTAGTAAGATCAGCAGCAGTCTCTCGTTCTCTTTTAGGAAGATCAAAGTTGAACCCTTAGGACCAGATATGCCTCTGAAAGGCTTTGTTGATGATCTCGACCATTTGGATTCCCATGGAAAGTTGTCTGGAGATGGGAAAACACATCATCGTGTCAAAAGCTCAGAGTTGGAGTGGTGGGAAACACAAGACAGGGGACATGGTGGCTTTGCAGATGAATCCGGACAAGTTGGTCCGTGTGCTTCATGTCGTTGCCAGGTGAGTGGCATGAAGAGGATATTCAAAATTTTACATTTGTGAATTGAAGTGCTGCACAATTATATAGGGTTCTGGCTTTGATCAGCGAATTGGTGATGTTCACGGTTGCAAATGCACTTTACTATGTACATTAGTAGCTAAACTCATAGCAATTGGGATTATCTGAACTCCCTTTTTGTTTATTTAGACCTTATGCATATCCAAATTTTGCAACTCGCCTGTACAAATATTAATTAAGTGAAGCATCCTTGATTTGGTGGTAAATTGTTCTATTGCTAATGTCCGCTCCTTTCAGGTCATCAGAAGTGTCAGTCAATGGTCTGCTGGGACGAGTCAAACTGAAGAGAGCATTCACATTGCGTACTGCTCTCTTATAGAGAAAGCAGAACATTTTGTCTATATTGAGGTATATGATTTTTTACTTGTAGTCTTGTTATTGAATAGTACCTTCTCTTTTTTATTTTCTGTTCTTTATGCTTTTAATCTTCTTCATTTTTTAACTGAACATGCTGATATTTAATTCCTTGTAGTCGGATCCATTACAATCTGTATCTTAGGACATATTATCTGTTACTTGTGAAATATTGTTGTTGAAATTAACTGGTTTTATACACTTAATCAATGGTATTGATACTTGATTCTTTTTTTTTTTTTTTTTTCCCAGAATCAATTTTTTATATCAGGCCTCTCAGGAGATGATTCAATACGGAATCGTGTTTTAGAAGCATTATACCGTCGCATAATGAGAGCTTACCGTGAAAAGAAAATTTTTAGGGTCATTATTGTAATTCCACTATTGCCTGGATTTCAGGTTCTAGTTCTTGGACATTACCCACTCTCGTCTTTTGCTGGCTTATTGTTTGAGTTTATATTTCTTTTCTCCAATCTGAATCTTGAGTTTGACAGGGAGGACTGGATGACAGTGGTGCAGCATCGGTTAGAGCAATAATGCATTGGCAGTATCGAACTATATGTCGAGGACAAAATTCAATATTCCATAATCTTTATGATCTTCTTGGTTCAAAAGTTCATGATTATATATCATTTTATGGCCTCAGATCTTATGGTAAACTGTTTGATGGTGGTCCTGTGGCTACAAGCCAGGTATATATTTTTCCTTGAATGGCTTTGTTTAATATACTAAAATGATGCATATAGTTTTTAGCGTGACATGTTGTGAATTTAGGTGTACGTGCATAGTAAAATTATGATCGTAGATGATTGTATTGCTTTGATTGGATCGGCTAACATCAATGACAGGAGTTTACTCGGTTCTAGAGATTCTGAGGTCACCACTTCTCTAAGTTCTCAATACTCTCTCTGAAAAAGCTTTGAACGAGTTCGATAACTAATATACTTTCTTCTCTCAGATTGCTATTGTGATTGAAGATAAGGAACTTATCAATTCATATATGGGAGGACAACCATGGAAAGCGGGAAAGTTTTGTTGGAGTCTCCGCCTCTCTCTTTGGTCTGAACATCTTGGTCTTCGTCCTGGACAGGTTAGTGGGTGGCGAATAGGAAGCAGGATTTTTACAGTTTCAATGCTTGAATTTAAATGTTTAACCATTTGTTGTGTCTTAAGTGGCTGATTATGATGTGATTTTGTTTTCTCCAGATCAATCAAATAGTTGACCCAGTTTCTGACTCAACCTACAAGGATACATGGATGGGAACTGCTAAGGTGAGAAAAACTAAAGAGATTAATAGCTTTAGAATTTGGATAAGAATTCAAACCTTTACTGAGGAGAAATGAAAAATTGAATGAAAGCTTTGAAAAAACAACATTTATATATATATAAAAACTAAACGATTATCAATCGAGACCTTTATAGTTTAGATTTATTTATTGTCATTTGCGGTTGGCCAACGTTTTTGAAGACTTGGTGGTTGGGTCATCAACATAATATCTAGTTTCTTTTACCAAAAATGTATTTATTCCGATTACGACTTATGAAATAGGATAAGGTGGTTGTCCAATGAAAATAGTTGAGGTATGTACAAGTTGGTTAGAAGATTAACAGATATTAAAGAAACTTGGAGCTTGGAATAAACGTTTTCATTCTTCTTTCATGTTGCTACCCATTATTAGCATTAGATTTCTATTGTAGATATATTTAATTTTTGATAGTATTGAATTTTTGGAGCACAACTGATGATCTTTTGAACAGACGAACACGACAATATACCAAGATGTATTTTCTTGTCTACCCAACGACCTCATAAATTCCAGGTACGATTTATACTTAAGTTCCAAAGTGGGTCGAATCCTGATTATTTCTTCTCGATATAACGATCTGTACCTGGATTTAAAAACAGAGCTGGACTGAGGCAAAGTGTGGCTTTCTGGAAAGAGAGGTTGGGGCACACCACAATAGATTTAGGAATTGCACCGGAGAGGCTTGAGTTTTACAAGAATGGAGAAATTGAAAGGATTGATCCAATGGAGAGATTAAGTTCAGTGAAGGGACATCTTGTCTCCTTCCCATTGGAATTCCTGAGCAAAGAAGATTTAAGACCTGTGTTCAATGAGAGTGAGTACTATGCATCTCAAGTTTTTCATTAACAACTTTATAATAATAGCCCTCTTTTTGTTAGGCCAACTTAATTAGTTTATGGTTAAATCAAATGATGCATTATAATTTATTTCCCATTTCTTAAAAGAAAAAAATAAGAGAGAGAGAGAGAGAGAGAGAGACAGAAAGGCACATTTACAACAGAAATTAGGACTCTTTTGTAATACTCATTCAATTAATTGAAGACTGCTGTCCTAATTTGGGCATTTAGTGTGTCATTTTCTTCTCTTCCTCGTTGGATTACAACCTTGTATTGTACGAATCAACGAATGAAAGGCTTTGAATTTATAGGTTATTTCAATATTCATATGTAACCTTCTTATTTATGAATATATATTTAGATAGAGATGATAATAATCAAAAGTGAAATTGTTTTTTTATAGGATTGCTCACATCCATCGACTCAACTCTTTCATTGGCCAATTCTTATTTATTTGCTAAGATATATATTAATTAAATTGATAAAAATATTTATAAACTTCTCTCAAAAATATTTTTAAATTCTTATTAATATCGATAAACTTTTTTTAAAACATAAAAAATATTCTTATTAATATCCATACATTATTTCTTTATTTGACATATTCTTTATGTTTCAACCACAATTCTTCATTCTTTTTTTTTGTTTCTAAATCTCTACAAAATTTAAAAATTTAAGAATTTTCTAAACAATTATTTTCATCCAAAATTAAAGGTAAATATATTTTTTTAATTTAAAGTCTAAGGTACAAAATTTTAAACTTTAATAATATATATATAATATTTTTTTTTAGTTTATATATTATAGTATATATCGGCCGTTCAAAACATCAGACAAGCGAAGTTCTCCCGTTTAAATTTCTGGTTCTCTCGATGGCCGAGTGGCTCAGTCTCCAATTCGCTCATCGTTCTCTCCCTCTTTGGGATTCCGCTTCGACTCCAACTCCAATCCGCTCTAGATTTCAGGTTCGGTTTCCCTCTTTCTGTATACCGCACTCTCTCCTTTGTTCCGGATCCGGCTCCGGCTCCAGACTGGTTTTTCTAAGTAACCTCCGGAACGTATATCCGATCAACGCGTCTTTGAACCGCGGAATGTCGAATTCCATAGTGAACAAAGAAGGACCGAAGGAACTTCGAGATGAGTCCGATTTTGAATCCGTCTTCTCCAACGATTCTTACATTTCTGTTTGTGGCTTTGGCTCTCTTCTCTCTGGTGAGTTGATCGTTTCATCATCACAATCGTCGATTTTAGGTTTTGAGCCATCGCTTGTGTGTTTGATTTCTCTCTCTCTCTGGACGCAGAGAGGAGCGCGCGAAGTACCTTTCCTGAACTGATCAACTTTAGAGTGGCGAGATTGAACGGCTTCAGGCGCCTTTTCGGAAATGTAGCTCCTGTATTCTTCGAGCGCGGCATAGCTAAACCTGAAACCAAGGTTTTCGTATGCTTTAAGACTCTGTGCCTTATGTTTTATATGTAGTATTTCTTATTAGAAGAGTAATTTTGTGAAAAGAGAAGATACATGGATAACTTATTGTTGCTCTTCCTCCTCCGCTTCTTTCATTTTTGTAAGTTTAATTTCTCTTTTGACCAAAGGAATTTGGCCATAATGTTTAACGACGTGCTATACGTCTGCATATCAGGAGATTTCAAGCTTGTGTGCGGAGCCTTGCGAAGGAGAAACTATCATCGTTACCGTTTTCGAGATTAAGAAATCTGAGGTAGCACTAATCAAACGTCCTGTAGACTAATTGAATCTTGATATGAGGAGGAATAATTTCTAAATCTCGTTTATGCTGCATAACTTTTTCAGATTCCAGCGTTTATACAGAGAGAGATTGAGTTTCGATTTCTAGCCGTATGTATTTAGTTTTTGTCTGTTATTTCATTTCTGATCAAAACTTTGAGGCCGATTTCTGACATTTATAATTGAGAATGTGTTTTCGTTGTAGGTTCTACCTGAAACATTAGATGGAAAGTTATATGATAAACCAGCGGTATGCGATGGTTGCTGATATATTATACACTCGTAGGTCACTGTTATGTACATGATAATAGCGCAATCAATTGATATTTTAAAGTCACATTGCAGGTTCTTTGCTCTCGATCCACTGATGAGGAATTCTTCCGAGTGAGATGCAAAGGTACTCTTCAGAATTACTTTTCTGTTGTAGTTATACCAAAATACATGCGAGGAATTATGGATTTCAATGTAGAAACCTATAAATAAGGAATATGCTACTTCAAATTTAAAGTTTCTGCTAAATGTTGGCTATTTCTACTGATATCAGGAAATGAAGACGTTTATTTTCAGCATTATGGTCGTCATAATATTGATAAGATCTGGAGAGATGATATCTTACCCTGTCGCGTCTATCTTCGACACTGGTAAGTTTCTTTTTCTCTGTGCCCTTTCTGCGTCCCTGAACAAATATTTTCTGAAATAAGAGTAGGATTTAGCATGAAACATTGAAATTAGGCAATGTTTAATTTGGTTCAAGATCCATTGATAGACTTCATATCTATAAAAGTTGAGACCATCACGTGCTTCTGTTCACTGTGATAGTGTATCTGTAGTATGTACAAAAAAACTTCGGTTTTGCATTTCAGATGCTGCTCTAGATCGTCTGAAAAGCTATGCCATTGGCCATAAATCATCTCTTATGAGTACGCTTTTGTATAAAAGTATATCCTGATGTGTTCTAAATTCTAGGTTTATATCAAACATTACGAGTTCATTTTTTAATTAATCTCTTATCTATCTTGTTAGAATAGATTGTGTACTCTCCATTGGCACCAGATGAGTGATCGAGGCTGTTTAATTTGCTGCTTGTTAGAATAGATTAAACAAGTTTGGAGTTCGCTTTCCAAGTAGGAAAAACGATCAGTAAATTGTTTCTTTTGCTAATTTGTGCTGCGTACTGAATTTTGTTTTTCTTGATTGTGCCTGTTTTATTTTGACGATGCCTGGTCCTCTTTGAAATTCTCCTGTCTGATCGATGAAGTCATGCTTCTGGGATATATCATTATCATTCATTTGTTAACTCGATTCACAGTTTGTTCATAACATCCTCTCCACCTAAAGTGAAGGTGATGATATTTTCCTAGTGTTTTAGCTGCAAATAATCTGGGCGACGCAGCTTACAACAACTTTCTGGATCACACTTTCCTTGGAGATCGTAGAACAACCATCCGTGAATATTTGGCCACTAATGGTTCGGGCATTATGGAAGAGGAGCCTCCAGAATCCCTCAAGTTTCGATATGGCGGTTGATATTGCAGAACTAAAGAACTGCAGAGAAGGGCTTTAAATAGATACTTAAAAAAAGCCTTGAGAGGTACAATCTAAACATATTATATGCATTTAAGCAATAAATTTGTATCTTAGTCACGAGCTAAGAACTTGAATGAATCCATGTCAATCCGTGAACTTTTATATAATACAGGAATTTATTTTTGTTATAGTTCAAGCCAAGATCCTTGCCAAACCATGAATGTTTCAATTGTTTAGTCAACGACTTTTTTTTTTTTTTTTGGTATGTTCAATTTGGTTTGATTATGACTGGCATTAGTTTGGATTAGTTTAGTTGGCCGCAAATCAATCCATGCAGTTTGACTTTTTGTTTTTCTTAAAATTGAACCAAACTAGACCTGTGGTATATTTGCTTATAACGAGATTCGTCCACACTGGTGGTCCTTTGGGGACATTATTTGCAAATTCGTATTTCATCATTATATACAACATACTATTACTACTCGGATGTCTACTTTCCAGATATTAGTGGAGATTAGATATGAGTTGTCTTCTGCCATGGATTATGGAGGAGGACTCAATGACGGCTTCCTGCTGCCATGGAGAATACATGAGCCAGGCAGCCTGATTTGGGTTCAAGGTAATTTTTCTTAATGCTGTTTTTTTTTTTTTCCCCCGAATTGTTTCTTGACATTGGTTTTGACAAAAAAAAAAAAAAAAAAANTTTTAAAAAAAAAAAAAAAAAAAAAAAAAAAACAGCATTAAGAAGTGTTGTAAAAAGTAAATAACAAAAATCATAGTTTTTATGGAACTTAATTTTTAAAAATTAAAAATTAAATAATTCTCAAATATGGCTCAATTACTTGATAATCATTTTATTTTGTATTTTTGAAAACTAAGCTTACACTAACTCTTGAAAATTAAGCTTCTAATAACTATTTCCATCGCTTAGCAAAGTTCTACTATCTACTTTTAGAAAAACCAGATAAAGCAATATTTAGAAATTTATTTTTATTTTTTAAATTTACTAAGAATCGAAAAGTGGAAACTATGATAAATAAATGGTGAGAAATTAAAAAACAATAAATAAAATTGTTATCAAATGGATATCTGCCCATGCTTGATTGTAATGCCTAGATACAATTATAACGAAAATATTTCTTTATCTTGTTGGTCGGCTATATATATATATATATGTAAAGCATTTTATGAAATTATTGACATTCGGCAACTACTGGATACATCACTTTCAAGTTCGTTGATCAACAATTCCATCATCTTTTTGTACATAGGCATATAATGATCGTTGATCATTGTTCGAGACAGACGCAGTTTGCTGTACAGTTCTCTAGGCGTCTCATATATACCAACTTTTTCTTGCACAATCTCGTCATCATCATCGTCGTGAGCTAAGTTATCATAATTCGGCGAGGAGGAGGCTAAGACAATATGCATTGTTTTTCCAGGAGGATAGAATCGAATATTTTCCGAAGCATCCAGAGAAGACAATGGTTGTTGTTCACTGTTTCCCTCAACATCTGTTATTAGCATACTCTCCACTTCAATTTCTGTGGCTGCTGGACCAACAACATCAGCTTCTCGAGTAATCACATCTTGTCGCTGTAGTTCCTTCTCCAGTTCATACCACAACTCGCCGTCTGTAATGTCTTCGACGTCGGTTCTTTCTTCATGTATGAGGTGGTGGTGGTGCTCCTCATCGGTGTCGTGATCATCAGAGATACCATCATCACCAGAAGAGCCAGAATCTAGCTTCTTTTTTTTTTCAATTGTATTAAGTGTTGTAACTTCTTCAGCTATGAATGATTCGTGCTTCCTTTCTGTTATCAGAGGGGCTTCAGGCAACTCCTCTGTGGGATCCGATAAAGTGCTTCCGTTTCGTCTGCGAGCCCCCATGCAGGACCAAGAAGACAGAGAGGACCGAGTTCGCACAACCGCACTTTTTACCGCAGCCTAAATAAATGCCAAGGTTAAACGTTAAAACTACTTTTATCTATATAACTTTCCACTACTTTTATCTATATAACTTTCTACTACTTTTTCAAAAACATAGATAAGCTTTGAAAACTAAAAGAAAAAAACAAAATCATTTTTAAAAAGTTTTTTTTTTTTTTTTTCTAATTTGATTAAAATTCAAACATTGAAGACTTCAGATTTTTTTAAAAATAAATAGTTGTTAATTTGAGCCTAATTTTTTGTTTCTTAGCGGAGAAAAGAAACCTGAGTGGTGGTAGAGACGGGGCGGAGCAGGGCGCCTGCACCGGCGACCTTAGCTTTGGCTGTAGCTATAGAGGGAAGGCGCGAGCCCAGAGCACTTGCAGAGCGATAAACAACATTGAGGACTCTGGTACGTTCTACCTGATCTCGTAAATCATTCAGCCACGATGATGCTGTCACCTATTCATAACCAATCGTAAGAAATACAATAATAATAATGATAACGCAGACCGGGCATTACAAGATAAAGTAAATTTTATACAACCAAAAGACAAAAAACATGAAATGTTTGATTTTCTGTCCCTATTTATTGAAAATGTAAAATCAAACATATTTGTTAGGTTTTAGTAAAAATGTGTTTTAATAACGTTTTCCATCTTTTAAAAACAAACAAAGAAAGAGCTTTAGTGAGAGAGAGATAAAAGTTAGAAAGAGAGCATTAGAAGTTCCTAAATGGAACTACATGACATATAACATATTTTTTTTTTATATAAATATAATTTTATTTTTATAAAATATATTCTCTTTTGTATAGTTTACCCTTACAAATTACAAAAAAAAAACAAAAAGTGAGAGGGATATAATAAAATTCCTTGATTGGTTCTTCCCTAAGAAATGATCTCTTTTGGTTTATTTAACCAACAACAAACATATAATAGAATAGACATATATTTATACCAAATATGAACAATTCATTTATATTTAAAAATATTTTTCAAAATAAAAATTTAATAATAGCCGTTAATCGTTTGTGAGAGAGAGAACTTGTTTCTTATTTTTCTACAAAAAGTAAATGAGAAAGTTCGAAAAATAAAGACAAACCAACCAATAAAACAAGCGTTAAATGGGAAGGATAGAGTTAAAATTAGAAACGAAAGTTGCAATAATGAATGATCGACGGAAAGTTAAGTAAAACAGTTTTAGAAAGGGAAAAGGCATGAGCGAGTGAAATGAGAAGGTCTAAAGAACAAGGAAATAAGTTCAAAATATTTTTAGAAGTTGGGGAGAGAACTTTAGAAAAATAGAAATCAGGAAAAAGAATCAATTATGATTCAATACCTTATAATTTTAACCTAAGCTTTCAATTTTCTCAAATTTAACTTTAAACTTTTTAACAATTATGGAGTATTACAATTTTTATTCTTTAATAAGTTCTTGATCCGAATATCATTGGAAATTCTTTTTATGCGTTCAATAAATTATAAAATATAAGACAAAATTAATGTTAAAAAAGTTTAGAAAAGAGACATTAGAACTAAAGTGCTGGTTGTTGAATTTTATGAATTTTGAAAAAAAAATTATTTAATGGTGAAACTTATTTTTATGCAAATTTTGTTAAGAAAATAGTAGAAAAATTAGAAATTGAACCAAGGTAAAAATTACCAACTATTTATGTTTAAAGTCCAATTTGATGATACTAAAAAAGTTTATAATTTAGAATCCAAATTCTTGATGAGTTTCTAAACTTGGATTTTTTTTCCCTAGAAATTGAGAGAGAAATCAGATAAGAAAGGTAAGTTGTAGTGGTGAAGTTTGAAAGCAATCAAAATTATAGATTAATTTCATTTAAAAAATGATTTTTTATTCCTTTTTAGTAAAAAAAAAGAAAAGTGGTAAAATGCCTTTTTAGAGCCGATTATTCAACATAAACATATAATATTACGTCAGGTATGGTAATTATTAGTACCTCAGATCGCAAGTCGTCGATGGAGGCGGCAGAGAAGGTGGGCACCAGATCTGAACCGTTAATAATTGTAGTAATGAAATGATTACCCGATTCTGCCAACTCCCATGTCATACAAGCAGCTACACAAATGAAGTTAATTAAAAAAATGATAAAATAGTTAAGACTTTATAAACCCGAGGCAAAATCCAAGCATTGTGTAAATATTTCAAACAGGCATATTTAAAGAAAATTTCTCATCAACATAAATATATATATACAAGCATGAGACTAATCCAAAGAGATCTCTAAAGGTTGGAAGCTTCCCAATTTCACAGGTTCATGAACTCAAAAAAATAAAAGAAAAAAAAGTAAAGCATATTGTGATACATGTTTCGCGTTCATAAAACCATTGGAACAAAGCAACGAGTAAAGAAATCGATTGTAAAACATGGACTAAATGCATATGATTTTGTCACTCACTTATTAAATCCAATAAACAAAGCAAACTAAATCGCACCGGTTGAATAAGAAGAAAAAAAAAAGGAATATCAACAAATGAGGACGTTGGCAAACCTGGGGCAAATGTGACGCAGGTGCTAGAGGAGAACTCCTTCTGTTCTCGAAGAATATATGTTAATAAAGCAGCGGTTCCACCGCCAAGAGAATGCCCAACAATCTGGATATAAAAATCTTCGCATTAGTAATGTGCTCTACAGGAAAAGCAAAGAGAGCAGCGGTTCCACCGCCAAGAGAATGCCCAACAATCTGGATATAAAAATCTTCGCATTAGTAATGTGCTCTACAGGAAAAGCAAAGAGAGATTTCGAACCTTTTTCTTCAAGAAGAAAGATATAGCTCATTAGAGCAGTTTTCTTTATTTTGTTATTCAGAGTACTACTTCGCTTGTGAATAGCATTACATTATGCTATACAATACTTAGACTTTGACAGCTAGCTTAGCATGTAGGAGTCTCGTCTTAACCTTGAGGGTCTTAGCTTTAAACCTCATCTTATCGTCATGCTAATTGTTTGGACAGCTAATTGTTTCTCAAAGATTATTTTAATGGCTGAGAAGTTTGATGAGATTAGGGGCTTACAGTTCGATGTGGATGGATTTCTGATCCATGTGAGCTTTCAAACTCAGTCCTTGACCCTCCTTCAATGTGAATAGATTTCTTGAAATTCCTCCCAAAATGCAGGTTTATTTGGTCTAATTCACATTCCTAATGGTTGCAGGTTGGACAGATTCTTTCTTACAAGGACAGGATGGATCTTTTGAGTATGCTTATACAATCTCTAAGCTGTGGGTTAGCCGGATAACTTGCAAGCACCCCATCCGTTCTGACTCTACTACATTCAATTGCCAAGAAAAATCTAAAGAGCTTAGACCTATTATCGCTAATCCCTTGCCATTTACATTGACCAGAGGTCATCCCTATTGGTTTGGGTCACCTTGGATCATGGCATATGCATTTGCATTCAAACTACAGCAAGGCTTCATGATGAGCTACTAGGGTGGAGGCGCGCATGTGGAGATGGGGGTTGAGTTGTAAAGAAAAGAATTGAAGAGTATTTTGATGATGTTCGTGCATTCAACATCTTCCTTCTACAATTCCTTTCAAACTTGAAATATATGGCTTCAACATCTTTCTTCTAAAGAAATAGAATTGAAGTGTGTTTGATGATGTTTGTGGTTTCAACATTTTTCCTCTAAGATTTCTGTCTCCTTGGGGTGGGCCAGTCGGGTGTATGGTAATTTTTGTATGGGGTTGGATATATTCGATAGAGTGAGAATTTCGGATACCTTTCAGAAGATCAGTATGATGTGGCAGTGAATAATATAGGAACAATATCATTTATCAAAAAGTTCACAAAGTCAATATGATAAATCTCATGAAAACAGAATTTCATGCTTAGTTATCAATATCAATGAGACGAGTGTAACATAAAAATTCCTCTAAAAAAGATGATCACCAACTGCACAGGCCAACTTTCGTCAAATATATAAGTAAACACATCATAAAACTGAAAGGTCACACAGCTAATAAAAAAGCCATAAGAATAATAGAATGCATTCTCAGAAACATAAAGCGGAGAAAAATACAGTTACCGGTTCAAACACGATTAGGATGAAATATGGTAGGCAAATCAGAAGTTTGCATCAGGTTAATAGAAGGAAACAAGGACATTGTAAGGAAAAATAAAGAAATAATTGAATTTGAGTAAGAAAACAACGTACTTTTATTTTGTAGTCGGGAAATTCATCAAGACCTTTGAGTAAGAAAGGAGTGCTTAGCTTCGCAATCCAACGAGCTGCTGCAACCATCCCAAAGTGTGCATATCCTAAAACTAGATTACTTATCCCACCATCATGTAAAACTGAATGATGGAAAGGAACCACTGCACCAGTTACTGCAGTTAATGTGTCTTTTATACTATGAGTACCCCGAATCAATAAAAGGAAGCATTTGGAATTACTATCACGAATTATTGTAAAGGCAGGCTTCAAAATCTGCAATTAGTAAGGTAGTCATTAAAAACGATGGTCAAATACTCAAGCCAGAAGAAGAATTCTAACCACCGAAACAATCAAGGTTACAACTTCAAAAACTACTAAAACTCGAATGATCATAAATAAAAGATATTTAGATTCTGTGAGCATAGGAAAAGATCTAATATAGGAGACATCGAGTGTTTAGATTATTTTTAGAGGTAGCAAGTCTTCAACCAGTTAGGCCATTTAGCTTACTGACAGATTGTGTTATGATGCTGATAGTGCAATTTTCCTACAAGAATATTAATAACGCTATTGAATCAATGTAGAGAAAGCAGTCGAGGTTTTAAAATTGCTAAGAAGAGATAAAAATCAGTGATTAGGCAGGCTTATTAACGAGGATAACAAAGGACTATCGTCAAGCCTTCATGAACCACAAATTCCACAATCAGCACGCTTTAAATGAATTCAAAGCAAGGTGAAAATCTAAACAAGTGAAATTCTAGAAGGTTAATACCCCAGCTTTTGGTTTTTGAATAAGCACATCCTCCTGAGAATAGCCGGCAGATTCCAAAAATATTGGAAACGGTTTCTTAGAGAAAAACATGCAGAAGGTGAGCAACCGCAAAAAGCTCTTCAACTCTGCGATAATTTCAGGACCTTTAAGTTGTACACTGTCGTCGCTCGCATACACATTAGCAACTTGTAAATTTCCCTGCAAGAAGAGTAACGCCGCTATGTCCAAATTACAAAACTACATGACCTCATAACTGAATTCACTTTCAAGTTTCGCTACATGGAAACCGATAATCAACCAGAGGAAGTAAAAAACCACTGAAAAATCTAAAACAGTAATAAGAAATTATAGAAGTATGAAGACTTTCAAATAAAAAACAACGTCCTCCATCCACATTCAAGAAATAGAGGCTCTTAAACGACCACAGGGATCCTGTGTGGTACGCATTCTAGATACGAAAAGGAACAGGGAACAAATGAACAACCAAACGAATGCACACAAACAGTGGATGATCGTGAGTCGTAGCCGACTAACATTGCTTAAGTCACTATTATGTAAAATACACAACCTCAAAACTCAATTCACTTTCGAGTTCAGTACAAGGAAAACAACAATCACAAGCAGACGAACATATATATAAAAACATACAGAAAAATGTAACACGGTAAGGATAAAATGAGACATGTCAAGCTTCTTAACTTCCTCTGTCCGCATTCAAGAAATGAAGACTCTAAACCGACACCTGGAAATTTTGTGTGATTCACACTCTTGATATGAACAAGAACGAGGAAAACCACAAGCTAATGCAAGTCGAACAGTGAGAAATCGAGACTCGCGTGAGAGTAACATCGCTAAATTCAGATAACAGAACATACATAACCTCAGGAATAAATTCACTAACGAGTTCTAGCACGGAAAGCCCCAAGCATTAGTGATTTAGAAAACATTTTTTAAAAAAAAGTTAATCAGTAACAACAAATTATGCCATATCAAGAATCTAAAATAATATACATACATACATACATACATATATATATATATATATATATATATATATATATATATATATATATAACAACAACAGCGTCCTATGTGCACATTCAAGAAATGAGCCTCTCAAACAATTATCGGAGGAAAAAAAAAACAAAAGCATAAACAAGCACGAGCAAATGCACGTCGAACAATGAAAGATCGCAAATAGTGTCTGATAAATCGAACGAACAAAAAAATCTCAAGGAAAAAAGAGCGCACCTGTCTCCGCATCAAGTAATTAATGCCAAATGCCAAGTCACCGATCGGCCATTTCCCTAAGGTTTCTGAGTATGTAAACCTAAGAGTCTCCGATAGAGTAGTTATGGTCTCAAACCACGTCGCCGGCGCCTGAGCCGGCCTCCGAGAGATCCTTCTCCTTCCCGATCTAATCGATTTGGACAAATTACCATTCCGATCATCTTCATCGCCTTTTGCTGCTAATCTCCGGCTCAGAACGTAATAAATTATCAAGGCGGCTCCCGCATAGGTTGCCATTGCACCGGCCGCCATGGTATCGAATTGTGGAGATCGAAGCCTCAGGAAAAAAAACCATCAAACTCGAAGTGCGATGATTTAAGGAAAATTTAACACTTGAAACAACCGCAAAACTGGTGGAATAGAATGCGAAACGAAACTAGGGCTCCAAAAATTGGAGAAGTAGAGGATCGGAGAAGAAAGGAAGAAATTCAGGAAGGCGAATATGATTGATTCCTAAAATCTAGAGAGATAATTGCGTTTGTTTGGAGGCAAACCAGAAATAAATCTTTACTTAAAACGAGTGGGCGGATATGAAGGGTAGTTTCGTCATTGTAAGAATGGTAGCGAATCCCAACTCGCGGAATGCTATCAATTAGGTTTAAGCCCAAATTTTATCATATTCGAAAAAGTTAATTTGACGTGGAACACACAATGTTTCAATAGAGATCGAGACTCAAAAGCATTGCATGTTAGTATATTAGCATCCAGAAATTCAAATTCCGATTTAAAAAATTAAGCATGTATCAATTATCATTAAGCTTTTCTTATTAGTCTCAAATTTAATTTTTGACCTAAAAAAATAAGCATGTATTAATTATGGCATTTTTTTTTCCTTTATTAGTAGTTAATTAAGGTATTAGGTGAAACTGGTTAATAAGTTATGAGGAGTATGTTTTATAAATAAATAAAGCACGAAACAAATAAAGCTTTTAACTTTTTGTAAGCCATTTAGTGTTTTATAAATATTTAAAAAAAAAAATTGAAAAATTAAGGAAATAGATTAATAGTATAGATGGATGAAGGTGGGGGAGAAGAAGATAATGATTAATGACAAATCGCAATAGCTGTCTGTAGTTGGATCGGAGGTCGTGGACGTGGGCCCACCGGAACAACACGCGTGGGACCACTTGGAAAATCTTGCCGTTTGTTTATCTACTATACTAATTATCACTAATTATCACGGCTGGGAATTATTCTTAAATTAGGGAAGAAAATCGATTTTCACCATAAATGTTCAATTCATTACATTCAAATTATTTCACAATTGGTTCCTTCTTCAAACTTTCTAAAATTTTAATACAATTATTAATTTATTCCCATTGAAATTACTTAATATTGAGGGTATCTTTCAAAAATTTCATAAATAAAATTAATTTAATAAATGATTCAAACTGTTATTATTTTCAAAAAAATAAAAAATTATAAGTAAATTAATATAAATTAAATAGAAGGTATTACATCTAGTTTACTTAAATTAAAATTTTGAAGAAAAAGAATATCATTTTAAATTTTATATTAGAAAAAATTATTATTTAAAAAGTTTTGCGAAAATTTTTCATTGTTACTGCAAAAAGGTAAATCTAATACTCCAATAAAATTATCACCTCATAAACTATTGGATCAATTACAAGAACTTTATACTTAGTCTCCTTATTAAAAAAAAAAAAAATCTAAAAAATCTAAAAATAAAAAATAAAGAAGGTAGTCATTAAATTTATAAAATCATGCATTTAAAGACTAAATAAACACAAATCTTCATGTTAAATCTATTTCACACCGAGTTTACATTAAATAATAATAATAATACATAATAACATACTACCATAAAATACTAAACAAAGGGGCAGATAGAAAAATATTAAAAAATACACATGTTCCAATCAATAATTATAAGGATAATCATGAAACGTCAGCCATAGATACCTATAGTTTGTCTGTTTAAAGGTCACATTCATAAGTNTTCAAAAATTTTTTAAGATGCTTTTTTTTTTTTTTTTTTTTTTTTTTTTTTTTTTTTTTTGCCTCCTTGAAATTAAGTTTATTTTAAATTGGACATTGATTTAAAAAAAAAAAAAAAAGAAAAGAAAAAAGTCGAAGGTTCTTATCTTTCGACCGCCAACCGGATACGCCGGGAATTTGATGTGCATTTTTGTCGGTGTGGTCGTTTGATGTAAAAACTGTTATAAACATCGGTTTGTCGGTGGTCGGTCATTCGTGCTTGTCATTGGTTATTTAGGAGCTTGTGGCCATGGCCCTTCACACCCGTAGGGGCCGTAACTATTTTATCCAGTCAACATTTTAGCCGGCTGCCTGTCCCACAAATATTGACTCGAGCTTTATGTTAATTTAACCAATTTTAAATTATAACATCGAAAAACCAATTTTAACATCAATTTAACCTTACCTCGAACCGACATCCTGGGCATCGAATTTGACCACCAGTTAACCAAAGAGCACAAAATGAATGGAACTTGAAGCCGTATGGCAAAACGTTTAATCAGGCTAATAACTTTAAATATATAATCGTTTTTAAGAGAACAGGGTCTACTTGCATGGTAAATTTCTATACCTCAAAACTTAGACCCGACGACCAGACAGAAAAGAGAAAAAAAAAAAAAAAAAAAAAAATGAAGAAAGAAGCAAGTCAACAGATATGCCGTAGTTTAGCAGTACAGTACCTCGAGGATGCGCAGTTTCCTTTCATCCACAAAATTGGGTATTCAGCTTTTGTCGGCAGACTGCTTGGTGCCTGGGATTTTGAGCAGCCCTTCGTCAATCAAGGACTGTAACTCTACTCTTGAAATTTCACGTACCTTTGAGTCCGTGGATTCCAGGAAAGCTTGGACTATCTTACAACTGTGATTCAAAAAAATAAAAGAACAAATTGCAACCTCATAAGAACGAGTATCTCGTGGTTCAGGACGGTTAGAAATATCATACACTTATGAATCTAAGAAGCACGAACACCTTCAATTTGATCCACAGGGTTACGAATCGAAAAATCTAAGACGAACCTGTGACCTTGAGCCCACAATTTGGATTTCCCTTCAAGTGCTGTGGTCCACAAAGTGAGGGCAAAGGCAGGGCAGTCCAAGATTAGCTTTCTTATAGTCCTACTAGAGTGGAAATTTTCAAGCACATGCTCATCTCCGGCGGCTGCGTCTTCAGATTTAGGCTCTGCTGCAAGTGAAGCTATAGCTTCATACAAACCACTCAGCTTTTCTCCCAACTTCGATTGAAGAACGCCATCAGCACCCCCCATCGCAACCTGAATGCAAAAATTGATGCAACTTATTAGACTGATGGAAGAAGAAAACTAGATGAGTTATCGAGTTCGAGTTTAGTATATAATATATACCTCGTACATTACTTCTCGGCCGAAATTTGACCTTAGTATTTCCCCAGCATTGTTGACACATACATCGACAAGTTTCTGAAAGATGTAAAGCTCTCCAAGTCATAATCATGCTTCATATATAAAAAGAAATATGGCAATATAGCACATTGTTCAAATAACGAACCTCAGCTAGCCCGCTATCCACCAACAACTCATGTCTTCGGATAAGAGGATCTTTTTTACCACCGTCTACAGCTTCAGAGCCCTCGGCAGAAACCTCGCCTCCATCAACCTCCTCACCTTCCGTTTCGCCCATGTCTCTATCAGCCTTTTCTTCTGCTCTATCGACTCCTGACTCAGACTGAGAAGAAGGCATAGTCTAGTTATAAAATATAATGTTGGCAGTTTGCTTCAAAAGTAAGAATTAGTTATACAAAATGGAATCATTGATAAAAGTCAAAATACCTTGTTGCAAAGAGAAGGTATTGATAAATTTAAAGAAGCAAGATCATCAGGACTGAAGTAGCGCGAACAATTGGGACGCAGTAGTTGCAGTACTACACGTCTTCCATTCTAAAATTGTAATTGAACAAATGAAGATTCAAAGAAATATAAAGTTAGCAGGGAGAACAGGACTATATTATGGAGAAATCGTAACTTCGATATGTGAAGTGTAAGAAAAGAATAATAGAGACCTTATCCAAAATAAGCTCCTTCAAATCTTTCTCGAGCTCGTTAATAATAATCTGAAACACGTGAAAATCCAACTTTCGATATGTATCGGAGAACACAAAAAACATGTTGAACAATAGTCTGAATAGATGGTTAAGAACTAACCTTCCTAATCAGCTTCGTATCATCGACAACCGAGATAATGGACACAAGAACCTGAAAGACGCAAGAGGTACCCCATAATATGACATTGGTGGATTCACAATCAGATAAAATAAATATAACTTCAAAATAAATAAAATAAAATAATGTGTGTGTGTATATATATATATAATAAAAGTACTAGCATGACTATTTCAGCAATAACAAAATTCTAAGTGATTTCAGCAAGTCCAGAGAGCAGATAATGTTTCCTAATTTCAGACATAGAAGGATTTAGTAGGCACAGTTTAAAAGGTAATGCTTACCATAACCGCATATTGTTCGTGTGCTATCTTATTCACATGGCCTTTCATTCCCTTGATGATTTTCTTTCTTTCCTGAGATAATTAACCAAAGACAACGAATTATTTTATTTGTTTGTTTTGATTTTAAGATACAAAAACGGATTAATATACAAACCTTTGCACTCCCATGTTTTATGCAAAGTACACCGATCCTTGATCCATCTTTAGTGTGAATCATTCGAACAAGAAGTGAACTGGACAAATGTTGGATTACATCTGCGGCAGATGTCTTCCAACAAATTGATTAAGAAGAAAAAGTCATTTAGAAAGAAATTATAACTCCAAGAATATCATATTAGTTGTAAAAAAAATGGAAAATTTCACAACACCTTATCAGCAATGGTAAAGTATTCCATCAGAACCCTATGTATAATAGAGTGGTCAACTATCCCCTTTTCCAAAATAGGTTGAATTACTGATGTCATGTGTCGCGAGACTGAAGCTTTTTTAATGTCCAATTTTGAAATTACATCCACTAGCCTGCATATAACATGATTCTGATGACAGGGCCTGCCGAAGAAAGATACAAAATAATAAGATTTGCCAATTTCTTAACCTGCTTTCTTTCATCGAGACGAGATCCTTAAATAGCTGGAGTTCCACCGAATAAAGTTCCAATAGAAGTGTTTGTTTCTGAGCTGCATTTGCTAAATGGTATGCGTGTTCAACAACTGCCAAAATGCAAATACAACATTAATAATGACATTGGTAATGTTCAAATTCATGCTTGAGTTGCATCATTCATAGATAAATGTTTTCACAAACAAAAACAATAAAGACTATAGAGATCGAAACCTAATTACATGTGTAACAGTCTAAGTCCACCGCTAGCAGATATTGTCCTCTTTGGGTTTCACCTCAAAGTTTGTAAAACACGTATGCTAGGGAGAGGTTTTCACACCCTTATAAAGAATGCTTCGTTCTCCTCCCCAACCGATGTGGGATCTCAAAATCCACCCCTTTTGGGTACCAGCGTCCTTGCTAGCACACCACCTCATATCCACTCCCCTTCAGAGCTCAGCCTCCTCGCTGGCACATCGCCCAGTGCCTGTCTCTGATATCATTTGTAATAGCTCAAGCCCACCACTAGCAGATATTATCCTCTTTGGGCTTTCCCTTCCGAGCTTCCCCTCAATGTTTTTAAAATGTATCTGCTAGGGAGAGGTTTTCACACCCTTATAAAGAATGTTTCTTTCTCCTCCCCAATCGATGTGGGTTCTCAAAATATGTATCAGCACTAATCAAACAAATGTGTCTGCTACTTACTAAGACTTGGTTCAACTTCCAAGCCAAAAAGAACGAGTATGATACAAGATTTAACAATTGTAAAAGTAAATAAAGTTATTTATATGATAAATCATGCAGTAATTCTTAAAAGTTGAAGATATTGGATGAGCCAGAACCCATGAACCTTAAAATACCTAAAGATCCAACCATGTGACGAAGAAGAGAAGCTACATGGCCATGTAGAGATGAGATAAACCCAGCCAGCTGCTTTTTCGAGGCTACAAACGAACACAACATGCAGAAAATCAGCGCCTTGTTTGGAAGAAATCAACAAGGAAGGCTTAAGTGGTACGATAAGAACACACCATTATCTAACATTTTCTTCACTAGATGAACTGCGTAAGTGTTGCAAGCAAGAGTGAGAAAATGAGGCTTAAGTTCCTCAAACACTGCCTCTCTCTCGGCATCTGTGCAGTGTTTAACACACGTCTATAGCAGAAGACCAAAGAGAATTAAAAGTAAACGGGAAAATATACATCTGTGAAGATCAAAGAGCTATTGCACGGAAAATTCACCTGAAGCACACGAGACGACACATGGGAACCTGCAATTTCAGGGATCTTCCCCTTCATGTTTTCTAATGCTTTACTTACCCATCTGAAAATTGTCATTATAAGAGGAATAAGGTTAATGATATGAGAGATGGCAGGGAAAAGTAAATTCAGTTGTGATACTCATACTTGGATCTATCTTCCTTGGTGATATTTCGAACCCTCATTTTCTCCCATAGATGTGCAAGCTCCTGCACGCAATGAATAGTTAGGGGCGGGAAGGATTTAAAGAAATTTAATCTATCTATCATTAGCTCCCGAGAATCTTCCATTGAGTCACTATTTTTCCAATGAAATAAAAATGACCGTAATGAAGATAAGTGCAACAGCCCAAGCCCACCGCTAGCATATATTGTCCTCTTTGGGCTCTCTCAAGGTTTTTAAAACGCGTTTGTTAAGGAGAGGTTTCACACCATTATAAAAATGTTTCGTTCTCCTCCCAACCGATGTGGGATCTCACAATAGAGTAGTGTAACTTAATGTTAAAACAATCACTGAAAAATAAGCGTGTCAGTAGCCAATGTCGGTTTAGGCTGCCCACTCCTCTCAGCCTTCCTTCAGTCCCTCGCTTCAATCCCCCCTTCCCCGGGTTCAGTCAGTTTAATTTTTGTTTTCTTTGACACTAAATGTTGGCCTCAACTTAGTTAATAACTATTCCACATGTAGCATAACCGGATTTCAGCAGTGAAATGCCATACTCTAATCAGGACCCTCTCATATTATCCTCAGGGCCAACTCAACACTCGATGAGCCAATGGGGCAGAAAATAACTATTCAAAGTTGAGAAACTTACATGTTCCAAATCATAATGTCGTTTCCTTTTCTTCTTCCTAGCCTCTGCAAGTTCCTGATGAGATAACAAAAGAATATTCAAGAAATCTCCTCGAGAGACAGAACCATTAGAAGGCAAGAGAAATCAAAGGAAAGAAACAGATGATTGAACCAAACTGACAGACCTTAGCTTGGAGGCGATGTTCTCGCTTCGTAATTGGTTCCTTTTTAGCTTCTGATTTTTCAACCTTCGATTTGAAGGGTTTACCAACAGTTCCCAGGCCATGGGACTTCGAGGGCTTGTCATTTACGAACTTCGGTTTCTTCGAAGCGGAACCATGCGAGGAACTCTTGTTGCCTGAAATTTGCTTCCTGTTTTGGGGTTTACTGTTTTGCTGGCTCTTCGCCACCATTGTAGGGGCTGAAGCTACTTTACAAATATAAATAAGTTGAGGTTGTTCGGTCAACCAAAATAACTCCTACAAGCTACGCATTAAGAGAGAATTGGATAATATGATTAAAAACTTCGAATGAAATATGCAACAGATCAAAAGGCAGTTCGAAGAGTCTCAATTTTCAGCAAGGCTTCATGTTTTCATCTGTTTTGCTATTAGTCTATTGTTATGAAAAAGGGAAAATCAATACTCTCCATTCTTTCATTAGAAAATTCCTAGTTCGAGTTTGTCAAGTGAGAATAAAGGCAGATTGGAAGAATACCAGTAACAACGAGAGAGTGAGAAGTCGGCGCAAACTTGCCAGGGGCTGCGGCGGCGTGTCCGCGACGGTGGTGGCAGCACAGAACGGGAGAGAGAGTCGGGGAGAAACTGCGCAGCTGAAACAGAGGGGTCGGCGTGAAGAAGTAGAAGAAGGTACAGCACGTGAGCGCGAGAGTAATATAAAGGGTTTAGGGTTCTTTCTTTTATTTGTTTTTATTTTAATTTTTATGCTAAATTATTGAGAAAAAAAAACACCTTCAACTTGAAAATATGCCAGAGTGTTGTTATAAAGCTAACGCCCGCCGATATTGTTCTCTCGCTTCTCCTTTTGGAATTTTCTTAAACGATTTTAATATATTAATAAACATCATCACTAACACTCGTTCTTTTGGTAACGGAGGTGAGACCACAATCCACCCCCATTCCAGCCCCAGCGTCCTTGCTGACATACTGCATCATGTCTACTCCCCTTTGGGACTCATCCTCTTCACTGACACATCACTTGGTGTCTGATTCTACTATCCTTTGTAACAGCTCAAGCTCATCGCTAATATATTATCACTTTTGAGTTTTTCCTTCTGAAATTTCCCTCGAGATTTTTAAAACATGTCTCTTAAGAAAAGGTTTTCATACCCTTATAAATAAGTTTGTTTGTGTCTCTTCTCCGATCGACGTGGGATCTCACATAAATTAAAAATATTAATAAAACAATTTATGAGGTTTAAAAAGCTCGAGACAATAAAGATATATTTTAATTAATTAACTAGCCAACAATATCTTAATTTTTTTAATTTCTTTGAAATGCAAAATAAAATAGAAGGGGTAGTATATTGAAAATTAGTTTTGGTGTAAAATTTAAATCCAAAATTTAACATTCATCCGCCCACAATTTCAAGGATTTTTTCTCTTATAAAATTAAATTATATGATAATTTGGAACTATACGATTACATTTTATTAATTTCACAATTTAAATTAAAACAAAATTCAATTGCACAAAAACATGTTTGTTGATCACTACCATACTCGACAGCCTGCTATGTAAATTAAATTAAAAAAAAAAAAAAAAAAAAAAAAAAAAAAAAAAAAAAAAAAAA
>NW_019272036.1:266556-281844 GCF_002738345.1 Cucurbita maxima | reverse complement strand
AAAAAAAAAAAAAAAAAAAAAAAAAAAAAAAAAAAAAAAAAAAAAAAAAAAAAAAAAAAAAAAAAAAAAAAAAAAGTAAACAAAAACCCTAAACCCCTTCCGTCTTCCCCTCATTCTCACGCGCTCCACTTCTTCTTCTTCCCGCCGTATCCTCCTCCCTTCCAGCAGTTCAGTGTCGTCACCGCCGCCGCCTCCATCCCACCGGTTTGCATATTTCTGTCAGTTGATCGTTGTCTATCAAAAAGGAACTGTATAGCGCCAAACGGCGAGGAGCTAAGACTCTAGAGCCAGCGCTTTCTCAGCCGCCAAGCCTGCTTTTGATCGTTAAAGCTCTGTTTCTGTGCTTCCTTTAGCCACTGATCCTCTCACAATTTCAAAAGTATCCTTAAATCTACTCGACCGAAAGGTTCTGTTTTTCTTCTGCATTGAACTGTCGATTTTGGTTAATTACTGCTCGCACTCATGGCCGTTTCAGTTTACTTTATTCAGGAAGCATATTATTTGCTAGTAAGCTAATCGTTATATTGTTATACCCCTCAAAGAAAATCGAGCATCTTAACTCTCAGTGCATATGATTAATGATTATTCTATTTTTCTAACGAGTTATTATTATTAATTATTATAATGTTTACATTTCAGATTCATGGCGTCGTCGAATATCAGAGATCTGTTAACATCTTTTAGTCCTGATTTGCATTTCTTTGCCATCAGCTCGGGGGATGGTCGTATCAAGGTATTTGTTTTTCCACTGTATGCCTATGCGGATGCTGAGAACATGACATGGGGCTGTTAAATGTTGTATATTGAATCAGAACTGCTTGTTTATTTTGAGAACTTTTAGCTAAGCCGGTTGTTAATAAGATTAAACATATCAATTTTTATAACTGTCAATTTTCTTCCATAAAATGATTATTTTTCATCCTCTTTATGTTAAGATCTGGGACACGTTGAAAGGTCAGATACAGACGGAGTTTGCAGATTTCTTTACAACGGATTCAACGAGCATACTAACGAAATCGGGAAAAGGGCATCTATCTGTTGATTATAAATGCATGAAATGGTTGTCATTGGAGAAAAAGGTTTTACATTATGGATTGGATAAACTAATTTCTGTTATGAGTACTCGAAGATTCAATCTCTTAGTCACGAGTACTCAAAGATCATTTTAGTATGTCAGTGTTGAATGTATGTTTTTTCTTTCGATGCAGAGAAAAAGAAAGCGCCAATGTTCGTTGTTGTTGTTAGGAACGGGTAGTGGTGATGTTATGGCTCTTGATGTAGCAGCTGGGGAATTGAAGTGGCAAATAAGTGATTGTCATCCTGGGTAAGATCAAAATCTCTTTTACGGGATTGCTCGTTTAGTCTCATCATTTCTCTTAAAAGACGGTAATATAGTTGCATTTTTCTCTCTTAAGAATTTAGATGGATGAACAATCCCGACATCCAAGTCCTCTCTACGAAAAACCGTTAGAGTTACATTACATTCAGTTTTCTCTTGTGCCAGGGGTGTTGCTACAATTTCGTTTCCTACACACGGTTCGCGCATTTATACTGCTGGTGCCGATGGAATGCTATGCGAAATTGATTCCATGACGGGAAGCCTGTTGAGGAAGTTCAAGGCTTCTACAAAGGCAATATCCTGCATTTCTGTTTCTCCAGGTAGTCACATGCACATTTACCTTTTAGAAGCCTTGAAATTATTCTCTTGGTTGTGTCCTTTTAGACTGGGCACTTTTTTGTATAGTTTTCAGGTTGGGGGCGTTTCCGTTTGTTGGGCTGGTATTTTAGTCTCGGATAATATTTGACTGAGAACATGTCTGGTTTGGTTTTCGGCTTGCAACAGATGGAAAGAAAATAGCAACTGCAGCCTCGCAAATGAAGATTTTCAATTGTTCCGATCACAAAAAGATACAGAAGTTTTCCGGGCATCCTGTGAGTATTATATTCTTCACCTGTCCTGATCGGTTTTCATTTTTTGTGTATGAACTTCCAAGTTCTAGTGGAATAATAGTTTCTCGTTCCAACGAATAGGGAGCTGTTCGATGTATGGTTTTTACCGAAGATGGAAAATACATTCTTTCATCCGGAGTTGGTGAAAGGTATATCGTTGTTTGGAGTTTAGGCGGAGAGAAAAAGCAATCAGCTAGTTGTGTTCTCGCAATGGAGCACCCTGCCATCTTCATGGACAGCAGGCGCTCGGGTGGTGGTGGAGTTGATGAAACTGCGCTGTACGTTTTGGCTATATCAGAAATTGGTGTTTGTTATTTATGGTATGGACAGAATCTCGAAGAGTTACGAAGTGTCAAGCCTACTAAAGTATTGATATCTAATAATGATATCTCCTCCAAGAGTAAAAAACGGGTAACACCCTCGATTTATGCTGCACAATTTCAAGGAATTCCGAAATCTGGGTCGGGCCAGGTTTTCCTTGCTCATGGATTGCTAGTGAAACCTTCATTTCAAAACGTCGTGGTGCACTCCGGTACTGACATAAATTTAAACAGCTCCAATGATGGAATTCTTCTGCCGAGTCATTCGGTCGGAAAATCTAAGAAGGGTTTAGATGTACAGGGAGGAGGTGAGACCCTACTAGTTTGAAGATGGATTCTTTTCTACACTTCTAATTCTTTTTGTCTGGTTAATCACTTCTCTTATATTGGTGCAGTCGTTGCATTAGATCGAGCTAATGCTGAAGATGCCTTGTGTCCAATTCCGAAGGTTTTCGATTCTCAAGAGAAACGTACCTTATATCACGATTTACATGTTGACCGCGATGATGTTATGACCGAATTGGTTGACAGTGGGAGCCAAGTAGAAGGTACAATTGACAGTTTTAGCTATTTTATTCGACGAGTCTATATATAAACAATTGATAGATGAAATTTACCGAAGAAACGAACACCAAAGGGCTTATGAAAAGGCGCCTCAACATCGAGCTTCTTTTCTTCATTTTTTCTCGATGAAGGCTTGGTTTCTTACCCATAAAAATGTTGAGTTAGAGCTCAATAAGGGAGCTACAAGAAGAATGTACTTTTGAAAGAAATTAGATCTTATGATAATCTATCATCCTAACCATTGTTCTCATTCTCACTCAACTTCCAATATAATAGCTTGAGCCCACCACTAGCAGATATTGTCCTCTTTAAGTTTTCCCTTTCAGGCTTCCCCTTAAGATTTTTGAAACGCGTTTACTAGGGAGAGATTTCCACTGCCTTATAAAGAACGATTCATTTTTCTCTCCCATCGATGTGGGATCTCACAATATACCGTCCATCGAGGCCCAGCGTCCTTGCTGGCATACTGCTTGGTGGGCACCCCGCTTCGGGGCTCAGCGTCATCATTGGCACATCACCCAGTGTCTAGCGGCTCTGATACCATTTGTAACAGACCAAGCCCACCTCTATCAGATATTGTCTTCTTTGGGCTTCCCTTCAAGGTTTTTAAAACGCATCTGCTAGGGAGAGGGGGGTTTCCACCCCCTTATAAAAATGTTTCGTTCTCTTCTCCAACCGATGTGGGATCTCACCATTGCCGTAGAAGTACTGAACCCAAAAGCCTTCACATTTTCTTTAGCAAAGGATCTTACTTAAGTTTTCTGTGATCGACTAATCAAACATGGCCTAATTTTTTCATGAACATCTGATAGTGACATAAAGCATACTGCTATTTAGTTTTTGAAAGCAATTTCATTCAGTCTAGTTGTCAATTCTCTTTGCCCCAGATGTTGTCGGAGTGGAGGACTCTGCAGCAGTTTGCCTGGAGGACAAACTCCGATTGTTAGGCATACTCGACAGTACAGACGATCATACATCTGAATCCATCCTTAAGTCTGCAATATTCAAAGGCATCGATCTTGAAGCTAATATGTCGCAGAAAAAGGTTCGCAACGACCCTCGACTTCACCAATCGTTATTACATTACCCAAAATGTCCATTCCTTTACTTTCTTCTTCATTTGATTAGTTAAGAGAAGCGGTTTTATCGTTGGCACCTGGCGATGCATGCAAATTGCTTGGAAACTTGGTTAGCATTTGGCAATCCAGGTAAACTTGGTTAGAATTCTTTTTAACTTTTGAAGAATTCTGTTCTTCGGTTAACGGAGTGACCTCGTTGCGTCTGCCTCAGGTTGCGTAGCGGGAAGAACGTGCTACCGTGGATTTATAGTTTATTGTTGAATCACAATCAACATATCTTGTCTCAAGAACAGTCGACACAGATTCTCGATTCTTTGTTTAAGGTAGTCCCCATCTTGTGTTTCCATTATCTAAGGATAACAAAATTTTGGTTAAAACAAGGTTGTTATATCCTTCTTTTACTTTGGGTTCTCCAGTTTACTAAATCCAAAGAGACTGCGGTTCAACCTCTTCTTCAATTATCAGGTCGTTTGCAACTGGTGTTGGCACAAGTGAGTTACTTTCACATCCTTCATTCT
This sequence comes from Cucurbita maxima, assembly GCF_002738345.1. Taxonomy (NCBI): domain Eukaryota; kingdom Viridiplantae; phylum Streptophyta; class Magnoliopsida; order Cucurbitales; family Cucurbitaceae; genus Cucurbita; species Cucurbita maxima. The sequence goes on along the minus strand of NW_019272036.1, from coordinate 277,413 downwards.
AAATTTTATTTCAAAAGAGTTCTTGGAAAAAGCTTAATTTAATGGGCTTCTTTCCTTTGCATATTTGATAGATTGAAAGGGCGTCGGCCAACAAAACCGACCAAACGGTACGACATGGTCCCGAGATAGATGGAGGGGAGAGCAGCAACGACGAAGACGAAGAAGTTCACGACGTTCTTTATGGGGAAGAAGAATATGAATCTGAATTAAGCAGTGATAATGAGAATTAGCTTCCCTTCTTTCATGTTCTAATGATCGATTTTGGTAAATCAAATAGGCTTCAATTATATACTTAGCTGTTATTTTGTAACGATTGATGATGAATTTTGACATTACGAGTCAAAGTTTGACCTATTTAATTACCTTCTCATCCATCTCTAACCTTTAAATAACAATTAATTAGCTTAATATTAATTGGCTAATTAAGTAAAAATAATCGGTTTTAGAATATTAATATTTTTATTCAAATGAATAGGTTTTTCAAAGCTTTGTTTGTGGGATCATTATGGTTATTAAATATTATTGTGAGAAATTGTCATAGCTTAATTTTATTTAATACACAGCTGGTTTATTTTATTAAAAAATGGTGGTAGTCCGCCTGATGCTTCTAGAAATCAATAAAATATTGGTCGCTTGAGATGGACATTTTTTTGTATTCAAACCAATAAACAATCAATAATTACATAAATAACTAAATGAATGAAAGTCATGCTTTAATTATATCTATTAGGGGGAGAATACTTGGGAAAAACAATTTATAATTTTTAAAAAAGAATTAATCAATAATTTTAATTTTGAATTTTGTGATAAATTTTTTGAAAATTTAAAAACTAAATTTTTTTATTAATGAAAAAACTTTATTTTGGATTAAATTATGAATTGCCTTCATTTATTTATCACGAAATTGAAGTCAATAACACAAAATTTCCCAATACGACAAAAGGGTTATTTATTTATTTTAAATAACTTATAGTGGAATATTTATCAAACTCGTTGTATTTTATATTAAATTATATACACGTACACATTTCCAGTGAGCTCAAGACAATAACCATTTACAACAAAAAAAAAAAAAATTAAACTATCAAATTTATAATGTTTTTTTTATGAATCATAATTTCCTTAAATTCAAATAATGAAACAGTTTAATAAATAAATAATGAAACCATTATCTTAAATTAATCAACTTTGTTTCGTTATCTTAATAATATTAAATTTTAGTCAATTATAGGTTTTTTAAAATAATAATTTTATTTTTCTTAAAAAAAAAATGTATAAATGACAAATAATGGGAATCAAATGGAGCTATGCTTCCGGCATCTTTGCTTAATAAATAATTAAATCAAGCTTTGAACGATTAAAATAAATATTAAAATCTTAGGAGGAATTTGCAAGCTTTCATTTCCCAGCTATAAATAGAGTATTTCTGTGACCCTTCATCATCACCAAGCTCACATCCAAAGCCTTTACTATTTATTAGTCAATAATTTTGGTAAAGTTACCGGGCTGTCATAAAACAATGGGAGTCTTCACCTACGAAACCGAAGTGGCGTCGGTCATTCCTCCAGAGAAGTTCTTCAAGGCATTTATCCTTGGTGCCGACCAATTATATCCCAAGATTGTGCCAAATCAGCCACAATCCGTTCTCGAAGGAGATGGTGGGCCCGGAACTATCAAGACCATTTCCTTCAGCGTCGGTAATGTTCATAATTATTTATTTTTTTTTTTAACATTTTGGATTAAATTCTTTTTCAATTTTTTTTTTTAATTTTAAAAAATGTTCAAATGTATTAATCAGGCGATCAAGTGAAAACCATAAAGCACAGGTTGGATGTAATAGATGAAGCGTCGCGAACGTACAAGTACACGGTGTTAGAAGGAGAGCTTTTATCGGACACCATTGACAAAATTTCCAAGGAAATAAAGGTGGTTGAAGGTCCTTCTGGAGGGTCCATTTTGAAGAGCACAAGCGTTTACCACACCAAGGGAGACCACCAAATCGACGAGGAGAAGCTGAAGTCTGGCGAGCAGAAGGGATTGGCCCTTCTCAAGGCCGCCGAGGCCTACCTCTTGGCCCACCCCGACGAATACAACTAATTTGAAGAAGCTTCGTTATAATGAGATAATTATGTGTGCTTTGCTTTCTTCTTCTAATAAGTGTTTGAATTGTTGTTGGTGGATGTGGGGTTCTTGTATTTTCAAACCTTAAAAATGCCATTATTGGGTTTCAATAAATAAATTTAATTATGTCTTATTTGGTAGCGTTTTCTATCGGTCATATTTTGATGTACATTTTGAAAGAAAAATAGTATGCACTAGTCTCCGAGTTAGGAGTTGGTAAATTTTTTTTTTTCAATGGGTAAATTTTTTTGAGATTCTTATAAGGTCTGCGTGAAGATAAATATATAGTTCATTTCCATAGAAGAAGAATACATTATTCGATTTAGGTCGAGAGTTCAAATTTGGTAATCAGGTTTTTGTGTTAATCAAACAAAATCTAAACACACTGCATTACCTTAATTTACAATGTTTTAAATTACATGAATTTACAGTTTAATTTCCAACATAAAAAAATTAGTACTCAGTCATAAAAATATAATTGCTTTCTAGGTAAATAAAAATTTTAATTTATTAGAAATAAACCAAGTAAAAATAAATAAATGTCAATATTTTTATTTTACAGTCAAGTCAACCACTCAAATATTTTGAATCTAGAAAATTATAAAAATAAATGAAATCTTACCATATATCTTGGGTTTCAATAAGTTTTTCATGAATATAAAAATAAATAAATCTAAAAAATTATAAAAACATGAATCGTCAATTCCTTCTATTGATTTGATAATGTGTGATAAATGTAATTTTTCATGAATTACGGTCAAGTCAACCACTCAAATAATTTGACGCTAAACTGACCAATCATCTTTTTTTAATGGTCAATTTCGTTTTTCTTTTATTATAATAGTCAACTCCATATTCTAAGTTTTCATAATTGATATTATAATATTTATCTCAATTATCATAAACAAAATTAAAATATATATATGATTGAACCAATCAATCACCTTAATTAAATGCTTAAATTGTTTATATGACATATAAATAAATTTTAAAATAATCCTAAAATCATCCCGAATAAAAAGGTAAGAAATAATAAAAACCAACAATAATTCACTGCACTACATTAATAAATTACCGTGCTAAAGTTACCGAGCTGTCACGTACCGCTGATCGTTTACCGTTTCAAAAAGGATATTACATATGTGCTCCATTTCATTTTTTTTAAAAAAAAAAAAAATGTATATTTCAGCTATAAAATTTACAAGAATTTAGTTCCCAATTGGGTTTCAAAAGTCTAATTAATCCTTTTATCCCAAATTACACAAACAAATCTTCACATAAACAAATCTACACATAAAGACATACGTACTTGACTTTTATCCCAAATTACATAAATCAAATATATGAACCAAAAATCTTTAGTTTTTTCAAACTTAATTAATCCTTTTGAATTCTATTACTAGCATTAGCCTTATAGTAAAGGCTAATTAATTCAATTATTGAAAATTGAAAACAATAAAAAAAGAGAAAAGCAGACCAGGCAGGCATGCTTCAGCTCGATCGATCCAGAACTTAGGATAAACCTACGAAGCACCAAAGTCTACAAACACGCTCTTACGTTCTAGCGGATGAGGACCATAATTATAGTATGAATTGGAGATCATCTACGATCAAGAGTTGAAGTATCATATCATGTTACTAAATGTTGATAAAACAAGAACCTTCCATCTTTCCATTTATGCACATATATACTTTTGGGTAATAGAACATTGCGAAGTTTAGATTACCTAATATCTATTGCCACCCGTTGCAATATTCAAATCAGATCGATCCATTCTGATAACCTACGCTCTCGGTTCCTTACTTGAACCTGTACCAAATCATAACTCATCAAGCATAGTAGACATCAACAGCCCTTGTACAAACTCACATTTCTGAGCCTTCTCCTTTTCATCCTTATTTGAAGCCCTCAGCCTTGAGACGTTGCTGCCAGAATAAGTTCGGGATTCAGACTTAATACGGGAACAAAAAGAAGTCATAAAGTACAATATATTATAGCAAAAGAAATCAATTTATAACCCTAAGTTGTGGGGATGTATCAATTAAAACCTCAAACTAATAATTGTATCAATTTTAACCCAAAACTTTCATAAATGAATCAATTCAGAGAATTCAGACTCTCTGAATTGATTCACTTATAAGAGGTTAGTTTGAGTTTTAAGTGATACAATCCCAAAGTTTGGTATATAAATTGATTTTCTTTTCTTGTATTATATCATATAAGGTATAGATACAACAAATGAATGGGTCATCACAAAATGGAATAACAAATGAATGGGTAATCACAAAATGGAATAACATGCACAAAAAGGGTTGTCTTTTCCAATTCTATCTAACCATNGGGGGGGGGGGGGGGGGGGGGGGGGGGGGGGGGGGGGGGGGGGGGGGGGGGGGGGGGGGGGGGGGGGGGGGGGGGGGTCGTCTCTTACCTCCTCTCTGAACAGTCAGCCTTGGAACTTTCCTGTGATGAAGTTACTTCAGCCGACAGCTGAGACTGCACTTTAGCTGGCTGACTGACGGTAGGCAGATTAGAAGTAAACGAAAACAACAACGGATCAGGTTCAGTACTGGTGGGGGTAGAGTGTAAAGAACCACCAAGAAGGGATCTCAAGTTTCCTTCCCTAAGCTCCTTTCTCAGCTTCGAAAATGTCAAACTAGATCCAAATTTTCGCAATCTCCTCTGTCGCTGCACGTATTTTTTAGTCAAGGAAGTGTAGAAACTACAAATCAGTAAACAGAAAATAAAGGGGATTGACAGACAGGATTGGCCATCAATGTGAGGAATTGACATGAACCACTAGTCCTAACAGCTACACCATCCTCTAAAAACTTTTCACATTATACATTAAATTTTGCTCAAACTTAAAAGTTCCCAAGTCTTCAAATTCTAGGTGAAAAGAAAAAAAGGTAAGAAATCCTGAGAAATTTGAGTTGGTTATGATGGAAACAATATCCAGAATCAGAATATAAATTAACAAAAACGAAAATTAAGGATATCTTGAAAAGGCTCCCATGTTGTGAGATGATGTGGCCAACAATATCCATTCCGACCTTCTTTATGCATAATGGACATACCTGAAATTACAAAGTACTATCGTGAGATAAAACTTCACAATGTCCATACAGATAAAAGAATCAAGCAATCCAGAGACATACAGAATGAGGGGAAGCTCCATTTGACAAAATTTGAAGTCGCTAGTAAAAAATTGGTTGCATAGTGTAAAAACAATAATCATTAAATCCGTCACTTAAATTAATTTTCTCAACACATACTGGAGTAACAAAGTAGAGTTGATATAAACATGCTGAAAAGTGAACAAAGTCTAGGGATTCATTGGTCAGACAAAATAAAGTTCTGTTCTCATATTTTCCCTAGTCATGATGATCTCTAGTTCTATACCATCCTAGATTAAGCAGCAGAATCTAGAAACGCAGTTTGGCACCTTCAAAAAATGACCTTACCGAGAATAAATAAAGAAATAACGAAGTTAAAGAGACAATAATCGGAATCTAAACAGATCAAGACAGGAAGATGCATATTTATAAAAATAAGCACAGTTTTCATCATAGAAGCTGAACGGAATAATACAATTCTTACATTTATCAGCTAGACATTAAGTACATAATAATCTGAACCAAAACATAACATTTCGAATTTTTTTATAAAGGATGCTATAGATCGGCCATATCTAGGTTAGAAATCGAAATAATCAAATCGGCGTACCGCGTTCTTGACTTCCACCTGGTGCTCCTCGTCGACGTGACAATAAAGACCTACAATATCAAAATCCTCGGCGCAAAAAGGGCACAAAAACTCAGCCCTCGAATTTTCATCTTCAATCTCTTCATGATCTCCTTGGTACACACCTGCACCAAACAATCAAGAAAGATCACAAAAAAAAAAAAAAAAAAATAGCAGCCATTTCCATGAAAAATTCAGAACTAAACATATAACTTCCGAAACAAAACGTCGGCAACGTACCGGACCGAGATCGGTAGCGTCGCGAAGATGAAAGCTGAAAGTGAGCATTCCACGAATCAGCCTCCATAGATGATTGAACTCTGAATCTTCTGTCTCAAATTGTTCTTCTTAGAGTTCTTACAACAACCAAAATCGCGATCGCGATAGCGATCGGTACCGTTATCGAAGATCGCGAAATGGAATCCAGAATTCAACTGGAAACTTGACCTTAACAGAGATGGAAGAGAAAACACAACGAGGAAAAGACACAGAAATTACGCGAGGGAGAGAGCACCAAAAAAACTCTCTACCGACCCTCTGGCTACGATGCGACTTTAAGCTCAAGCTTTTACGCACGTGCCCCTGTCTTTTCATCATTTGCCAATATGTCCCCCAAACCACCCACTTTCCGCTCCGCAAGCGTGATACCTGACACGGATTAAAAACCGTAGGCCCTTTATTTTAAGTAAATTTCAATTCTTCCCCTCTAATTCAATTATTTACGATTTTTAGTATAGTTTATTTATGTCCTTTCAAATTTACTTCTCTTTTAAAATTCTTAACTTCCCCTAAAATACTTTAAAGATTCTCAATTTCGTTATTTAAAAACTTGTAAGCCTAAAAAATAAATCATAATACTATTAAACTTTCAATAAATTTTAAAATATTTTTAAAGGAAGAGAATTTGGATTACTTTTCAAGAATTAAAAAAATACCTTGAAATTATTACTCTCATGTTTTTAAAATAAATACTTACGAATCATATATGTAATATTTAGATTTAATTTTTTTAAAATATTAGGATGATAATTTGAATTTCTTATGTTATTTGGATTTAATATATATTACGAAATGAGTAAATTGGAAAGAAATCAATTTTAAAATTTAAATTTATTCATGGATAACTCTGTTATAGGTTTGAGGACTAAAAAGAAATATTTTGAAAGGTAAGGGATGAAAATAAAATAAATTTAAAACCTAGCTAAAAAATGTAATTTTTTAAGTTTGAAGGGGGAAAAAGAAAAAAAAAAAAAAAAAAAAAAAAAAAAAAACTAGATTTCGTCGTTTGGTCTTGGGCTGGATAATATTGGACCGAGACTACAAATCCAGTTCACAGAACTTTCCTTCAGGGTCCGGGGTTCTCTCGTCAAAGATTTGTCATCATTGTTGTTTGCCGCCAATCTACCCGCCGTAAGAACTGCGTTCCGTTTCTTGTTTATGGCTCTCTCCCATCAGTTTCTTATTTTTATACCTTCTAATGCTACTTTTTCGTGTTTCATTTCTGATCGTGAATGGATATTTGTTTTCTTGGTTCTCTGCGATTTCATTTAAACTTTTTATCTCCCATCGAAATCAATCCAGCGTGGTTTGAGCCATTTGAGTTGTAGAGTTCGATTTTGGATGCAAATATTTCTGGCTGGTACTTTTTGCATTTTCGATGACGTTTTCAACTTGCTGGTGTCCGACAACGTATTTTTCGATGATACTTTTCTCGATTAGATATTAGTTTGTTGAATCTATATCTGTGATGTTGAATTATTTAGTCGGTGTTCGTAGAAGCTGTGGATTCTTCATTATCTTTCTGCTAGAAGTCGCCAATCGATTTGATTGTTTTTTGCCTGTAATGTCTTGCATGTGGCCAAGTTGCTCGATGTTTATAATTTACTGGCGATCGTTGGAGACGTGGACGACAAAGCTTCACCATGATGTGAAGCTCTTCGACTGCTGGAGGTTTGATGCTTATCGTTGTGTTCAAATTTGTTATATATTCTAATTGCAATTGTGAGCCGAATGAAAATGTTGATTTAGGTTTTCGTAAAACTCTGCTATCTCACATGCACATACATTTGCTAACCAACTGACAGTGTTTTGATTTAGCTAATGTCTTTTTAACCATGGCTATTTGTTTCGCTCAGGGTTTGAGGAATGATTTCTAGCTGTATCATGATTATTTATTTATTTTTCACTGAAATTGTGTTTCATTTTCCCTCAAGAAGCTTATGTCCTGCATGGTTTTTCCGTTTTGATTGAATTTCTGTTCTGGCATTCTCTCTGAATTATGGCATCCTTAGTTCAAGTGACTGGCTTCTGATTAATTTTTTCGGGATTAATTTTCGACGTTCGAGGGGTGCTCGGATTAGCAAGGAACATTTGGCAGGTTTCACCGGAAGAAAAAACTTGAAATACTGAAGTTAGTAGACTAAAATTCAATTCACGATAATCCAACAGGTAAAGCAGGCTCCATCTATTGTAGTCATCATCAATTAGAGCTAGAAGAATTCTAATTGTGCTTTAGCAGTCATGATATTAAGAAAAAAATGATTAGATGGAATGGAAGAAAGTGACGTTGTTTGAGGATCCCTACAAAGAAAAATGGCGGTGCTTGACATAAGTAGTGCATGTTAAATCTTTCCATAACCCCTTCAATTAGATTAAAGTTTTGGGTAAGATAGCTTTCTCGCGTTAGAGTGGTTATCTTTGATGATTCCTCTTTATTTAAAAGAGTGAAAAGGTGAAATCTTAGAATCTGTAATTTGATGGCTAAAGGTGTGTTGTGAGGTGTCTTGACATTATTCACAGATTTAGTAGTCGACATACTAGGATAAGATATGTTAAGGCACTGTGATATACCACTGTGTGGTGTCTTGATATTGTTCATAGGTTTAGTAGTCCACATATTAGGATAAGACATGTTAAGGCACTATGATATGCCACTAAACATATTTTGCTTATTTGAGCTACTTCTAGACGTGTAACAATTCACCCTATTGCTAGCAAATATTGTCTTATTGAGACTTTTCTTTTTGGGCTTCTCCTTAACTTTTTAAAATGACTCTGTTAGGGAGAAGTTTCTACACTCTTATAAGGATTGTTTTGTTCTTCTCTCCAATCCAATCAATGTGGGATCTCACAATCCACCCCTTTGAGGGCCAACGTCTGATGTTGGGCTGTAGGAGTCCAAGTTCCCCTAATGTAGGATCTCACAACCTACTTCTTGGGGGCCAGCGTCCGATGTTTGGCTCTAATACCATTTTGTAACGGCCCAAGTCCATTGCTAACAAATATTGTCCTCGTTGGGCTTTCCCTTTCGAGTTTCTGTTCCCCTCTTAATGTGTGAGTTCGATATAAAGTGTAAGCACATATCCAATGAAAGTATTTTTTCAACATCTGTCATATGCGTACCATACCATATTGTAATTGTTGATGAATAGTTGACTAATGTTTTAAGGATCATACCAATGCTTTAGTGCATTGTAGATTCCCTGAGGTTACACCGTCCTTAAGTAGTGGCTAACCAGGCTCCCCATGCTAGCTTAAATAGTTGCTTGGTCCTACTCGGGTGGGCTATCAGGCACATGGTCTCAATTTTGTAAGCACACTCCAAATTGTTAGTACTTAGATGGTGGGCTATTCAAGAAGTGTTCTCTTTGTTGAAAGCCAATTGAAGTGATTCGAAAAGGTGTCTAGTGGAATGGTGCTTAGCCGGCAGCCTATGATATGATGGTATCTAAGAATTATTATTTTGAAGTTATATTCACTCATCACACTTTCTGGGGTCTTTCCGTCGTTTTCTGTTCTTTTCATATGCTCTCTAATATTTAGTCTCTGTTGAATTGGTTGCCGGCTGCTTTCAACATGCTTGTTATTGCCCTTTTGTGTCAGCCTTCGGTAGTGGGATTTCTATTCTGTTTTGGAATTTCGAGTTTTAACGAATCGCTCTTTTTCATTTTTATTTTATTCATAGTGTTTAGTTGTAGTTTATAGCTCTGCTTTCGTGGTGATTAAGACACAGAGTGAGCTGATTGGTCATTATTGTAGCTTTCCTGTTGGCCATTTCTTGGATCCAGCACTTCCTCTTTTACGTGGCGTTGAAAACTTTTTTCATAATTCCACCCATAAATTAAGTTTGGTGGAATAATAATCTTTCGGTTAAATTAACATTTTTTTTAATTTTATTTTTCTATTTTAGTCTCTAGCTTTTAAATATTCAATTTTAATCCACCTATTTTCAATTTCAATATATCTTTAAGCTAGTTTAGTTTATTGGTACTAGACCAAATAATACTTATTTTATTTAATTTTTTAACAGAAAGGTTAAAAGAATTTTGTTGGTGGCAGAAGTTAAACCATAAATAATGATAAGAATTTATCTATTATAGGAGAGACTAAAATGATATTTTAATTTTTTTTTTTATGAAGAGAATAATAAATTGTGAATTTTAAGATTTATATCTATTTAATATTAGTTATTGAAGAAATATTGGGATCTTATAAAAATATTTTTTGAATAGAGAAATTAAAATGGCACAAATTGATTCCAATTACTTTAAAATGTAGAGATTAAACTTGTAACATAACTATTTATTTATTATTTTTTTAGTGATAAATACAAAGTAAAAATAATGTAAGAAATTCAAGTGTAAAGAGAGAGTTGGGTATAGGACCAGCAACTATTTATTTATTACTTTTGAAAAATAAGATATTATAAACTTATTTAGAGACTTGCTTTTGAAATATATAGTTTTTTTAATTGTAAAATTGTTGTTTAGGAAAGTTATTCGTGAGAATATAATTAAAGAAAAAAAAAAGAACTTTAAAATATTTCTTTTAGCATTTATTCAATTTTATAAAAGTAGATTATTTCTGAACATATTAGGATTTTGCTATTGAGTCTTTATAATTACTATTTCCGATCATAGAATAAACAATTTTTTTTTTTTTAAATTGGTCGTCGACAAAAAAAAAAAAAAAAAAAAAAAAAAAAAAAAAAAAAA
>NW_019272036.1:255539-266070 GCF_002738345.1 Cucurbita maxima | reverse complement strand
AAAAAAAAAAAAAAAAAAAAAAAAAAAAAAAAAAAAAAAAAACTGTTTTCCGTGCCGCTTCCGATTAGTTCTGACCTTATTGAATATATTTTTATTGATTTCTAGACCATTGTGAAATTCTCAGGGAATATATGATTCAGTAGACTACTTTTATAGCAGGGTTCCGACTTTTCCAGCAATGGCAAAGGCAAGCTACTTGTCTATCCCAAGGGGATAAGGAATCTGAGTACGTATGATTTTACAATAATTAAATTAATTTTAATGCAATTCTCTTCCTAGAATATTACGTCACAATTAATTTTAATGCTTTTTTAGACTTTTGCATCATTTGAAGTGTGACCTTTTTATCAACAAGTTAGGTTCATGCCGTCAATTTTAAAACAATTAATAATAAATATCTTTTGACTTGATCTTTTTCTTATACTATCTATATTTAATTTATTAAAAACATATATATCCAGGTTTGTGTACTGAATGTTAGTCCTGGATCCTTTTTTCATAATTTTTACGTGCAACCTAATCGAGAATAAAGTTTAATTACATGAGCATATAACCTATACTTCATTCTTCCTTTTGATATCGGTGGTGGTTTAAGTTCTTTGTCAATGATGTTTATGCTTTTTGTTTCTTTATTTACCAGACAACAATTATGGGTTGATCTATCTTCTTTAATAATTTCATTGTTCTTTTTTTACCCAAATTTACTTGATAGCTAGGCAGGAGGATAGGTTTATAATGGCTTCGATAACTGTGCTTTAGAGAGAATTTATAGTTGAAAACAAATTGGACGGTCCTGATTCTTTTAATCATTACTTCAGATCTTCTCTCTGACTGCGTAGTAAAGGAAAAAGAAAGATTGGAAAGCATGGGAGCCAAACAGATCTTATCTTCCACGAAGCCGAGACGACAGATGTCCGCTGAGGGAAGCACAGGTAGATGAATGGGTAAAGCTTATAATAATCAAAGCTCTGTCAGACACGGCGGAGAGCAACTTGACGGGTTGCTTTGGCCTGAAAGTAACTGCAAAACAAATATTTATTTTCATTGTTTTTTTAAATTATCATATTATTTCAAATTGACAGGGACAGGCAACCTTCTCAGCCCTGCTTGTTGGGTTCTTCACAGGTTCCTCTGGAGCACGTGGAATTTATTTTTATTCTTTTACTTTTTGCTTTTCTTATTATAGGGAATAGTTTAAACCCAACTTACGAGTAGCCATCGAGCTTTTTGCTTTTGTGGGAGTGGAACCTCAAAATTGATCTCCTCATAATGGTGGAAGTGGCTGTCGTTTTAGCAAAGTAAACAACCTCAAATTCAATCCTCACTCAGCCTTATCAAATCTGAAAAGAGTATTAATTTAGTCATCTACGTGCGTGTCAGACATCCTGATAAAGTTTTGTTAATTTCAGAAGTTCAGATAATTTTGTAATTGTATCTTGTTATCTCGAGTTAAAGCCCTGAGGAGAAGAAGTTCAGACATTTGTAGGTTTTGCTCTCTGTTTATAGTGGATAAAGTGGACTGCAGTGAGAGGAAAGCAGAAAACAGTTCAGCTATTGGAGGAAAAGGCTAGGCGAGGAGAGGGAGAGAGAGAGAGGGAGAGAGAGAGAGAGAGGAGAGATCGGCCCTTTAAGGAGCGACCCACTTAGTCAAATACTCGTAAATGAGTAAGCAATAGAAACAATCAAAACCCCCTTGAAATCAAATAAATCTGAGAATTTGATATTCAGGCAGGAAAATAGCTCTTCTTTCGATTTCAGGTTCGGAGGGCTCAAATTATTCTTCTATAGTCTCTGGGAAAACCAGATTCTGATTATTGTTGAGAGCCCCAAATGGGCTCTGTAAACTTAGGGATCAATCTTCTAAAGCTGTAGTCTTTGTTTTACTCTCCCTTGCTATTTACGGGATATTTGAGCCTCTGGGGAATGGATCTAAGCCACATGAAGGGATCGATGCCGACGCCGACTTCAATGGTTTCTGATCAGTTCCCGGCGGGTCTTCGCGTCCTGGTTGTGGATGATGATCCTACCTGTCTCAGGATCTTGGAAAAGATGCTTCAGAATTGCTGCTATGCTGGTTTGTTTTCGATCGAACTCCTTTTTTACTTTTTTTTTTTTTTTTTTTTCCATCGTGGGGGTTCAGATTTCACGTTTCTTGTTTTCTGTTTTATGCGAGCTAGTAATTCACACAGAACAGTTTCTTAGATGGTTTCTTTAGGTCGTTTTACGATTAGGTTTGCGTCTGACCTTGAATCTCTGCTCGGTTCTGGTAATAGACACATGTTAATTTATTAGTTACTACCCCTTTTTTCCCAGCTAGTTATCCTATTTGATCCAGAACAGAGATTACATCAAAGTCTGCTATTTATCTTGCGTGCTTCAGAAGCTATCATCTCAGTACTCGTTTGTAGATTTAGGACTCTTTTATCCCATGGTGGGGGCTTGAGTTTTAATTCTAATTCTGACTTACAATTCTCTGATTATACAACAAATCATCAGTAGTTAATCTGCTCTTTTCGGAGTTCAATTGCAGTGACGAAATGTAATCGGGCTGAGATCGCATTATCCATGCTTCGTGAGAACAAAAACGGGTTTGATATTGTGTTAAGTGACGTGCATATGCCAGACATGAATGGATTCAAACTTCTAGAGCAAGTTGGGTTGGAGATGGATTTGCCCGTTATCAGTGAGTAACGTGGTTTAGATGCTATTATTAGATCTTTGAATGCTTACTTATATAATTATATGGTTTATATAATTTTGCAGACTAATATTGGAGACATGTGATTGTACAGTGATGTCAGCAGATGATGGGAAGAATGTTGTGATGAAGGGAGTGATTCATGGTGCTTGTGATTACCTGATCAAACCCGTTCGAATTGAAGCGCTTAGGAACATATGGCAACATGTAGTTCGGAAGCGAAAGACTGAATGGAAGGATTTAGAGCAATCTGGGAGCGTGGATGATGGCGATCGAGAGAAAAATCCATCTGAAGGTGCTAACTATTCATCTTCAGTATATGAAGGAAGTTGGAACAGCTCGAAGAGGAGGAGGGATACAGAAGAAGAGGCCGAGGAGAGGGACGATACGTCGACTTTAAAGAAGCCTAGGGTGGTATGGTCGGTTGAGCTCCATCAACAGTTTGTCGCCGCAGTTAAACAGCTAGGCATCGACAGTATGTTTTCTCTCTATCCTTTTCAACTCTTTATGCCTTGGACAAGCATATGACTATATTCTTTATATAAGAACACCACCATCAACTGCATATAAGAGCAGAAAAATGTACATATCCACGCTTTGACCTTGTAGCAATAACTTTCAAAGTGCCTAGTTCATTTAAGGCTGTTTCGATTTTAATGCTTGACCTTGTTAATCCTGATCACCCTCCGTGATCTTCAATCCGCTCTGCCATTTAATGCTTGACCTTGTTAATCCAGATCACTCTTCATGATATGTTCATCATAGTTCTTGTTGGTTATGTTTTCAATCTTTTGAATAAACAGAGGCTGTTCCTAAAAAGATATTGGAGTTGATGAACGTTCCGGGGCTTACTCGAGAAAATGTTGCCAGTCACCTCCAGGTATGATGAGAGTTTCGAAGGCTCTTTCCATGTTTTCTTTTTCTTCTTGATTGTTAGGATGGGCATCTTAATTGTTTTATTTGATGGTTATGCAGAAATATCGGTTATATCTTAGAAGGCTTAGTGGAGTATCATCGTCACACTCACTCCAATGTAATTTGAACAATTCTTTTATGAACCCCCAAGATCCGCCTTTTGGGCCAATGGCTTCATTCAATGGAATTGATCTTCAGACACTTTCGGTCACTGGCCATCTCTCGCCTCAAAGCCTTGCTGCACTCCAAGCAACCGAATTTCGAAGGCCTGCTGCAGCGAAATCTAGCATGTCGATGGCCCTTGTTGATCAGAACAACCTATTCAGCTTTAAAAATCCAAAATTGAGGTTTGTTGAGGACCAAACGCCACACCTAAGCAACCGTAAACCAATAAACTTGTTTCATGGGATTCCAACAAAAATGGAGCCAAAGCAGCCTGCCATTATGCACCCTTCTGTGCAGACTCAAGGGAACATAAACATGCCACTCAATATCAAGACAGAACATGGTGCAACTCAACTAATGCATCATTTGTCCCATCAGCAAACTGGAGGACAGGCTGTAAGTAACTCTCCTGCTAGCCACTTACCCAGAATTTCATCGTCTTTTCCGATCATATCAGGTAGCATTACGAGTCGAAATGGGACTGCTGATAGTACCCAAGGACCTGGATATAACCTAGTTTCGCCAGCATCCTTGATGATGAACTTTCCAATGAACCAACTCACAGAATTGTCAAACAATTTTTCTCTTCCGAGTGATTCGACCGTATCTACCCTAACCTGTAAAGGGGTGTTTCAAGAGGAAATTAGTTCAGATCTACATGGGTCGGACGGACTAATGTCGAGTTATGATGTTTTTAGTGACTTGCATCTGCAAAAATCCCATGACTGGGATTCTCACAATGTAGGCAGCTTGGCCTTTGGTACTTCTCACCATGGGAACTTCATACAGGATAGCTTTGATGTCTCACCTTCAACTTTGATTCATCATGGTTTTCCTTCAAGCCAAACAAATGGACAAAATCATAATTCATCCTCTGCTGGAAAGACTATCTTTCCCTTTTCGGATGCAACTCAACCCGAGAATGCGCAGAGTAATGCTGAGAAGTTGCCTCTCGATCCCGGGGACGTTAAACCTCAGAGAATCCCTGATGCAAGCTATCAAACAGACCTCTTATCTGAGAATTTTGGCCAGGATGAACTTCTCAGTGTCTTCCTCAAACAAGAAGTTAGTTTGCTTTTTTTCCTTGATGTTAATGTTTGTATGATTAGGCCTTCCTCCTATCAGCAATGTCTAAAGTTATCAAAATTGGAATTCTTACATTCATATATCACTGTTAAACTCACTCTTGCTATGTTTTCTGTTTTCCAGCAACAAGGAGACAACGGATCGGTCGACTTTAGCGGTTACCAAACGGAAAATATTTGCGTTTAGAAAATTTCTTCCTTTGATTCCCCATTTAGTTGCAGCTCCAAATACACTTTGTTGTTGTAACTCTTAAGATCAAAGTTCTCCCGTATTAGATGAACAAAGGCAGGTCATCCTTCTTCTCAACAAGTCAGTCCATTGTGAATAGTCTGCTTAGCTAGTTGAAACTTGGAAGTTTCAGATTTAAAGTTTGCAAGAACCGAAGCAATCTTCCACAGAATGCTCACACAAAAGATGCAAATCGCTCTCCGCAATTTGTGTTTAGAATGTGTGTGAAACTGTTTGTTTGTAATGGGGGCACATTGCTCGATCGTCGATGCAAGGCTCGGCTCGACTACTTTGCATCCGGAACCATTTGCGAGATTTATCGTCTCTAATTACACCCGAAGAATGATTTCACTTAAACCCACATGAAAAATCACCTTCAATGTAAATATTCCTCTTGTTTGATTGAGACGAATGTGTGCATAATATTGTTAGTTTATGTTATTGTTCCCAACAAATTCCCTTTCTTTGACTTTTTTCTCTTTTTTTGGGTGAGTCATTAAATTGCACAGATTTTTCTAGCCGTTGTATATAGGAATATTCCTGTGGGAGAATCAGTTATGGAAATGCCCAAAAACATGCTAAATGGGTAAGATTTTAAAAACAAAAATTCGAGATAAATTAGTCTATCAATATTACCATTTTTTTGATTTGGTTTCACTTACCAATATATTTGATCACCTTCTCTGAATTATAAATGTTTTTTTATTAAAAAGGAAAAAAATTATATGATAATTAAATGGCTAAATTAACATTTAATGAAGTTTAAAACATGTCATAATTTATGAGGTGTTGATAAATGGTTTGGTTCGTCCATAAAAACAACATCGATGATGGATGCATAATTTTTACATAAAGGGTCTAATTATAAATTGGTATTTTTCTTTAAACATACAAATCCTAAATTTCTATTTTATGAGGCCATGTTTTTAATGGTAGCTTAAGCTATTTAAGCCCAAAGTCGACAGATATTTGTTTTGACAGTCTCATATTATGAATCGTGGGGCTAGGCTCTTTGAGCCCACATTTAAAGGACATCTGGTTTTATAGGCCCATGTTTTGAGCCCAAATGTCGACAATAGATGGGTTAGCAGCCCACATTTTGAGCCCAATTCTCCGTTAACTGATTTAATAGGAGAGTTTGTAAAATAGAGTGATATTGATGAATTTCTATATTTTGTTTAAAAAACAATGTATTTAGTAATTAAAATAATGTTATGCACTGTCCAATAATTAATTATCCTGCCAAACAACTTTTTTTTGTTAAGATAATTATTGACTAAAAAAAGTAAATTGTTTTTATTACCGATATATTATCTACAGACTGTTTTATCCAAATATTATGAAACTTCTTAATCTACTTTCGGCTAATTAAAACAAATTTTAATTTATATATATATATATATATTTAAAACAAATTTAAATAAATAAATATATTGTTATCTGCTTTTTCAGTGTGTTTTTCTCGTGTCCGAATTTTTAAAAATAGATAAAGCTACATTAGAAAAAAGTAATTTATGAATTTGTAAGTTACCCTGTCTGTCAGTGCGAAGTCAATGCCCTAGATTTTCTGCAAGGTAAAATATTGAAAAAATATTTAAAAGCAGAAATATAGAAACAATGATTATTTAAATGGCAGTTTTGAAAAACCACATTTTTATTTAATATTATGAATATATATATTTTTTATGCTTCCAAACCATGGATCTATAAATTTGTCCAAATTCTAAACCATTCCACAGCGCCGTACTTTGAAATCAAACCAAGGTTGGGTTCTAGGATATTCAATTATTGTCGTCGCGACCATAATTAGGGTTTTTCTCTATTCCGGCGATCCCGACCATTTTTGAATTTTCTTTCAGCAATTGCCATTTCTGCTAGGGTTTTTGAATCGAGCCCTTGAAACAAGCCGAAGTTAATCGAGGAAGAAGCCATGTCGTTGAGACCGACTGCAAGAACCGAGGTTCGTCGGAACCGTTATAAGGTCTCTGTTGATGCTGAAGAGGGCCGTCGCCGGCGAGAAGATAATATGGTGGAGATCAGGAAGAGTAAACGCGAAGAGAGCCTTCAGAAGAAGCGTAGGGAAGGCCTTCAAGCACAGCAGTTTCCTTCTGCTGTCCACACTTCCACTGTCGAGAAGAAGGTATTGTCGCATTCGATTGCTTCGATTTCAATCTCTATGTTTATTCTTTCGACTGTGTTGTTGTAATGATCTCGGATCTATGGATTTTTTCTGGAGGTTTTGGCATCTGATCTTTGAATCTTGTGAACGTTTTTTAAGGGGTTATCGATTTGGATGTTGGGGGGTTTTACGATTTAGGGGTTTTTGGCCTACGGCTGTGGTTATGAAGAGTTGAGTTTGACTTTGATTGCAGTTAGAGAGCCTTCCGTCTATGGTTGCGGGGGTCTGGTCTGATAATAGTAATCTTCAGCTGGAGGCAACAACTCAGTTTCGGAAATTACTTTCGATTGGTACTTTTTTGTGCATTATGCTGTATAATATGTTTGTTTACTGTTCGTCTTCTTTTGCTGTGAAATTTTAACTTGTTTTGATTACTGTATTGTCGATTGCAGAACGAAGCCCTCCCATTGAGGAAGTGATTCAATCTGGAGTTGTTCCTCGTTTTGTAGAATTTCTTGTGAGGGAGGATTTCCCTCAACTTCAGGTTTTAGTTCACATTCTTGCTAACTGTACTATTGGTTTGAATTTATATTAGTTGTTCTTTTTGTACCGACTTGGATATATGTGTTGCTTGAAGTTTGAAGCTGCTTGGGCTCTCACGAACATAGCGTCTGGAACCTCGGAGCACACAAAGGTGGTTATTGATCATGGTGCAGTTCCCATTTTTGTTAAGTTACTCGTGTCTCCTAGTGATGATGTTCGAGAGCAGGTATATTTTAGAATTTAGTCAAGCTTTTTGTTCCTTTATTTGATATGTGTGCTGGCTTTGGATGAAATTCGAAACTTGAATGCCATGGTTAATGATTTTGTAGGCTGTGTGGGCTTTGGGCAATGTTGCTGGAGATTCACCTACATGCCGTGATCTTGTCCTTCGCCATGGAGCTTTGGTTCCACTTCTTTCACAGCTGAATGAGCATGCTAAGCTTTCCATGTTGCGAAATGCTACTTGGACACTTTCGAACTTTTGTCGGGGCAAGCCACAACCTCCATTTGATCAGGTTACTTTTTGTAATTATGGTTAAATTTGAGATTTAGAAATTTTCTCCTGCTTATGTGTAACATTTAAATGTTTCTTGTACAGGTAAAGCCAGCTCTTCCTGCACTTGAGCGCCTAGTTCACTCGAATGACGAAGAAGTTCTGACAGATGCCTGCTGGGCTCTCTCTTATCTTTCTGATGGCACAAACGATAAAATCCAAGCCGTGATTGAGGCAGGGGTGTGCGGGCGACTTGTACAGCTCCTATTGTAAGCTTATATCTTGTATATACGAGTTCAACCTGTCTAACAAATGCTCCCTTTTCATTTTTCTTACCTTGGAAATTTGTGTGTTTCTTCAGACATCCTTCATCATCAGTTCTCATTCCTGCTCTTCGGACGGTTGGGAATATCGTGACCGGAGATGACCTTCAAACTCAGGTATGAATGAGGATACTATAACCCTTATTGCAATTTTTAAGTCGTTTCAAGAATGCAAATTTTGAGTCATTTTTATCTCACTCTAAAGGCAGCAAAAGGAGAATAAAAACTATAATTATGACTAACTGTAGTTTGGATAATGATTGTGGCCTTGTTTATGATTATTTATTTGTATGTGATTTCGTCGTTTGTTTTATTGTTTCTCTTATCAGTGTATCATTAGTGATGGTGCGCTTCCATGCCTTCTGAGCTTAATGACTCACAATCATAAAAAGAGTATCAAGAAAGAGGCTTGCTGGACAATATCTAACATTACTGCTGGAAACAAGGAACAAATCCAGGTAGGAGACGATTTTTTTATATTCAGCAACAGCAACTATGCTAATTGAACATAAGATGTGAGATCCCACATCGGTTGGAAAGGGGAACGAAATGTTTCTTATAAGGGTGTGGAAACCTCTCCCTAGTAGACACTTTTTAAAACTATGAGGCTGACGGCGAAACGTAACGGGCCAAAGCGGGCAATATCTACTAGCGGTGGGTTTGGGCTGATACATAAGATTTGTGTATTTGGCATAGGTTACACTTTCCAAAAGCAATTATGTCAACTACTGAAGTCTCTACCTCTTGGTTATGGATTACTCGTGCCAACTTAAAAATTAATCCTAAGATTTGTGTCGTTCATAATGCAGGCTGTCATTGATGCTGAGTTAATACCTCCGCTAGTGAATTTGCTTCAAACTGCTGAGTTTGACATAAAAAAAGAGGCTGCATGGGCAATTTCAAATGCAACATCTGGTGGTGCTCATGATCAAATTAAGTAAGTCATTTTAGAACGACAAGCTTCTTTCTCCCTGACCTTCGAGTTTTCTTCTTTGATGGACCATGCCTCCTTTCTTGCTGTATAGGTACCTTGTCACTGAAGGCTGCATCAAACCATTATGTGATCTTCTTGTATGCCCAGATCCTAGGATTGTTACGGTTTGTTTAGAAGGGTTAGAGAACATTTTGAAGGTCGGAGAAGCCGAAAAGAATTTGGGTGCCAGTGGAGACGTTAATCTATATGCGCAGATGATCGATGATGCTGAGGGTTTAGAAAAGATTGAAAATCTCCAGAGTCATGACAACCATGAGATCTATGAAAAGGCTGTCAAAATTCTCGAGACATATTGGTTGGAGGAAGAGGATGAGGCCTTGGCCGCTACTGATGGTGAGGCTCAACCTGGCTTCCGCTTCGGTGGAAACGCTCTTCCAGTTCCTTCTGGTGGATTCAACTTTAGTTGAATGCTTGAAGTTTATGGTACGGTTTCCATCATTTTCATTTTACTTGCATCAATTTCTGAAGGTGGAAATGATGACTTCAATTTGACCTCAACTTTTGCAGGGCTTTTGGTAATGAAGGGATAGTCGTCGTACACATGTGTTGGCTCACAAACTTAGATGTCGTGGTTGATTGGGTTCGATGTGGGTCCAATCTGGGCATCTTAANGGGGGGGGGGGGGGGGGGGGGGGGGGGGGGGGGGGGGGGGGGGGGGGGGGGGGGGGGGGGGGGGGGGGGGGGGGTCAGATTCAACAACGACAGCCAAGACAATCAACGGGCAAAAGGTAGGTCGTTTTGGCGAGATGACGTTGTAGTAGCATCAGTGTTCACAAAACATCTGCTGCATTGTTGTACCGTGTAATAATGATGTGCCCAACTGAGCAGTATTATGGTTGCATCATAATCACATTTGATTTGTACTTAGTTGGGATATGGGTCTGGTAGCTGCTGGGTGTTCTTTTGTTTTACTTCTCATTTTGGCATCGAGTCTGTTATATTTTTTTTTTTTTTTTTTTTTATCACC
>NW_019272036.1:209997-255528 GCF_002738345.1 Cucurbita maxima | reverse complement strand
TTTTTTTTTTTTTTTTTTTTTTTATCACCATATTGTTGTTTTATTATTGGCAATTGCTTCGGAGTTGGTATTTGTTTTGAGTTATCGAGTGAATATAGTATTTTTATTATTAATCTATCCTCTTTGGTTTGTTTTATTAAATTTAAGGAAACGGTTGTTGTAGAGCATGTGAATTGTGACCTAGAGAATTTTTCTTTTAGGTGCTTAAAATTTACTGTTTAACTGCAATATAGTAATAGTAATTATAATTTACTATTCAGCCAATTTTCACTTTCAAATAATGACCCAGTGGACTCTAGGCCTATGTTTTAGGAACCTGATAGACCCCCAAATGAGACGCTGAGTTAACGTTTTGCGTCCAGAAATCTATGGGCCCACACGATTCGAGATGCAGGCCCACAGCATTCTGCTGGCCCATGTTTAGTGGGTTGTTATTCGGCCATCGGCTCTTTTTAACCCTCGGGCCTACTTCAAAATCTTATCTTAATTATTAATATTTTTTTTTTTTATGTTTAAAATATATTTATATTAAACGGGGCTGAATCTCGTCTTGACGGGAGACCCCTATGGTAAAATGAGCCTCTCTTGTTTAAATAATTTAAATTTTAAGTTTTGAAAAATTGAGAAATATATCCACAGAGATAGGGAAATTGAAACTTGAAAATCCTTTATGATTGGCTACGTGGACGTTTTTATACATTACACAATCAATCATTTATTAATTTCTAATAGTTCATTGAATCCTTCTGGACGCCAAGTTTTAATAATTATTAAACAAGATTCAATAATAATTGAAATATATAATTAATAAATATATGTCAATTATCAAATAATTAAGGTGAAAAAAGAAAACTATACATCTCTCAATATTTAAAAAATGATTACCCAATTAATAATTTTATTTCGACAAATTATACAATTAATAACATTGTATTTGCTTAATTCTAAACTTTATGTTGTCATCAATTATAAAATAAAAAATTTAAAGTCTGATGGTATGATGTCCCTACCAAACTCCGTCCAACAATTTAAAAATGAATTATTATTTCCTTTAATTTGGCCAACCCAAAAAGAGTTTTTATGGAGAGAAATTTGGTATTACAAGACATCCATTCAAATTTAAAAGTGAATGAATGAGAGTGTTTGACTTTGCCATCTAATAAACAAACAATTGGTAAAGGCAAGGGGAAGGGGCCATGGGGGCTTTGGGTTTGGGCATTCATAGTGAACACTAAAATGTCACTTTTAATGGTAATCAAATTAGTGGACCATCTTTTTCTTATTGCCAATCTATTTCTTTGTTATTTATTTATTTATTTTTTTTTAGATTTGAGAGGCACAATTAATTTAATTTATTGCCATATAATTTGTATTTAATAAATTAGTTATTTTTTTGAGATTTAATAAAAATAAAAAATTTGGAGACTTATAAGACTAATGCTGAATGCGCAATTCTTTAACCCATAATTCAATATGTTCTCAACAAATACAACTACCTTTGTATTGCTTAGGCAACAACCAATAAAGCGATGTGATTGTGATAGTGATAAAGCCCATATATTTTAGCAAAGTTTGAATGAATGAGTACCTTTTTCTTCTTCTCTCTCTCCCCCCCTCTCGGTTCCACTCAAATCTCACATCGATTAGAGAGGGAAAAGCTCTCATATCGATTAAGAGGGAAACGAGTGCTAACGAGAGCACTGGGCTTCAGAGAGTTTGGATTGTAAGATCTCACATTGGTTGAAGAGGTAACGAAAAATTCTTTACCAGAGTGTAAAAACATCTTACTAGTGACGCTTTTTTAAAAACCTCGAGGGGAAACAAGAAAAATACCACTCAATTTCTCTCTCTCATATGCACAATTCCACTCAACTTCTCCTCCTCTCTCAACCTCATCTGAAGAATAAAATTAAAGGCATCCTTAATCCTATGGTCTTGTTAGAAGGATATGAAATGTGTGACATGTTTTGTTTTGTCGTGTTTAAGGGCTTCAACAACACAAAGCTCCAAGACAAAGTGGCTGGTTGGATTATTGGCACTAAATTCCCTTATTTTATGGGGGTTACTATATACAAAAATGAAGCATTTTCCACCAATGTTGCTCCAAAACAGAACCCATGTTCCACCAAAACTTCCAATTTCAAAGCTTTCCCCTCATTTTTGCTTTCCAACATAACATGTGGTAATCATTACCCACCTTCTTTTCCACGTTCAAACCTCGGCTTACAAAATCGATCGCATGAACGTGCTTAGATAAGAGAGATGAACGAAGAGAGGAAGAGGGACCTGCCCGAATAGGGTGAGGAATGGAGAAGGTGTTGAGGATTATTGGGAGGGAGCTCCCACGTTGGCTAATTTAATGGAAAATCATGGGTTTATAAGTGAAGAATACTCTCTTTATTGGTACGAGACATTTTGGGAAAGCTCAAAGGAAAATTTCATGGAGATAAGTGAAACTTCTTTTTCAAACAAATAAACACGCCTGTAGAAATTTTTGTTGTTTGGATAGTAGGATAGTGTGGTTGAATGGTGATTGAAAACTACTTTTTATTTCAATAAGAAGTTTTTAAGTATTCCTCCACTCAATGACGAGACTGAGGGTCGACCGACTTTGATTTTCGAATAAATTAAGATAAATAGATGTTCAGGATGTTTCAATGAAACACATGGATCAGTTCCAAAAGGATGTATCGGAGCAAGTCAAGATGGGCCATGGGTCCCAAGACATGGGACAATGTCGAGATGACAATGAGATGCGACGTTATTGTGTCACAAACAATTAAACATGCACGTGCAAGCAACGTGTGTAGTCGAACAAGCTTGGATTCCATAAAAGCGATGTTTGGTTGGCGAAAACAAATCTCGCCTAAGGCCTGAAAAGACACAAGTCGGGCAACAAAATGTATATGAGGCTTGAGTTATGCAGAATGTGCCGGAAATCCGGAAGCATGAGTAGGAGAGAGAAAGATAGAGAGAGGAGGGAGATAAGATGTGCATGTGGTTTGTATAGAGAACACATAGGAAAAGGTGGGTGTTTGGTTGAAGTTGTACCAAATTCCACAAAAACAAGAGAAGAAGAATAAGAAGGGAATGAATGAATTGAAATTAGAGAGCATACAGTGAAATCGCGGTGTGGGAGACAAGGTCGTGGTCGAGGCGTACGAGGGGAGGGGGGAGAGGGAGGGGGCATCCAAAACCTCAAAACCTTTGCCTTTGCCTTTTGCCTTTGCCCCTCCTCGCATTCCAATTGCCAATGCCATCGCCCAACCACCTCTCCTATCCGACAGTCGCTTTCCTTTTAGTCCGTTGTCGTTTTGATTTAACCCTTCCACTTTCTTCCTCCTTTCACATTTTATTACGACGCATGATTACATCTAAATTATTGTTACTTGGATGATATATTTGAAACTTCTATCCACATTCTTTTATACGTTTGTGGTCTTATATTATTTTGCTCAGACCGATAGCTAAGGCATATATTTCTTTCTTTAAAATTAAGTGTCCATCATTTACTCACATAATTGTTGAATTTAAGAAAAAAGTGAGACGTGCAAAAACCTGCCCTAAAATACAACGCCGCTTCATGTTAATGATATTTTGAAAGCATTTATGAATAAAAAAACACTTTTTTATATTAATTTTTCTTAAATTAAAAAGGAGTCATTTTAATGCTTTATTATTAGAATATCTAAAAATAGTATTTTTTTTTTATATAAAATAAAAAATAAAAAAGTACCGGATGCAGGTAATTGGAGAAATGGATATGCTTGAAATTTGAGCAAAGACGTAGAAGCTATAATAAAGAAGATGATGATGGAAAGAATTTAGAAGTAAAAGTTTTGGTATGGGGAGACCCCTCTCAAAATAGAACACGAAACCATTGGACAACACATAATAAATTATAAGTGTGTTATTTTATAAAGTGATGTTGCTTGCCTTGAAAGGACATCCTGTAAATAGTAAATGGAATTTTGGCTTTCTTACTCCAAGTAGCTATGCAACCAATCAAATTACACCCTACGTTTTTTTATTTTTTTCCAATAAAATATTATATTCTCGTCTTTTTCACCAAAAACTTATTAATATACAACCGGATAGGGTCTTTTATTAAATTTCTCTTTTCAAATTTTCCCCGAGATTTTGCATATGGTCTAGAGAGATATTCACATTCTTATATCAAATGTTTTGTTTCTCTCTTCAACGGATTGTAAGATCTCATAATCCACTTTTCTTGGCGGCTTAGTGTCCTCATGGCACATTGCTCAGTGTCTGACTTTGATACAATTTTTAAGAGCCCAGTCCAAGCTCTTATCCTCTTTGAGATTTCTCTCTCAGAATTCCTCTCAAGATTTTACAACCCATCCACTAAGGAAAAATGTCCACACCCACCTCTCTTCAATCGATGTGAGATCTCACAACCCACCATTTGAAAGCATTTGTGACTTTTCTGGTTCAACTCAATTTAATTTTTTTTTATCTAATTTTCGTAAAATGTATGAAAAAAATTCTAGGGAGTTCGCAGTATACTACATTTTAAAACTATGATCTAACGTGAGCATTTCTCTATTTTTTGAAATATTTTGTAAACTAGATTTTTATATGATATAAATAAAAAACGTAAATTCAACTTTGATAACTGATCATCTCTATATTTAAAATAAATAAATAAATAAAAGTCTCATAATATTGTTGCTGTATAAAAAAGTTGAATATATTACACATAATTATTATTAATATTACTGCTTGAAGACAAGAAATAATTACTTATTAATAATTGTAACATTTTAATTTATTTAGTCCATTAATGAACTTTGACATTTTGGTGGACTAAGGTTTGATTTAGTGAGTCATAATTTAAATTAAAATATAATAAAAATGTAATTTTTTGAAGGCATTTAATTAATATTTTATTGGAGAAACAATTAAAAGAGGCACACGACGAGGCTTGAAGGGGTCCAAGTTGTTGTATGTGTCTATAAATACATGGTCCACCAATGAAAAGAAACCATTTCACAATATTTGATCACTACAAATTAAGTGAGATGAAGCTGTTTGGTTTTTCAGTGACGGCTAGTGATCAAGCCACCATGGGTGCGCCATGCGCGAACCTCAACAAGGACGATAAGCGATTCGAGTGCCAATTCTGTGGCCGTGAGTTCGCCAATTCTCAAGCTCTCGGCGGCCACCAGAACGCCCACAAGCGCGAGCGCCAGCTCGCCAAACAACTCCGTTTCGATCCCAATAAACACCCACGTTTTTTCACTTCCACGCCGCCGCCCTCCGCCACCGTGATCTGGTCCAGATCTGGTGGTGCTCCGCCGTCTGCTGCTGGTGGTGGTGGTGAAGTGAATGGGGAAAATGGCGTTGATCTCCACCTCAGTCTCGCGCCATCCTCAAGGATCTTCTGTTAAGTTGAGAAATGTTTTCCTTTTCTTTTTTTCTTCTTTTTTTTTTAATATATTTGAGCAATTTTCTTCGTTGAAGAATTGTGTCAAATGGAAAAATGGGAGGGAGAAAGTGTTTGGTCTAAGGAATACAAATTTTCTCACCACTTACGGGTCCATCCAGGACCGGATATACCTAATACAATATCTAAAAGACGTGTTTTAAAGCCATGAAGTTGACTGTAATACATAACTGCTCAAAACATACAATATCTACTAGTAGTTAGTTTGAGCTGTATATGAGTCAAAAACGAATATGTCAACTGAGGATTCTAAGATGTTAAAATCATAAGATTGATGACGATATGTAATGGGTCAAATCTCCCTTTGAAAAACATGTTTTAAAACCGTTTTAAAATCAGGTCTCAAAACATGAGTGCATAAGTTCACGATATCTTACAAGCCTAACCTAATAAAGTTGGGAACAAAAATTTTCGTTTTTCTAAAGTAATGGCGATAATATTTTTTTCGGATTTTTTAAAGCGCAATATGCTATCGTATTTCTACTTCGAGTTTTTTTTTTGTAAGAAAATAAAATATAAATATTTGTTGCGATAATGTAAATGTTGGTACTGTTCATATAGTGCGCTTGAAAACATACTTACATTACACTGAAATATACTATTGATGAGCAGTCATTCAACATCCACAAGTGAAGGGCCCTGTCCATCACTTCCTACGTTTTTTCCGGTTAAAAAATATCTTCATTTTTTAATTCAATATTTAAATTAAAAATTATAATAAGATCAAAATTAACCAAACTATAATAATAAAGATGTGACAAATGAAACATATCATAAAATTTGCCCCACAGTTAGTATTTAAGGTAAGTATTTCACACATTAATCTCAAATTGGAAGGTTATTATTTTAAAAGAAAGTTGTTGGGCTTAAGCCCAAAATGAATATACATATAAGGATATTTTTAGGTACTGAATTAAGCTTTTATTAGTTAAAACTTGGCCCTATAATTTCTGTGATTTTATTATGACCAAATCATTAAGACTCCCCAAAATATTAGCCGAATTTTAAGGGTTTCCCTTACCAAAAAATATCAAAAAAAGCCATTTTCAAATAACCTCAATTGGATTTTCCTTCTCTCGCTAGCTTCCAATGGCAGCCAGAGGGAACAGAGAGAGAGGAGGTCAGTTAAAATCACCGTGTCGGTCAGATACGTATATAGACACTGAGAATCAACAGCAGTTTCCGGCCGCCCAGACGGCGGCGGGGAATAGGCACAGCCATTTACACGGTGGTTCGACGTTTTCCAAAGGCGGCTCCGATGAATCGGAGGTGAAAAGGCAAAAGAGGATAGCGAAGTACAAGGCTTACGCTGTAGAAAGCAAATTCAAGGCGTCGATTAGAAGTGGGATTCGGTGGGTAAAAATCAAGTGTGGTGACCTTCTTCGTCGTTGATATTTCATCAATTTATTTCAAAATTTATTTACTTTCTTTCCTTCTTAATTTCTTATTCTCGTGTAAATTAGTTTAAAAAATTTTAATTTAGTCCCTAATTAATGTAGGTTAAAAATTTAAAACTTTCAAACTTGAGACACTTAAATATCCAACTATTTAAATATTTATAATTATAATACGTACATATTTAATTAATATTTATGAATAGAGTAGAAATATAGTCTAAAGAAATCCGTAACCCATTTGTGTATAGGAGCCTCCAAGTTATTTAAATGCAAAAATCTACCTTAGCAACAGATAGAACTTTAGCCTCTATTATTGTCTGCATATACTCTTCATTTATTTGCAAAATTAATTCCAATAATGCCATCCAAGCTTTGTCTGGCTCATAGGCAAATCTTTTTTTTTTTTTTTAATTTTAAAATAATAAACTTAGATCAATTAAATACTAATTTAGCTGACCAACATAAGGATAATTAGTTTATATCAATTAAATATTAATTCGAAAGATAAACATAAAAATATTTAAAAATATATATATATAAGTTTCTATATTGCGAAAAATATTTGGCCTCATTGTTTTCAAATGAAACTGACGTTTGGCCTTACGGATTATTTTTGTTATTTGACAACGGCTTACCTACTTAGAGGTTAGTTGGTATAAAGAATAGATGGACCAACAAAAATTATAATTAGTTATTTATTTTTTTTTAAAATGTAATAATTTTTAATTAGAAAATTTAAATGAATTTGTGGGGTCTGGAATCTCAATATTTATCTTTTTCCCTTTTTCAATTTTTTAAAGCAATTTTTGTTATTAGTTTATGAATTATACTATTTAATAAAATTAATTATATTAATTATATTTGGCTTTATGTTAAAATTAATCATTATTTAGAAAGTGAAATCTAAGATTTTATATGAATTTTTCTTTTTGAATTTATTTGTACAATAATATCGATTTACTTTCGCATTTTGCGATGCCAAGCAAAAGTAAAGGATGCTAAAGCAGAGAAAAGTATTTGTTTTCACTTTGAGGCATGAAAATTTGTGTGCTTTCTAGTTCTTCATGTGACACGTAGCTATTTCGGGGTTGGGCTTAGGCATTAAAGCATTCACGAACTGCCACGTCACTAATCGCAGCGACCGTTATCCGGTTGAGAACGGTGATTTTATCATTGCCATTGATCACCAATGAATGGATTCCAGCGTTTTGAATTTGAAATCTCTCTCTACGGTCTAAACAGACGTTACAAAACTCTTTCGATTCTTTATAAATAAATAAATAAATAAAAACTTTTGAATTTATATATTTTTTTAAAAAAATAAATTTAGTTTTTGAAATTCCTTCAAGAAAAAAAAAAAAAAAAAAACAAATAATAACGTTCTCATTTTGTCCAACTCATTACTTCGCAGACCCACTACCTCTGTGAGTCTGTAGTAACAATTAAGAGAGCCATAGCCGATTCTCTCTCTCTCTCTCCATCTCTCGCTCTCGAGACTGTGGCCGATTAGTCTCCATTTTATCCTTCTACGAAATCTCTGTGATCGTAATCGATTGAGGTGCATTTCTTGGAGAAAGAAAACGATACAGCTTGAAGAAGAGCGCAACGGTTTACTGATTTCACGATTTCTTTCTAAGGTTTGGTTCTGAAATCTTCTTGTTTAATTTTTGGACTGTAGATTCTCATTGTTTGATTTATGTAATTCTGCTCTATTTTGGATTTAGTCTGTGAACAAAATTAAGAAACTAGAAGGTTTAGTCGATTGATTCACTTGTTCGTTGTTTACCTTGAGTTTGTTGAATCGATGTTAACTTCCTGTTTGTTGTCTGCGTTCCTTCTTTTGTATTTAAACTGTTTGGACCGTAGATTCTCATTGTTTGATTTATGTAATTCTGCTCTATTTGAGTAGGCACTCGTAGAGTTAGTGTTACGAGTAAGTCTGTGAACAAAAGTAAGAAACTAGAAGGCTTAGTCGATCGATTCACTTGTTCGTTTACCTTGAGTTTGTTGAATCGATGTTAACTTCCTGTTTGTTGTCTGCGTTCCTTCTTTTGTGTTTAAATTGTTTGGACTGTTTAGTTTCTTTGGAAGTTGTAGGTATAGGAAGTTTAAAATGATCGACCGATGTGAGTTCCATCAAATTGGATTGAGAATCTGAGAGTTTTGTGGTTTAGATGAGATGTTATCATTTCGTGTACATCGACGAATGCAATAGACAGCAAGCATTTCTAGGAGAAAGAAGGAGATAGCAGCCAGAAGATGAGCGCAATGCTTAGCTGATCTTACTCTTTATTTTAGGTTTTCGCTTCGAAATCTTCTTGATTAATTTTTGGACTCTAGGATCTCATTGTTTGATTTCTTCGATTACGCTCTATTTTAGGTTAATTTTGTAAACAGGAAACCGAATTAGAAGGCTTATTCGATAAGTCTCTCGTTTTGTTGTTTACTTTACCTTGAGTTCTGTCGCTGGCTTTCTATTCGTTCTCTGCGTTCCTTCGTTTTCATTTTAGTTTTACGAACGCTTTAATTCCTTTGAAAAATGTAGTGAGACGAAGTCTATGTCAGTTCCGTCAATTTCGGATTTAGAATTAGTGCATATTGTGGTTACGATGAGATGTTACACTTATCATTACGTCTGCATCAATCGATGATATATATTACATCATAACAACCATATATCAAGAAAAACGAGGCACCTTAAACTCCCGATTTGTCTCATCTTTGACTTTGTTTTCGTTCATTTGTTCGTGGATTATTTGAAAAGCTTAGCCTAATGAAATAATGGATTCAGTTCAATTTGGACAGTTGACGGACTAAATTGCAAATTTTCATCTGCTAATTCATTGAGAAATAAACTGCTTGTAAATGCAGATGGATCGGTGGACTGAACCGTGTATACTATGTCCTATCTAGTTTCTTTTCCCCTAATGTGCTGAATTGACCTCTGTTTTCATAAAAGAAAATGGGAGTTGAGAAAGACGGTTGGAAAAATGGAGGAAGTTATGGTGGTGGATTTTTCCACTTGTTTGATTGGACTGCTAAATCTCGAAAGAGATTGTTCTCCAGCAAACCGGATGTTCAAGGTACGATATCATTTTTTCAACAACTGTAAATTATGCAGGAAGCCTTTTCATCTCGTGCTTGTGTTATCACACTGTTGTATGTATTATGTTGTCTTTGAACTACATTTTTGCTTCTCTCCACAGAGCGTTCTAAACAAGGGAATAGAAGTGCTGGAAACTCGCCCTTGACACAGGCTCATCTGGTGAGTGGAACAACATTTGTACATCGATTTCTTTTCCATCTGTCTAGATTTATGATTGATTCTTGTAAATATTTCCAGATAGGTTTGGATGAATGTGGGACAGGGCGAAGTATTAAAGGAAGCAGTGATTATAGTTGTTCTTCATCTGTGACGGAGGATGAAGGATGCGGAGTTAAGGTCCCTGGGGTAGTTGCTAGGCTTATGGGATTGGATTCCTTACCTTCATCCCATTTTTCAGATACCTACTTTACCCCATCATTTGATACTCAATCTCTTCAAGAAGCTCCCAGCGATAGGGGAAGTTTCAATTACCGTCATGACTGCCCAATCATGTTCTCTGGTAATTTGCTTGATCAGGTTGATGACCGTGCAGCTGCTCCTAGGAAACCTTCAGAAACAAAGCCTCAGAAGATTCTTAGCAGGCCGATAGAAAAGTTCCAAACAGAAATTCTTCCTCCTAAATCAGCCAAATCAATTCCAATTACTCACCATAAGCTTCTGTCCCCTATTAAGAGTCCCGCTTTCATTCCGACTAAGAATGCTGCTCACATAATGGAAGCTGCTGCAAGAATAATAGATTCTGTACCTCCAGCTACTACCAAAAGTAAAATTTCATCGATTGGATCTTCTTCAGCAGCACCCTTGAAGTTGCAAGCTCCAAAAGAAAAAATAGATATATCACAAAAAATGCCTCTAGTTAGGTCCTCTTCAGTTAGCTTGAAGGCCAAAGAATTAAAAGAGAAAGCAGAGTCCTCTCATAAATCAGCCAGGTTTCTTGAAACTTCTAGAAAGCCTTTGGAATCAAATGCCTCCAGGCTTTTGAAGGGACAGTCTATGAACAAAAGCTGGGATGGATCTCAAGATTCATCATCATTCAAGGTTTTGCCTGATGCGGAATATAGTTCCAAGAACAAAGGAAAATCCATATCACTTGCAATACAAGCAAAAGTTAATGTACAAAGAAGAGAAAATGTGAATACCCATAGCCATAGAAATTTTACTGGCCAGAAACAACAGACTGAGGGGAAGTCAAGCCAGCCCTTAAAGACACAGACAAGCTCTCAGAAAAATCTGCACTTACAATCCTCTGTCTGCAATGCTTCTAATAACCATCCTCTCAAGCAGAATAACCAGAGACAAAACTGCCATGTTGACAGGGTAAAATTACCATCAAAGAAACCAATTTCCAACACTGAGGGAAAGAAATCACTTAATGAAAATTTTTCTTTTAGACATCGAAGAAATGCAGGAAGAGTTGTCGTCGGTTCAAAAGCTGGTGCCAGGAAGACAGGCTTGGAAATATCCGACAGGGAAAAGGTAGACTTGCATTCTAATGCAAAAAATCTTCCTAGGAAGAAACGGTCAATCGACAGGGATCAACGCTTTGATAAGAAACAAACCAGGGATGATATGTTAACTGACAAAATCCAGATGTCAATTCATTCAAATTCAAACAATATTGCCGACAGTTCTTCTAGTAGTACGGCTCAAGATTGCAGAAAAAAGGGGACAGACATTGTTTCTTTTACATTTACTGCCCCACTTACAAGAAAGGTGCCTGGATCTGATACCTATGGTCACATTGAATCAAAACTTAGAGGGCCGCATGGATCAGATAGTTTGAAGTCATCCTCAATAGAGTGCAATATAATTGGAGAAAATGCCTTGAGTACACTTTTAGAGCAGAAGTTAAGAGAACTAATTGATATGGTTGAGTCCTCCCCTAGCGTCGAATCTATCACTGGAGGATCTGAGAGTTCTTGTTTATCGACTTCTGATCATCTTTCACCCTCTCTTGATACGCTCGATACGGTGTCCACAAAGTTGAATGAGAGGATCCAACAGAGTTCGGTTTGCAGCAAGCAATCTGGTCTATATAGTTTTGATTATTCTTCTACTGATTCTTCGATACAAGGATTAAAGCATGAATTCCCGGTATGTGAACGTTGTCCTCCACTTTTTGAATTTTTCATGCATTTTTCTGCATTTTTTTTTCCTGCATCAAAACATGTTTTATTACCTGCATTATCCATTTTAGTGCTTCGATGGGTCTTACTTAAAATGTCCTTTACATGATTGAGAACATGTGTATTCCCAACATCGCTTTTTCAGTTAGTTCATAGGATTGAAGAATGTAGCAGTAATAGTATTGATGCTGATGCTGAGCAGTTGCTCAAAGTTCGACATCCGAGTCCCGTCTCCATTCTTGAACATTCGTTTTCATCTGAAAGCTGTGACTCATCAGATAGTAACAGCAGAGAAGGTAGATGATTTTGTCGTACCAAGCAGAAATTACTCCTAGTTGCGCATTGCATATGACATGACTAAACTGTCTTTCAATTTAACAGGAAACAAGTTTTGTTCATCAATCCAAGGCCAAGATGTTATTGAAGCTGATACAGAGTTGCTTGATTCTGCATCCTCCTTAACGAACGAAGCTCCAACAAGTAAGTTCAGTTCATCGATCTCGAAATGTACTACAGGACGTACCGTGTGGGAACTAGAATACATAAAGGACATACTCTGTGATGTGGAGTTGATGTTCAACGACTATGTATTGGGACGCTCCCATGAAGTCATAAACCCTTATCTATTCAATATATTAGAGAATCAAAACAAAGGATCGGAGCAAAGGGTTAGACGGAAGGCATTATTTGATTGCGTTTGTGAATGTTTGGACTTGAGATGTAGACAGTACGTAGGCGGAGGGTATAAAATGTGGGGAAAAGGATTGGGAGTATTGAGAAGAAAGGAACAGTTAAGCAAAGAGATTTGGAAGGAGATTTCAGAGTGGAGCGGAATGGGGGATTGCATGGTGGATGAATTAGTTGACAACGACATGAGTTGCTGGCATGGAAGATGGTTGGACTTTGAAGTTGACGACGCTTTAACAATCGGAGTCGATCTCGAATCCCAAATTCTTGATTCTTTAGTTGAAGAAGTGCTTGGTGATATCGCCATTCCTTAAAAGAAGCCACCCAACCATTTTCCAGGTATTCTTTCGGCCCCTAAATTTAACCGTATCTTGAAATGTTTCTTGTTTGGAATTCAAATTATTATATTGTCATTATTGTTCTCGAATGTGAATTTCGCTAAGTTACTTAAAAAAAACTCTTTAACAACACGCGCACAATAGGATTGTAGAGCACAGGACCCTATCCTAAACCATTAGCCTAATCCTCTTCGTCATTTAATGTAGTCTTTTTCTTTTTTTGGTGTCTATTTAGTTAGGTAGGGTGATATCGTAGGCCTGAAAAGTTATTGAGAATGGGCTTTTTCTTTTTCTTCGGCTTCTAGTTTCAGATAAATTATTGTCTACTAGCATTAGTCACTGGCCTTATTACAGTAAAATTTAGAGAGATTACCTATAGGAATAAAAATATTGGGCAACATTTCAAAGACATTCTTCTCCTTTACCATTGGTATTCGCCCAGAAAACCCAAGATGATGGTTCTTTGAAATTCTGGCCTAAGACCCCCCCGTCATCTTCCCAGTTCCAATTGAGCCATTCGCTGTTGAAATTGGAATTGATTGATGAAGCCCACGCAGAAGAAGAGTAGTACAACTCCTCGCTCTCTATATTTGAACTCCAAACACTATTTTCTCTCTCGTCGATACCTTTTATTGTTTCATCGATCAATTCATTTGATCCCAGTTCCCAAGTTTCTTTTTCCTCTACTTTTGGATCCTTCATAGCTGCGTTACTGGTTTCTTTCTTTTCCTCCTTATCGCTTTTACTCGGTTCCTTCTCAGCACCTTCCAATCGAGAAGTGCTTCCTGCGTCGAGAAGTGCTTCTTTTGCTATGGAATTAGATTGGGAACTTTCAAGTGGGGTAGTTTGTTTCTTGTTCTTTTTTAGTATGGCTGATTTTTTTGGTTGGCCTCGGTTGCTTCTCTTTGAAAGATCGGCGCTTTCAGGAGCATCTTTTTTGGTGGTGGTACTGTAAATTTTCTTACTCAAACGAGAATTCCAGTAGTTTTTTATTTCGTTATCTGTTCGCCCAGGTAAATGTCCAGCAATAAGAGACCACCTACAAGAACAGTACATAATTGGAAATTGGTATTGGAAGTAAAGGGCAAGGTAGTCTTCTAATTTTAAAATAATGGATAAATTTATGGTTCGGAGAAAGTAAGAATTTAATCTTTATGATTTTTTAAAGAGTTTTCTTACTTGGTTGCTAGCAACCAAAAAGTACTAATAAAGAGTATATTGCAAAACCAAATTTATGATGCTTTATTAAACAGAGATTCTAACCTTTTAAACTGTATGAACTAAATTCAATATTTTTTTTTCAAATTATATAGACTACATTATATAAGTAGAGAAGGTAGATATAGGGAGAGAAGAAAAGTTTGAGGGTTTTTATTTTTCAAAAAGTTGAAGAGGGGAAAGGCAGTAGAGGGAATTTTATTCTAGGGAAAGAAAAGTTGGGCAGTAATGAGATGAGAGAACTTTGGGAGAGAATATTTTTAAAATGCAAACAATGATATTATTGAACTAACAACCCCCCTCTACTTTCAAAAAAATGTGCAAGCCAAGAAAAACATACCATGAATTTTTTTTTATATAAAATGACAACTAAATTTAAAAAACGCAATAATGTTTGAGAAAAAGTTTGTTTGATTCGGAATAAGGCAAAACATAGAAAACGACAGATTCAAGATGGTGCTCCAAATATTGTAATCGTCTTAAAAAATTAGCTGCCCAGATCCCTACACATACGTCTATCAAATTTACGCATGGTCACACCAGTTTACTAATATGTAATAATTTCTGAAATTAGCTTTGAATAATTTCTGAAAACACTAATATGACCTCTAATGTTAATTTGATGTTAATATGCAATTAAAGAATAATTTTTAGTTTAAAGAATTGTTAGTGTGTAATAATTGTTCCCAAGTTGATAAAACTATGAACACTCCTTTCCACTACAAACAGACTACCATACATCAATAAACACCGAGAAAATAGTATTTATAAATTTAATTATTAAAATCTAAAATTAGAAGAGAAATAATTAGTTACGTTATAAATAAAAATTTTAAAATCTAAAAATTAGAAGAGAAATAAATAGTTATGAAGGGTACCTTCTAGGTTTCGCCATGTAACTGAAACACCATGCGGTATGGTAACATGCATTTAATACAATGCAGTATGGCCAAAATGAATTAAATTAAAATAAAATAAAATAAAATAAATGGCAGTGTGATAACTTACATTTAATACTATGGTTTAATGGGCTGGCTTCCATGAATGAACTATGCACTAAATGACCGCACGTGGAAGATTGAAATAATACTAAAACAACCAATAATTACTAAAACAGAAAATTTTAAATTAAAATATAAAAACTCGGAAAGTTGAAATAATACTAAAAAACCAATAATTACTAAAAGAGAAAATTAAAATTAAAAACTTGTAATGACGCTTTTGTTTATTTAAGGGAGAATGATAGGACACGTCAGTGGAAAGAGAATGAAAGCGATGTGTCCTTTCCAACGTCAGTCCCGTGAGGACAACAGAAAAGGGGAATTGAAATGGCACTACATGGACAGTGCGTTACGCGTGGCCGTGCCTCTTTAAAATAATATAATTATTTTATATCTTTGTTAATATTTCAGACAATTATTATCAAAGTGTAATGTATCTCCAATTATACCGAGACAATCTTCTCATTTTAGTCATTTTTAAATAGCCAAACTTATTCCATTTTTTAAAAACCTTAAAATCAATATATTCTGAATAAGTTTCAAGTTAATTTTTTTTATTAAATTCAGCAAAATAA
Organism: Cucurbita maxima; assembly: GCF_002738345.1. Classification (NCBI taxonomy): domain Eukaryota; kingdom Viridiplantae; phylum Streptophyta; class Magnoliopsida; order Cucurbitales; family Cucurbitaceae; genus Cucurbita; species Cucurbita maxima. Next base: position 239,613 of record NW_019272036.1, on the reverse strand, counting down.
TAATAATAATAATCTCTTTTTAACGAAAGAGATATTGAAATATATTTCAAAAGTTCAGAAAAGAGGCACAGACAGTCTAAATTTATAAAATAAAATAAAATTAATAATATATATTAATATGAAGATTTACTAAATGAATAAGAACTAAATTTCAAGAAAGACTAGAAATAAAAATAAAAACAAGTTAGGAAGCAAAATAGTATTCTGACCAATAGAAAACAAAAATTAACAGGCAAAAACTCCTTTTTTTTAGAGAGAATAGTTTCATCTAAAGAACTAATAAGTTGCCGAAAATATATTCATTTTAAAATTTTATTAAAAATAAAAATTAATTATAAAAAAAAAATGCTAGACACTAATTTTAAGATTTATCAAAAGAATAAAAACTAAATTTCAAACACTTGAAAGCCTAGAGCCTCAAATAAATCAAGTTACAAACAAAATAGTATTCCAACACAGAAACAAAATTATCAAGCAAAAGCTTATTTTTAGAAAGAATAATTTCATTTAAACTAATAACAAAATTAACATTCCGTGTTCTTAATATTTTTCTTTTTTGTCTATTTCCTTTTCTTTTCTGTTGTTAATTTTGACTAGAATTCTTCAATACTATATGTGTTATCCATTAATCTGGATTTAGTATACATAAAAATATTATGAAATCACAATGATAAAGAAAAAAGTAATAAATAAAAAGTTCAAATGTGCTAAAAGAAAAGGATTGTGATGATCAAGAAGAGAACGATGTGGACAAGAACAAAAAGTGAAGTCAGTTGGAGAAGCATCAAAAGAAATTAAAAGGAAAAAAAAAAGACGAAAAAAGGATTGTGATGATCAACGAGAGAACGATGTGGAGAAGAACACAAACCCGAAGTCAGTTGGAGAAGCATCAAATGAAATTAAAAGGAAAAAAAAAAACAAAAAAAGGATTGTGATAATCAACAAGAGAACGATGTGGACAAGAACACAAAGCAGAAGTCAGTTGGAGAAGCTTCAAATGAAATTAAAAGGGAAAAAAAAAAGACGAAAAAAGGATGTGATGATCAAGAAGAGAACGATGCGGACAAGAACACAAAGCCGAAGTCAGATGGAGAAGCTTCAAATGAAATTAAAAGGGGAAAAAAAAAGACGAAAAAAGGATGTGATGATCAAGAAGAGAACGATGCGGACAAGAACACAAAGCCGAAGTCAGTTGGAGAAGCATCAAATGAAATTAAAAGGAAAAAAAAAAAGGCGAGAAAATCAGAAAAGGAGAAAAAATAAAATAGAAATAAAAGTTCGAACGTGCCAAACAGAAAATCATTATGAGGATGAGGAAAAGAACAATGTAGACAAGAACAATACAGCAGGAGTCAATTGTGGAGCTTAAAATGAAAATTACAAAAGGAAAAGAAAATAAAATCACAAAAGAAGAGAATACAAAAAATAAAAAATAAATTAAAATTTCAAATGTGCTATAAAATGATTGTGATGATCAAGAAGGAGAGAATAACAAAACACGAGGTCCGTTGTGAAGCTTCAAATGGTGATTTTAAACATTATTATCGAGGAGTAAAACTATGTTAGAAATTAAAGTGGAAAACTATGTTTGAAATCAAGGTGTAAAAATATGTTTGAAAACTGCAATGCTTCCATGCTTCCACGCTATCAATCTTAATTGTGAGAAGAAAAAAAAAAAGGAGAGAGAAACGAACCGATTGCCGAAAGTCCTGTGCAATTTGAGAATAGTTTCATCTTCTTGTTGAGTGATATTCCCTCTCTTCAAATCCGCTCTCAAGTAATTAATCCATCGCAACCTGCAACTCTTTCCACATCTCAACAGTCCTAAATTTTCACACACATTCACACACACGCATTCAGGACCAATTCGTAATCATAGACAGAACCAGAAGAAGCCAAATCAATTCAAAATCTCAGACAGAACCAGAAGAATCGCAGTATTTAATCGCACAAAAAAAACAAATATAAAATCGAAATCAATCTCACCAGCATTCTTCGGCAACAATCTCCACGAACCTTCTCCGTTCGCTTCGATATACTTCTTCAGTTTATTGTCTTCCACCGCCGTCCAGCGGCCTCTTCTCAGCCCTTCCTTCTCACAGCACGGTGTTCTCCCCATCCTCATGAACAGAGACTTGCCTGAAAGAGATCAAATGAATTGTCTCTCAACGCCTTATATAGACTCGCACATCTTCCTTCACAACCTGCTTTGTTAATGGAAGATCACAAACTCTCTCTCTCTCTCTCTCTCTCTCTCTAAATTCTCTCTCTAAAATAGTGGAAATGCTCGTGAATGGCATAGGGAGCAGTACCACAGTACATAAGCCTACGACTATGGGCCTATTCTATATTATATAAGGCAGTTATGATGAAGCTAAGAGAGCCTAAAATTGAAAAGAGCTTGGAAAATGTCATTTTTGCCCTTTGGAATTTGATTTAATTCCAATTTGACATTGGAGATCCCTCTACGTCATCTTCAAATTATATATACACATAATTTTACCAATTCTATTTTTAAAATTTCTTTTCAAATTATAAAATCGTTTATTTTAAGCTTAGGAATTAAATATTAGTGGACGTATCAATATTTCACATATTTATTAGTTTGACTTCAAACAGATGAATCATCATAACAAAATGTAACCTAATATGAACATAATACTACCATAAGTATTTTAATTCATTTAAAATGTATAAAATATTGAATTTTTTTTAAAGATTTTTCAAAAAAAAAAAAACAACAAATATCTATAGAGTATTAATATATGTAATTTAGTATTGAAGATTATTTTCAATCCACAAGCTTCATTTTTATTATTTATTATTAATTCTTGCATCTTATTCAACTTTCTTCTAAAGCCACGTCATATATATTAATAATTCTTATACTTTTTTGTTCAGTTATTTTATATATTAAAAAAATGCAATATTTAGAATGTGGACCTCATTCTGTAGTTTTTCGTTTCAATTTCTTTTATTATTATTATTTTTAGTCTAATTTTCTCCTATTTCCATTCCAATTAGGCAAATGGATTTGAAATTATATAGACCATAAGCTTTAACCATTTATGAACAATTACGTATAAAATTATGAAACCTCGTGGATGCCTACGGTTCCTACAGCTGTCCAAAATCTGTGGTGCCACATCTTCCAATGGTTGATTTGCCAGTTAATCAAATTCATTAAATTAATGATGAAAACTACACTTAAAAGCCAACATGTAAATATATATATATATATATATATATAATATTTTTTCAAAATCTCTTTCATTAATGTTGAAAGAAAAGTTGGTCTCAAAGAAAAAATTTTAATTTTCTAGCAATGAGACATTACAAAATTTTAAAAATATCGCGTCATGAAGATATGAATGGAGACTCGGGAGAGTAGAGACGTATTAATATTAAAATAATATAATATCACAAATAACGTCCACACCAGAATGTAAAGGAAAGAAGGGGGGAAGAATTAAAATGAAATGAAGTTATCATCTACACTATATAGCCAACGCTATTATTCTTTCAACAAAGGGAAGCCAATCATGGCCACAGCCTGAACTCTCCCAACAATGGCAGTAACTCAACAGGATTTGCAAATTACAAAATTTACAGAGCTGTCGTCAGGGCGAAGTTTAAGGTACTCATTCTCGGGGTGCTATACAAGTTCCCTTATAAAATAGTGTCAGCAATCAAGATCTTACCTTAGATCGATAACGTCAAACTTCGAGTTGGGATTCATCAAAACATGAGAGCAGTGCTCATAGAGTGGACTCCCATCTTCAGGCTCCTCATGGGGATGAAATCCGCGCTGTTGGCAGTTGCGGATGACCGACACACCACCTGGGTCGGACAGATGAAATATTCCATATGGACTGCAACAGCATTGGGATATGTTAACAAATGATACTACTTAAGAGTTGTTGAAGGAATGGAGGAGAGGGGGAAAACACCTTGATTCATCCGTAGGAGCCATCACGATTGCAATAGCTTCTGGTAGCATAATCTGAAAAGGCCAAAATCTCCTTAAAAAGAGCCAAAAGAAACTAAACCTAGTCTGTGATAGGACACTAGGGATAAAAGAACAAAAAACAAAAATTAGTAGAATTGTTATATTACCTGGTACGAGTAATGTGTGTGCAAATCCACAGATGACATGAAACAGGTTTGTGATGGGTGTGTCTGAAAATCAAACAAGAATCAGAGACATGTAAAACAGAAGTTTCAAATATAATGGATATTCTCAAGAATCAGAGACATGTAAAACAGAAGTTCCAGTAAATAACACGACCTGAACAGAAACGTTAAAAGCCGAAAATTCCGATATTCTCAAGAACAAATATAATGGATGTTACATCCAGCTCTTCTGCTTTTCAGTTTTATTAAGAGCATCCATCTCAAGACATCACTACATAGCAAGTCAACTGAAGTGAAATAAACAAAGCTTGTTGACCATAAAGAATGCTTGTTCAGGATAGTAAGAACTAAGTGTATTGAGCCAATCCATAAAAGTCCAATAAGCAATAAGCCAATCCGAAGGTTATATGTAGTTTCATGGCTTATGTGGTTGATCTTGAAAAGTGTCATTTTCGGTGTAAGGTTAGAATGTCAGGCCTCTCAAATGTCTATCTAGATTGGAATATTCTTGCACGTGCAATAATATTACAGCAATTCATCTTCTGTTCTATTAGTGTCAGAAAGTGCAATGAATATTAAAGACAAAACTAAACTATTTATGCAGAGAAGTCGAGTAATCAACATAATATTAATAATTTAGTGTCCCAAATTCTATTGCATAAAGAGCCAGAAAGCTTACATGGATCCAACCAAGAGGGAAAAGTGATAATCTGTCTTGAACTTCAAATATTTCCTCCTCATTCAACGTTTGGCACTGAATATTTATTTTTTTTAAAAAAAAAAAAAAAGATAGAATGAGTATTGATTGAAGACAACAGTGGTAGCTAACTAAAGCTCAATCAAGTAACCCTCGAGTCAGTTATAACCATATATGAACCAATAGCATAGGAATGTACGTAGAATGTAAAACAATTAAAACTCAAACATACTTCATGTAGCAGTCAAAATGAAAACCAAACATTCAAGAGCAGTGAAAACCAACGGCGTGGAAGGAATTTCTAATTTTAAACTTGAAAAAGATGAAAAGTAATTATATTCTTACGGAATCTGATGTTGATTCTTGCTTCGGGACTATGAGCGTAGATATGTAAAAAACCCTGTTTTTCTGCAAATATATGATGAAGTATGAGAACAAAACTAGAGAATCTTTACAAATTTACAATAAACCATTAATTTGTTCTTACCAGTGAGCCAGCTAAAACACCACAAGTCTCCAGATTCTTATTTGTATTTTCTCGGGCCAATCTCAAGAAATCATCCAGCATTTTTACTGGCTGCAGCAAACAGTAAAAGTAAACAATATCATATTGGAAGATATACACACTTTTAAAAATGACGTGACAAAAGGAATCACTACATAGCAAAAGAAATAGGTGAATAATTAATTGCTTTCGGAAGTTATATACGAAAATCAAAGAGAGAAGGCCTACAATGTGTAAATGTTGAAACTCAGATCCATCCTGTGATTGTTTTGCCACTCCAGGCCTTGGATCCGCAACTTTAGATGGGGGGATCGTCGCATATTCCTGCTGAACCTTAGCAAGAACAGGAGGAGGAGAAGGTTGTTTGACCAATGTGAAAGGATCTTCCCTTACTTCTGTTATCAATGGAGGAGTAGACATGTCTGCAGGATGAGGCCAAAGGCCATCGTCTAGCGAGAGTACCGAGTCCATCATCGACGTAACACCTCCTGGACCACCATCTTTTTGTGCCACTAGATCACATTGTTCAATTTGATTCAGTCTGCAAGAATTTGAAGGATCAAGATAAATTTTCAAGAAAACATTCAGAGAAAAAGTGAAACAGCAAAATCAAAATATTAATCACATTAAGCTTTCGTTATCAGGAAGGTTACTCAAAACACAGAAGACAAAAAAAAAAAAGTAGAAATCCTCAGATACTAATACACGTTAAACACAACTCTGACCTTGAATCTTCAGAAGTATAATCCTGATTTCTTGGATAGAGAATCTGGCAGAACAAAAAGATTTAACCTCTAAATGGATTTCATAGTAGACAGAAACAAAAGAAAACAACATAAAAAAACAACACGCAAAACTCACCTTGTCTGTACTCGGTCCCTTCCATTGGCCCTGAAGACCATTGGGACCCAAAATAGAATGTCTAGACAAAGTTTCGGGTTTGGGAAGCGATACATTGATAGACCTGTGTATTCCCAGCACTAATTATCAGATCCATTTGTTCATGTTCGTAAGAACTAGAGACTAGATGAGCACGCCCAGAATTGTATTCTTAAGCCCTTATACTAAAGACACTGTCTTTCTATTCAATCTTGAGACCAGATGCAGAAGAACTCTGATGTCGTCAATATACTTTCTTATTTTCTGTCTTCTACTCTCTAACTAGCTACTTGAACTACAAGATCACCTTCTTCTAGCTTACACTAAAATATAAATATTGGAATGATTTATCTCCCTACATTATCATGAGGAGTAGGGACTAATACACCGCTAATGGATTCATATAAACATGTACGAAATAAATGGGCAAAATGTATACTCACAGATTTGAGAACTTATTCTCAATCCTTACAGAACTTGATTGTGAAACTAGACCTCGGTCGTCATGATACCTCAATGAAGATTGTGGTTGTAAATTGGCATGCTGAGAATTAAGAGGATTGGGGAGGCTGTGTATCAGTAGAGTGAAATCACAAGATAACAGTAAATAATCAAAAAATAAAAACTGGAAAAGACAAGTAAATCAAAACTCTAACTAATTTGTGGGCATTTCATTGATTAGTGATATAGTTACACGAGAAGAAAGTATCATATCAAACATTTAGAGTTGATACCTGCTTTTGATCCAAGATTAATGAAAATTTTCCATTCACATAGGGCGATGGCCGTCGACTGTTTGAAACTATTTCCTGCTCGTCAGGTGAAGGAAGACGAGACCGTCCATACACTTTCTCCAGTTCATTTACTCGGCGATCAAATTCGGGCTTCAAGGACTCAAGTTCATCTACTACACTCAACAGTTTCTGGTAGGACAACATAAAATAAAATGACACAACATTCACATACCATTCATTGCAAAAGAGCAGAGATATTGAGTCTTAACTCACCTTCTTATAAAATATCTTTTCCTTTGGGAAAAAAGCTAGGTAATCACGATGCCGTGGTATAGTTTCAGAAACCAAGCTGAGAAAATAAGAACAAGTTGAGAATTGAGTTTCCTACACCAAGAATCAACATCCGTGAGCAATGGAAAATACAAGCATCAACTAGGCCCTTACCTTGAAAACCTAAGAAGTATAATGAACAAATCCACAATATTATTCTCCTCCCGATAAATATTAGCCTGCCATTTCAAGAAAACAACACAATGACATCAAAATACAACGAGAGGGCAATTCTTATACCTAAACCACCAGTAAAAAAAACTGCAATCAAAATCACTTCAACAACCACGCAGAGAAAGAAATGGAAACTAACAAAACCTCAAATTAAACATTAAACATTAACATTTCAGCATCAATAATCAATCAGAACAATCGAGAAGAAAGTTTCCGAAATGATTACCTGTTTTAAGAGATTATCGGCGATCCGATAGTAATTCCGGAGGGGAATTCGATTATCAACCCCAACTTTCCGCGCCTCCCTATCGATGTTGATCTTCATCGAAGCTAGCAATCAATTTGATGAACTCCCAGTAGAAATCTTTCAAAGAACGAATAGGAATCTAGTATAACATATATTTGCTTAAGCGCGAAGAATGAATGCGGGGCCGTGAAATTGAAGTTGAAACTGGGACTCTAATGTCGACATGATGAGGTGCAACCGTGGAGGAGGGGGCTCGGGACTTTGGCCGTCAAGTTTTCGCTTTTCTTTTATATTTAGCCTTACATATATTTAAAAATGCTAAATAAATAAATAACGCTACAAATAATTTCTAAAAAAATATTTTAAAAATACCCTAATCTTTATTAAAAAAAAAAATGTATTTTTTAAACTTTTCTTCCCTCCAAAATTAACAATAAAGGTATTTTTTAATTTTTTTAAATTTTAAAACCAAGTGCAAAATTCAAATATATTTTTATTGATTTAGGCATTTTAAAATTTTAAAAATTAATTCATATTTAATAACCTATAAAATAAAATGATTTAAACCCTTAATATATTAATCAATAATATATATATATATATATATATATATATATATATATATATATATATTTTAAGATAATAGTAACGATTAGTCCCACTTAATCTCGCTCTATTTGTTACAATAATAAGGCATTTTAAGATTTTTTTTCGATAATTTATACAAGACATGACATGTTAAAATTATATAATAATAATGGGATTTCAAAGGAACAAGCTAAAAACGCCCAAAATAATAAAGCTAAATCCAATAACTATCTTATTCGAAGCCCTCCACGCTTTGTCTGTTTCAGCTCTTATGTGCTCCAACACGTCGAAGTTTCCTGCATTAACACAATTTTAGTTTAGTTGTTTAAAAAAATAAATATATAAATAATTATGGAATACAAAATTAAAAGGATGAATTAGTTGATGAAATTAGAATTTAATTAAATAAATAGAACCTCTTTGAGGGCCATAGCCACATCCAGCGTGGATGGTGTCCCTAACATCTTGCAACGTGGCCTTATTGTAAAACAAAAAATTGCTAAAAATGCCGTCAATGCAATCAAGCACCAAGTGCGTTTCACCCAAACACGGCCCGTTGCAGTATTCTTCTGTTCTTTCCAGTGGGACCTCCACATTCCCACTCGCCTTTAATCTGTACGATTCTTCACACGCGCTGTATATCTGTTTTTACTTCCACGGTAAATTCCGATGCTAAACATTTAACCTAATCTCAAGTTTAGTTATTTTAAGAATAAAAATATTTTATACATAAATTATCTACCATCTATTATAAATAATCTTTTATTCTATTCCCATTTTGATCTCCAAATACAGTAGTTGTCATTTAGTGCACGTCAATAGAATCTTCAAATATCGAACAAATAATTGTGAGTCTCGAAGGTGTAGTCAAAGGTGACTAAAGTGTTGAACAAAATGTATACTTTGTTCAAAGGCTCTAGAGAAAGGAGTCGAGCCTCGATTAAGGGGAGGCTTATAGTGTACTCTATTCGAGGGGAGGATTGTTGAGGATTATTGAGAGTGAGTCCCACGTTGGTTAATTTAGTGGAAGATCATGAGTTTATAAGTGAGGAATATATCTGTATTGGAATGAGACCTTTTGGGGAAACCCAGAGCAAAGTCATGAAAGCTTATGCTAAAAGTGGACAATATCATATTATTATAGAGAGTCGTGATTCTTAACATGGTAGCTAATTTGAATTAATCAATATATATATTAGTTATGACTATGTGTGACGTACATATTTATCATTGAAGCATCGTAATGCTTTGGCAACAATCTCGGGTGGATCCTCGTAACCAACAAAACCGCTCGATGCAACACCCTCGGCGTCGTCTCCTTTTCCTGNAAAAAAAAAAAAAAAAAAAAAAAAAAAAAAAAAAAAAAAAAAAAAAAAAAAAAAAAAAAAACATTAATTTAGATAATTATTAATAAAATATAGATTATATGTGGTAGTAGGTTTAATGCTACATTACCGTACAAATAACAAGAAGTGAGAAGGTAGAAGACGGCAACAGCTGAAATGGATATTCTAGTGAAAGGAAAGAACACGAGAGCCATAGTCGATGTTTGGGAAGAACAAAACATAGATACAAATTCTGAGCTTTTCATCTATATAATCTGATTGGCTCATTAGCTTGGAGGGATGAACAAAAGACCTTTGAGATAACAAAGCAGATGGGTTTGGTAAGAGAAAGGCAGAGAAGAAGTTGAACTAATTCACCAAAACTCTTGTTCCAATTAAACCTTTCCAAGCTTCAACCAATTGTTCGTGTCCAACTCCATCGATAATAGATATTGTTAGTTTTGGCTCGTTGGTATTATCGTCAGTCTCACGATTTTAAAGCCCAACTTCACCGCTAAAAGATATTGTCCACACCGTTGTAGAGAATGTTTTGCTTTTCTCTCAAACCGATGTGAGATCGTACAATCCAGCTCTTTCGGGGCCCAACATTCTCGCTGGCACTCGTTCCCCTCTAATCGATGTGGGATGTCACAGATATATAACGGGCCAAAGCTAACAATATTTGCTAGCATAAATATTATAATTTCATTTTAGAAATTTTGATTGGTCAACCAACCGGGTAGCATTGATTGGATAAACTAATTTATCTTAAAGTAAGAATTTGATTAAATCAACTAATTAGAACCAAGTTTAGTAAATTAAGCACTGAGAGATTGATGATTTAATATCAAAATCAAATTCGATTCCAATAATACAAATGATTTCAACAACCTTCATTTAAGAAAATAAGTTGGGTGATTCAGAATTAATTTAGCTGCTAAAAATTGCACAGTTAAATCAATCCTTCCGAGGACCTTTTTACTGCCAGACATTTCACATTGCCTTTTAATTAACTATTCAACCTGCGTTACCATAAAAAACCAAAGTGAAAAATTACTTCCGCCAAAATAATAATTAGAGATTTAAATCGGATTTCTTTTTCCTTACGATATTGCCCTTCTCGAACGTGCAGACCGGCCTCCTTGGTGGAAGCTGTGGCTTTGGGGTCCTCTGGTAATTAGAAGGAAAAGTAAGGGCATATTTGGCATATAAATTTATTTGAGAAAATAATACAAAAATTTAGCTGTACCTGTAGCTTAGGCTGTAGTTTCTCTACGGCCACGCTGTTACAAAGCCCTGCCCCTTGCTATTTGGGAGGCCATACATAAACATAAATTAAAAGCCCAGCCCCCTATAAATAGTTTATTAAGATTTAAAACTTTTATTTTTATGTCAAATATATATATTCATATTTTTTAAAACTTACGAATTTATCATAAATAAAATTAAATTTAAAAAAAAAAGTCAGATTTATATCTAATAAATCATTATCATTATTATTATTTATAATTGTTTTGTAAGAAAAAGTACCTTGCATAAGGCCCAATCCGCCGAATCAAAGAAGGCACGTTCGTGGTCCTAATATAGACCAAAGTTAAAAGAGGCATTAATAATTTAGGTGGGTGTTTAAAATTGAGACTTCATATCATTAAAACAATAAATAAATAAATCATTCATTCGTTACCTTTGAAATCAATGGCTTCTTCTTTGGAGCAAGTCCTCCGTATCTGTTCCCAGTTACTGCTGTAGCTTCCTGTATTTGTTTTATTTTATACCATAAAAACCTCAATAATATTTATTAAGCTAGCGTACCACTGGAACTGTGATTTTTTTAATTAAAAAAATTATTGGAAAATATATATGTGGAAAAGCAGTCCGTCTGAAACTCGCTCTAACGTGACTTTAACGTCAAGAAACTCGCTCTTTACAGGAAGCAAGCAATATCTTTGCTTTAAGAAGAAAAAGTTTATTTTATCCGTTTTTCAAGTCAATACTGTTAGTTAATAAAACTATATATTTATGTAGAAAATGACAATGTGGTTATCTTTTAGAGGAAGAAATATTGTAGCTAATCTTAATTTTTTTTAAAAAAAAATTGTATAATAAATTTATAAATTTGTAATTTGTAATTTCACAGCAAACGATGTCAACAATTGAATTCAGAAACAAAAAGAAAAAAAAATGGCAATACGACGACGTAACAAGAATTTCACTCAGCCGACAAATTCAAAGAAAGCAAAAATCAATAAATAAATAGTCCAAAATCCAACGGCATGTGGTGTGTAGTGTTCCCTTTGATAAAGAGTTGACCTCCTAACCCAAGTTGTATTATTAAACGTGGGTCCTTTTTTATCTTCCAATTCTTCTCTTCTCGTAAGTCATAATTCAATGCCAATCAGACAACTTGTTCTATAAATACGATGATTAAACCCAACAAATCACAAGAACCATCATGTCAATGTTTTTTCATTTTATATATATACATATATTATTATTATTATTAAAATTTTAAAATTTAAAATTTTATTAAACAAAAAATTAAAAGTTAAATTTATATTTAAATGTCAAAATTTCTCTTAACAATTAAACTTAAATTTGAAAAGAAAGGGCTATGGAATAACATTTTTATAATAAAACCTAATTTATAGATGGAAAAATCATTTTATTAATTAAAACATTGAACTTTAAGGTGATGATAAACTTGCATTGTCACAAAACAATCACATATTTTGGTTTTTATTTGTTATTTATAATATTATTTGGATGAAATCAAACCACGTCGTATTATAAAATACCAAGTGGTAGAGTAAATGGGAGTGGGAAAAAACGATTATAATATTTAAAAAAAACGCCATTTTTTGAAATGAAAATCTTATCGGAATAAAATGAACATTGCAAATTGGAGGGTCCATCGTAAGGGATTTTATGAGGCCCACTAACTGAAGCCACGAAAATTTCATTGGCCCTCATGTATTTGGCATTTTTTCCTTAAACAAAAAGAAAATGACTTAATTCTTATTTTCTTTCCTTCCTTAATTCAAAGAAAAGTAAAATAGTCATTCTTAATTTTATACTTGCAAAAACTTTCCTATTATATATATATATATATAATATTTTTATTAATGTTTTTAAAAAAATTAAAACACTTGAAAATAAGTTATTAACAAAATTTATGTTAATCATGATTATTAGTTAAAATTAAAATTTTAATTTTGAAGTTTTCTATTCCATTTTTTTTATTATTATTATTTTATAGATTTAGACATTAGAAATAGATTCACACATCTAAACCAAATGAAATCTAAAATGAAAAATTAGATCCTGATAGGTTTGTGTGATTTGTTTCTAGTTTTGATTAAACAAATAGATTTTTCTTTTATTTGGCCACAAATTATAATGTTTAGATGAAAATGATTCTAAAAATGTAATCTCAAATTTCAAAAGCAACAATATGCTTATATAGAGAATTCAAAGAGGAAAACACGAGATTTAAACGACTTAATCTAAGAGGAAAGAGATTAAATAAAATAAATGAAAAATGAATTGAATTGAATGTACCTGGTTTTGGTGGAAGGGGAAGTAATTTTCTCCTCCTTTGCTTTGATGATCCGCCATATCTAACTTCCTAACAACAACAAGAGAAAAAACGCCGCCGTAGTTAACGAAAAGGATGAAGAAATTAAACCGATTCATAAACAGAAATGCAAATCGACTCGCTCTGAAATCAAATTCAAAGCTATTTGATCGATTAATCGAATTCGTTCCAGTTCTGATAAGAAAACTGGTTCAGCCATGGCGAAACAGAAGAGCGAATTTAGAGAGAGAAAGAGAAGTACCTTGAGAGAGAGAGAGAGAGAGAGAGAAAATGAAAAAGGAGAAATGGATAGATGTGGAATGGGACAAATAATAACGGGCGGTTGAGTAAAGAGGATGCCTCGCAAGAATATGTTCAACTTACAACAACATCAATTTGGGGTTTATATAAATTTCAATTTATTATTATTACTATTAATTTATTACTTTATATTTCGAAGCTTATTTTACTGTTATATATATATATATATATATATATATATATATATATTTAAAAAAGAAAAAAAGAAAAGAAAAAAGAGGGTCAAGTTTTGCCATATAATTGTCGGCCTTTAAAAGAAATAAAATAAATAAAAGGTGTTTTGACTCGATAATTTTTTGATAATCTCATAAATTCGTCAACGGAAGACTAATCCAATTAGCCGCCCAATTGATATGGCACGTTGAGCTTTAAAAGTACCATAATTTTAATTATTAATTTATAAAATTTGAAAATCTAAAATAGTTTAAATAATACGTTTCAACTCAAATTAGTTGGGAAGAGTAAATCAATGAGCTTATCTTCTCAAATAATATTAATTTAAGAAAATGAGATAATTTATGTAAAGAATTTAGTTGTCGGGGTAAAATCCTGCAATTATCTCTTAAATTAAATTTAGAATTAAAAATAGTAAATTAAAGTAAACCAAAATAATAAAATAAAAAAGCTCACTAACCTCCAAACACGGGAACCTTTTTTTAAAATAAATTTAATAATCAAAATTCGAAAATAAAAATCAGCTTTGAAATTGATGGTCAAAATATAAACACGTCTTCTTGGATTGTTAGGTGGAATAAGGTAATTATCAGTATAGATTTTTTTTTAAAAAAAAAGAGAGAGAAGAAATAATAACACATTTACTTTACCATTAAATAGTCTAAACTCAATTATTAAAAAAAATAATGAGATTAGAAATATATTTGAATTTTTTTTTTTTTTTAAATTGCACAATAATGCAGAACACTTTCCAGCATTACTTAAATGAGAAGGGCAATATAACTTAATAACAATTCATATTCATTATTAATAGCATAATCTGCTTTTCAATCACAAATTTACACTTGCAAATCTACATAGATTGCCCCTTGCAATTTTGCTGCATTGAGGCACAATCATTCTTCAATACAAACAACAATTACTTCCAAATTTCTTTTCAATCCATAATTTCCCTCTTCTTCTTCGACCAATTTAATTTCATATACAATTATTTTTTAAAAACTTCAATTCTATGTAATCATCGTAATTAGGGCACAGCAGCATCAACATTTTTGCCAAATTCAATCAAAATTTAATATTCTGTAAATCGGCGTGAAGAGAAATTGTATGAGTAAGATCTCCAATATGGAGAGTGTGCTCACCAGTTGGAATTCTTCGAGTTCCAAATTGGTCGACTCGGCTAAGATGATCGCAAACATGAACTCCGATTCTAACTCGCTTTTGAGATCCGGCTGTCATATGAACCTTTTCAAATCCGATCAAGTGCTTGTATGGCGACGAGTTCTCGTTTGGAGCAGTCGCAAAGACGAGAACGGTGTGAGATCCGTCGAGAGTGCCGACGTTTTTGACGTCGATTTGAAGGCCTAGATCAGAGATTGAGGCGCAATCGGTGTGCGAGACTTTGATTGCGTTGAGAGAGGCGGTGGAATTGGGATTGGGAGATAAATTTGTGAGAGGAATTGGGAGTTCTTTTGGGGCTTCGGCTATGCTGTGGGTGAATTTTGAATAGCTTAGACCGTACCCGAATGGGAACACGACTGGACCCTTGTAGAATCGGTAGGTTCGACCCGGATAGCCCGTTGATGGGTCGGGTCTTAGGCCCATGTTTGTCATTGGGACCTTGGCTAGGTAGCTTTGTGGATACCAAGTCATTGGCAATTTCCCCCCTTCACATTTTCAAACAAAATCGTTATTGAACATTTATAAAATAATAAAAAATAGCAGAGGGAAAAATGAATTAGTACCAGGATTAATGGCGCCAAAAATCACATCGGCGATGGCGGCGCCACCAGCCTGACCGGGATACCCAGCCCAAAGAATCGCACTAATTTTGGGATCACTTTTTGCAAACGTAACATCAATCGGACCGCCGGACATCAAAACCAGCACCGTCGGCCCTCTAGAAGCCCTCGCCACTCTCGAAACCAATTCCTGCTGATACCCAGGCAAAAGCAGTCCATTTCTATCCCTAGACTCCGCTTCAATCGACTGGTCCAACCCCACCACCACCACCGTTGCATCTGCCACGCGCGCCGCCGTCTCAGCCGCCTCAATTAGCTGATTTCCGCCACACCCCACGTTGGCGCAGCCATTCTGGTGGATGGTTTTGGCGTACTTCGCGATTCCTTGGAGCGGCGAAGTGTATCCGCAGGCCACGCCGGCGTAGTTTCCAATCATGGTGACGGTGGCGTCAGAGTTCGGACCGATTACTGCGACAGTGCGGTGGCGCGTGGGGGAGAGTGGTAAGGATGCGGCTCGGTTTTGGAGGAGGACTATGCCTTGTCTTGCGGCTTCGAGGGCTAGGTGTTTGTGGGCTGGGGTGCAGACGTCTTTTGGGCCCAAGTGGCCATAGGGTTGGGCCGTGGGCTCGCCGTCAAACATTCCGAGCCTCATTTGCACCGCGAGTAAATTAGCTAAGGCGCCGTTGAGATCGGCTTCTTTTAGGAGTCCTCTTCCAACGGCTGCGGCTGTGTGCACCGCCAAGAATGGTCCACAGTCCAAGTCCAAGCCTGCAAATCATTGCTACCATTAGATACATTTATTTCTTTAAAAAAAAAATTATTTTTTCTTAATTAATATTTCTAAGAAGGTTAGATGAATTGATTGTTAATCTTTTTGGGTATTACTTAAATAATAATAATAATAATAATAATAATAATGGTTAAAAACTCCTTCATTGCTTCCAATGGGTACTTACCCGCTTTAATAGTGTAAGCAGCTGTTTCTTCGGGTGTATGTGTGAAATGTTGGTTGTCGTACATAACTCCAACTGAATCGCAATCGGAGACAATATACCTAATGGAATTCATAAAGAAAGTGGTATTTTTTAAGCTTAATTTTAAAAAATAAAGAGTTAAATACTAAAAAAAAAAAAAAAAAAAACTTAAATATTGTAATTGTTAAATTAAAAAAAAACCTAAATTAAATAAGATAGTTTAATTCTAGTGCGACCATGTGCACAGTAATTCCATGGGAACTCACCCATCAAGCCCCCAAGTTCCACGGATGGTGTTTTTAAGTAAATCAGGGTCAGCGCAAGTCGGCTTCCCGTTGACCTGATTATAAGAGCACATTACGCTCGCCACTTTTCCCTCCACCACACAAGCTTTAAAAGGCACGTTATAAGTGTCCTCCAAATCCTGTTTACTCACCTGCCCAACCCAACACAAAAAAGCCCATTAATAATCAAAATGGGCTTCGGCCCATTATGGCCTTTTGGATCTCTAATTTCCAAAGCCCAATACACACCTTCGCATTGAAATGGTACCGGTCTACTCCATTCCAATTGTCAAGATCATAGGCAGTGTAATGCTTGCAACAAGCAGCCACCTTTAGCCTTTTCCCCTGACCATTCCCCTGCAGCCCTCGGACGTAGCTGGCAGCGTACATCCCGGCTAAGATCGGGTCCTCCCCGGGAGTTTCTTGGCCACGCCCCCACCGTGGGTCTCGAAATATGTTCACATTCGGGCTCCAATATGTTAGACCTGCTGTTCCTCCGTTATACATTGCTCTCGCTTCGTCGGAAACCACCTATTGATTAAGACATTACCCTTAACGTCATTGTCTAGGTTTTCAATTTGCACTATTAATGAGGCCGTTGGTTGTAGTTTCTTAATTCTTAGGCTTCCTTTTGTAACTATTTAATAATTTAAAATATATTTAATAATTTCTCAATATATATATTATAGAAAATGTAAAGAAAAAAGGTTGAAAATTCTGACCCGTCCGATCTCCTCCCAAAGCGATTGATTGAAGGAAGCAGCGGTGGTGATGACTTGAGGAAAGCTAGTGGCGCCAGGGTAGGCCCCACCAAACTTAGTACCGGGGCCCACATTGGAAACCCCGTGAAGTGCTTCCGACCACCACTCATATCCTCTAATCCCCAGCCTTGGCACCGGGATGGCATTATTAACCAATAGTCTTATCTTTTCCGCCAACGTTAACCTCCCAATCAAATCTCTGACTCTTTCTTCAATCCCCAACGAGACCTTACAAAACCCCATATTTCCCGTCGCCGCATTCTGCCCGTCGCATGCAAACGCCGCCCTCCCCTCCGCCCTCCCCATCACCGCTGCCACCACCACCACCACCACCACCATCGCCGCCACCGCCGGCCACCGGATAACCCCACTTCTAAAATAACAAGCCATTACTATAAAGTGTATTTAGAGTGAGTGAAGGGGTAGTGGGTTTTTATAGGGCAATGGCAGCTGCGTTTTTCTGGTAAGGCTTTGCATATGGGATGGGATATTTTCACTTTCACGATTGGGTTTCCACGTGGGATTTTAGTTATGAAGAAATGATCATTTTTCTTTTTGAAAATAAATAATAAATCTCAACCTTTAATAATTGAATCAATATGAATCACCAAATTTTTATTTTCCCATCAATTTCTTCATAAATTTATTAATTTTAATAAAATTAAATGTTGTACAAAAATAAGTTATAACTTAGGTACAAATTAACCACCAAATAATTTTGTCATAACTAATAAATTCAACAATAAAATAAAATGTTATATCTAAATTTGAGGTGAGTTTTAAGAGTTCAAATTTGTATTTTTGTCTTTGGGGAAAGTATTTGGAATGAAATTGGTTTTTAGTAGCAACTTTGGAAAGATTATTAACAAACTTATACTCAAAAGAAAAAAGAAATATTAACAAAGTTCATATAAATGGATAGATAGCGACTGAATTAATGTGGGTTTTGGTTTTGATTATCATCGTCAATAATGTTATTATATTAGATGGAAGTGAGCAAGTTGAAGACGCAGCTATGGTGTGGCGTGCCGTCAATGTGTAGTTACTTAAATATAAATGTATATTTTCTAAAAATATATTTAACCCATATAATAAAATTTACAATTTAATTTTTAAAAGTGATTTCGAGAGAATAATAAATCATTTTGTTTTGGCATCTAAATTGAGAAGGCTTTAACTTTATTGTAGTAAATAAATTTCGTATTAAATATTATTCATTAATTTCCAATTCAACATTATGGTTACACTTTTTCAATATTTTTTTTTAATTTGTCTTAAAAAATATATATATATATATTGTTAGAAAGAGGAAAATCATACCTCTTCAAATAAATAAAAAAGTAATAATTTAAAATTAGGTTAAATATAAACAATCATATCGAGATATAAATGATCGGTTGTTCGGTTGTTGTACCAAATCATTTATTTTTTAACACTACAAACAATCAAAAACATAATAAACTGCATCATTGACTATATGAATCTTTGAGTAAATGTGAAGCATCAACCTAGGGTCGGAACCTTTAATGGAATAAAACAAGTTATTTGATATATATTTAAAATTTTATAGATTTTTTAAGGTCAAGTTTTGTATAATTAAACAATAGAGTTTAGGGCATGTTTACGTACCTATAAAGAAAATGACTTTTAATATGCATAATAAACGTCGGGTCATCTTTCTTAATTATTTGAAAAGAATAATGTAAATAATTAATTTTTTTTTATTTATTTTTTTTTTTATGCAATTGTTGGGATATATTCCCCACTAATTGAGTATGATTATTATTATTATCTTTTTGTTTCCATTATGATACTTTTGGTCAACAACTACATGCGTCTATTATTTGGTTGTTATGATAAGGAAAGTAACTTTGGCCATATAATGATAATATCATATATATAATATATATATATATATATTTTTTTTATATTGTGCCAAAATTTAAAAAATAATAATAATGTCTTGGCTGTTAGACGAACACGACTCTCCACAATGGTATGATATTGTCCACTTTGAGCGTAAGCTCTCATGGCTTTGCTTTGGGCTTCCCCAAAAGGCCTCATACCAATGGAGAGTGTATTGCATTGATTATAAACCCATGACCATTCCCTAAATTAACCGATGTGGGACTTTCATCATCCAACATGGTATGAGGCAATACCAATGGTCATGGGTTTATAATCAATGCAATACACTCTCCATTGGTATGAGGCCTTTTGGGAATGTGAATGTTTGATTAATCCACCACACTTAAATGGTGTGAAAGTTATCTTATTTATAATCAAATAAATTACAAGGATATGGAAATAGTAATAAATAGAAATAACAATAAATGGAAAGATACCTATGATAATAAGATATTTGCCTTATAATAAAATATCAAATATAATATATACGGTAAACTATAATTTATTACTAAATATCCTTAACACCCCACCGCAAGCTAAGCGTCGGATTTAAACGAACGTGAAGCTTGAATCTGAAAAATTCAAAGAGGTTGAGAAACACTTTTCATGAAGATGCTAACAACCCGGTTCTTGGCCATCAAAAATTGCAGAGGGATCGCCGCTCAGCGGCGATGCTGCCTTGGCTTCGGCGAGAATATGTCTAACCCATGAAGAGGGATTGTCGCTTAGCGACGATGCTGCCTTGGCTCTGGTGAGAATATTTCTAACCCCAAGAAGTAGAAGGGGAAACCTAGAGCAAGGGACAAAGACAATGTTGAAGCCGGAAGAGTCGCCACATTGGGCGAAGGAGCCAATTTTGGCGAGAAGGGCAGTCGGAAGAGTCGCCTCATCGGGCGAAGAAGCCAATTTTGGCAGGAAGGGAGGCGGCAACTTGGTTGACGAATAGGCCAATGCGGCACCCAGATTCCGAAGGTAAATCTCTGCAAAAGGTTGATAGGTTTAGGTTAAGGTTTATGTGAAAGATGAAGGTTGATTGGGAAGAAAATGAGAGAGACTATATTGGCCAAGGGGAAAAACCGATTGGGTTGGAAAAGGTGAGGTTGTATGTACAGAGTATGACGAAAGGTGATTTGGAGGTCAATAGGGTGGAGCCGAAGAGTAATCAATCGGCTCCGATTACGACAGCCATGAAGACTGCCCCTGCGGCGTCAAAACCAGCAGGGGTGGTGGAGAAGAAGATTAAAGGATTCAAAAACCATTGAAAAGAAAGGATCAGGGTTGTTAAACCGAAAGGGCTCTGATACCATGTGAATGTTTGATTAATCCACCACACTTAAATGGTGTGAAAGTTATCTTATTTATAATCAAATAAATTACAAGGATATGGAAATAGTAATAAATAGAAATAACAATAAATGGAAAGATACCTATGATAATAAGATATTTGCCTTATAATAAAATATCAAATATAATATATACGGTAAACTATAATTTATTACTAAATATCCTTAACAGGGAAGTCCAAAGCAAAGCCATGAGAGCTTATGCTCAAAGTGGACAATATCATACCATTGTGGAGAGTTGTGTTCGTCTAACATGGTATCAGAGCCATGCTCTAAACTTAGCCATGCCAATAAATTGAAAAATCCTCGAATGTCGAACAAAGGACTCCAAAAAGAAAAAAGGAGTCAAGCCTCCTCGAAGGTACGAAGTGGAGTCGAGCCTTGATTAAGGGGAGGCGTGCTTTGTTCGAAGGGAGGTGTTGGATGATGAAAGTTCCACATCGGCTAATTTAGGGAATGATCATGGGTTTATAAGTGAGGAATACTAACTTCATTGGCATGAGACCTTTTGGGAAGCCCAAAGCAAAGCCATGAGAGCTTATGCTCAAAGTGGACAATATCATACCATTGTGGAGAGTCGTGTTCGTCTAACATTGGCCACGTAAATAAGTGAGTTCAAAAGATCAACGGTTGGTATCTTTTATATGAGACATGACCATGACTTTTACATGATAATCAAGCTAAATTAAGAGTACGGGTGAGATTTCACATTAGTTGAAGAGAAGAACGAAACGTTTGTTTTTAATAAGAGTGTAGAAATCTCTTCATAACATACGTGTTTTGAAATCATGAGGCAATATCTGCTAGCGATGAGTTGAGAACGTTATAAATGGTATTATAGCTAGACACCTTATGGTGTGACAGTGAGAACACTAGACTCCTAGGTGAGGTGGATTGTGAGATCTCACATCAGTTAGAGAGGAGAATGAAACAAACACCACGATTTGATGATGATACATAATGAGTCAATGCTCAGATTGGATTGATAGCGTTCGGTCTAGTCATTCATACTGATCCTTAAACAATCATTTATTACAAAATGTTTAAAATAATATTTTTTAAATATCATTGATAGATACGACATAATCGGTCTATATATTTTCAAAATTGGCATGAAACAATTCATGGTGGTTGATATTGACCAATTTTTGTTCCCCAACTAAGTGAAGGGATAATTTTAATTCTTACCAAAATAAATATTATTATTATTCTTATTATATATAGATTGATATATATAATTCTAGGCTGAATCTCTTTGCAACTTTTGTCCATAATCAGCTAAATCAAGAAAAACGGTCGTTAGCAAAATCGTGATGACATCTCTCAAAACATCGACTCGTTGTCAATTGATTTCAAATATTATATGGCATCTTGTAAGACGTGTGGTCGTTGAAGAATTGATATGTCACAATATGTTGTGCAAAAGTGAATTTTAAATTAGAAGGTCAATGAGTTGATTCAATAGCGTTTGTCTTATGATTTTAATTTGATTTATTGAAATATTTGATCATTTTTTTTGTCGTTGGTTTTGTGAGATCCCACGTCGATTGGAGAGGAGAAGGAAACCTTCTATGAAAATATCTCCCTAACATACGAGTTTTAAAAACCTCGAGGGTAATTATGGAAGGGAAAGTCCAAAGAGAACAATACACGTTAACTGTAGGTCTGGACCGTTACAAATGGTTTTAGAGCCAGACACCAAATGGTGCGCCAACGAGGATGCTAAGAGCCCTACCTAGTGAAGATGCTGGACTTGGAAGGAGGGCTTGGAGTTGAAGTGGGCCAG
Organism: Cucurbita maxima; assembly: GCF_002738345.1. NCBI lineage: Eukaryota > Viridiplantae > Streptophyta > Magnoliopsida > Cucurbitales > Cucurbitaceae > Cucurbita > Cucurbita maxima. Next base: position 217,133 of record NW_019272036.1, on the reverse strand, counting down.
GGCCCACCAATCCTATCCATTCGGAGAATTTGCGAAGTTTTTCGGATGAGAATGAAGGAATAACAATAAATAAAAATATAAAAACAAATACTTTATTTAAAAAAATCAAAACAATTATAAATGGCGAGGAAAAGACGATAGTGCCCATTCAGTCATCCCTTTCCAAAATTGAATTTATTATTTTTGTAAATATCTGATTTAAAAATGGTGACTGTTACTGGGCCCTGCAATAATATGGGAAGGTTGGTTGGTTCGGCCTTTTTGTTGAGACATAAAATCGGCCCATCGTATTTTAATAGGAGGATGAAAAGAAATAAAGGGATGGGCAATAAATTTGGAAACAAAGCTTATCCAACCACGTAAGCCCATAATCCTATCAAATTATTTCATGAGTCATGCCAAGAGGAATTAGATATCCCTTGAAACAAGTAATCCCACAAGTAAATAAAGTTTTTTTTTTTTCCTTTTTAATTTAAAATTCTTATTATTATTTAACAATATATATTTTATCTGCTGACTGTACTTATGTTGGGTAGAACTCTACTGGTTATTGTGTTCAATTTAGCTCAAAATAGTATATTACTCCGAAATAGAATATTAAACCAAATATCCAAAATAACCAAAACGAAGGAAGAATAACATCCAAACCCAATCATAGAAATACAATAACAAAAAACACCAAAAGATGTCCCAACTTACCTAAAAAAGCACTAAAACTTACCTGAAAAACATCAGATAAGTCAGCACCCACGTGGTCTCACTCCGACACAAAACATGCTTTGCTTGTGGCTACTTTATTTATTTATTTATTTATTATTATTATTTTGTAAGTTGCTATAATCATTTATTTAAATTGATTTGGAGTTGAAGGCTTTGTATAGCAAAGGCCCAGGTAAGTAAGTCTTGGCCCATTTTATGTCCATCACGGCCCATAAAGAATCGAAGACCAATGGACTTGGCCCAAATATTACTGTACTGGTTTTAGCGAGATTGGCCCATTTATTAGACACTTAATAATTAATAGATTTTTTTTAAAGATGATAAATTTGTAAACTTAAAACGTAAAATAGACACAATTTTAAATGTTAAAATATATATTAAATAATTTTTAAAATTTCAGAAATGAAATAACCACCGGTCTAAAAGTTGAACTACTGCAATTTTATTTTATTATTATTTTGTTTTGAGCTCAATAATGTGGATTAATTTAATATTAAAAACTTAACACTCCCCTAATAAAAAGGTTTTAATTAAAAAAAAAAAATATCTAGACCTTTAACGGAAACAAGGCCCCGCCACGCCAGCCCGTGGCCCCCGTCCCGGGAAGACGGCAGCCAGAGTCTCTCGCGAAGTGTCAGTACAGAGAAAAATTGAAAGAGAGAGAGATAGGAGTTTAAACGAAGACTATAATTGAGCTGCTAAAATTTCCCTATAGTTCGGTCCCGAATCGAATTCTGTACTTAATCAGGTAATCGACCATCATCGCTTACGTTTGCTTCTGCTACTTCGTTTCCTTTTGTTCAGTATTTGTCTTCTCGCAGATTCTTTCTGAAAATTCGATGTATTTTTGGTGAGTTTCAGCTTCTGATAGGAACCATCGATGTCTCTCGCCATGAAAGCCGACGTTCAAGGAAGCCTTGTTGGCTCGGAGATTCATGGTTTCCATACATTGCAAGGTACTGTCATGATCATAGCATGCTTTCAAGTTCGGATAAGGTAGTACTTTTAGATGGATGTCAATACGGAGATGTCGGGGTTTTTCGCTGTTGAACTGTGACAGTGTTTCCTGGAACTTGTGGATAACAGCTAGGCTATGATTAGGAGGACTTTTTACTGCTAATTGCCATGCCCTATGACCTCATGCTACTGTTTATGTAATTGGGGTATTCGACGATTGATTGTTTCAATTTTGGTTTAAAATTTTCATCATGCTGGAGTTCAGTTGAAATTTCTGAAGTCAAATCTGAAAAACATGGAAGTTTTGATTTCTGAGTTCTGATACTTCGCATTTTAGCTTAAAGATCATTGGAAAAACTTTTAAATTGTTTCGAGGCAAGGAAAAACTCTCATTTTAGCTTAAAGATGCCTCGGAGTATGGAGAAGTTAACGATGGCTGTTGGCAGTTGGCCGAATCATCACCTCCCAACAACAAGGGGATCCAAAGAACCTTTATTGGGAGGGACTTGAAGTTTTATTGACAAATTAATGTATAACTCATGGTTCTTGCCACTTAAACTTTGAATGATTATTCTAATTATCTTTAGTGGTTAACCTTTTGTGTATGTTATCTGCTTTTCAAAACGCGAGTTTACTATTTCATTTTCGTTTGCTCTTCTGTACAGAATTGGATGTTACAAACATCAGGGAGGAAGCAAGTGGAAGATGGCTTCGCCCAAATGAAATTCATGCAATTCTGTGTAACAACAAATATTTTGTCATCCACGTCAAGCCAGTGAACTTGCCTACAAGTAATTTTACGAGTTTCTGCTCTGCGCTTCTTCCCAACTCTATTTGACTTGTCATAAACTGTACTATAAAAGAATTATTTTGCTTAACTTCTGATGTAACTTGTATCATATACAATGATGAGTCTTCTTTGCATTTTGCATGACTATCACATTTATCTTTCCACATTGAGTAATATAGAAAACGAGTATAGGCAGTGATGACTTGGAAATTCTAATATTGGAAATGCACAACAGGTGGAACCATTGTACTATTTAACCGCAAGATGCTTAGGAATTTCCGCAAAGATGGACATAATTGGAAGAAAAAAAAGGACGGGAAGACCATAAAAGAAGCACACGAACACCTAAAAGTGAGTGTATCCCTTTTTACCAAGACCTAAGATCTGTTTCCATTCTTTACGTATACATTTTTCTGACTCAGATGGTTGTATTTTTGGCATGTGGTTAATTCAATCTTCCCCTCTGAAATGTTTAAACGAGGAAATATCACTCGAAAGAATAGTTAGAAATCTATTAAAAATATGTTGCCCTAGGCTTAGTGGTGGTAAGTGAGAAAGTAGGCTGTGGTTTTTTATGACTATTTCACGTTGAAGTCCATCTATTAGTTCCATAATCACCATTGGAATTTATCTATGGGTGATATATACTAGTTTGATGCCCTTAAAGTTTTGGAGTGACCAATGCTTACAAAGCTTGATGCTTTTGGATATTGTAAAAGATTTTGGCTAGACGTGTGGAAGTGGTTTCTGGGTTGTCGGTGGTTATATACCAATTTTCCTTTTGCTGTAGCATTGCTACTCAATAGACGTTTTATGGGTCCGTGTGTTATGGCAGAATATAATTTTTATGCCTTTTTTCTTTAGAAATTTGTAGTAGTTTCTATTGTTTCTACCTAAATTCTCCAAAGCTAATTCAAAATATAGTTGTATAATCTGTATGTTCAGAATATAATGAAGAGTTAAATTGACATATTTTATCAGCATAGGCATTTGAGTCTAGTACTTTTACTAGAGTAGGAAAAGATCGTTTCAAGTTTCTCAGACTCAACTTCATTTCTTGTCTACTAACTATCCTTCATTAATCAAATTAATATATGAATCCACATGCAATGGAAGCTGTTGGAGAACATATTTAATGATTCAATACAACCAGCATTTTCTTTTGAACTATTGGTGGTTTGTGAGGTCCCACATCGGTTGGAGAGGGGAACGAAATATTCCTTATAGGGGTGTGGAAACCTCTCCCTAGTAGACGCGTTTTAAAATCGTGAGGTTGACGACGATACGTAACGGGCCAAAACGGACAATATTTGCTAGTGGTGGGCTTGGGCTGTTCCATGGTTTGACAACATTAATTAAATTTTAGTCATCAGCTGATAATGTGGTCAATATCAAGTATTCATTGTGTTTAGATTTATAGTAATTGCTGACTACTAATCACCCAAAAAAAAAAAAAAAAAACTTCATTTTGATAATTCTTTCTTTTTCTTTGGCAGGTTGGGAATGTAGAGAGGATACATGTATACTATGCCCATGGCCTAGATAACACAACCTTTGTTCGTCGGTGTTATTGGCTCCTTGATAAGTACGTTATGGTTGAATTTACATTCGTATATTTGTTGCTTTCAATGGTCTATCCCCTTCTTGTCATGAACAAAGAAAAATAAAATCAGATAGTGGCGGCATATTGTGTCATATTTGCATAATTTATGACATGCTTATCCTTTTTGTTCAGGACTCTTGAACACATTGTCCTTGTTCATTACCGTGAAACACAAGAGGTTAATTTCAGCACAATGCATCTGCAGGTATTGAAACATAATGGTCATGATATGAGCTTTTATCGTTTGAACTGCTACTTCCCTTTAAGATTTGCTGATTTTGCCTCCATTAAAAAACCAGATAACTACCTATCTGTGTTGAAATAGATGATTTAATTGAACATTTATTAAGCATAGTCAACCAAAGAATGTATATGTTTGCCTTGAAATGTTTTAAGACAGCGACTTGATTATTGCCTTTAAAGTTTCTCTAAATGCCTTTACTAATTTTATTATGCATCTGACTTGATTCTCGAAAATCAAGGCCCTGCTTAGACTCGAGTGCTATATAGTGATTGAAGTGACAAGTGGATCTCTTTCTTCTGATATGCATAAATTTATGCTGGAATGGAAAAGGCATGATCATGTCACTATTTGATGGGAAAAAATTAGTATATCAGATAAACACTGTTTTCAAAGGTATCAACTCTATTATACTTCGTGGCATGGATGGACAAAACTTCCTAACATTATGCACATGATTCGATAGCATGCATTTGAACACTTTATGAACAACTTCTTTCAATTAGTCTTCTGTATTAAAAATAATTCCATCCACTAACTTCCTATCAATGCTAGTTGCAGAGCTCTCCATCCATGTCTATGAATTCAAATTCTGGTTCTGTCTCTGACCCATCAACTCCTTGCCTTTTATCGGAAGAACTTGATTCTAGGGATAATCATGGTTATTCCGTTGACGAAAATGAACTTTCAGGTGATTCTGGCTGAATGTGTCAAATATTCTATCTATATTCTATCGAACCTCTCAGTTCACATTTAGTTCCTCTTTGCACTCTCTTTCTTCTCACATGCCCTCTCAAACTAATCTCTCTTTGCACACACTGTCTTGCTCCTTATTTTATTCTTTCTTATATTGATCGGTTTTAGTTTAGATTTTCAATTATAGAAGTATTAATTCAATAAATACTAGTAATCCAAAAAAAAAAAAAATCTTTTAACGAGATGAAATCACTTCTGAAATATTAGAACCAAATAACGAAGTGTTTGATTATCAAGCATGTGCTTTAGAGTACAAGTAACAGAAATACCTTTGGTGAAGTTATTTTGAAATTATTTTGGTTTGCTTGTCCTTTCAAACCAGATGTAAAGTTTTCTTTTATTTTATTACATGTATAATGAACAGAGCCAAGAGACACTACAACAGCCATGAATCATGAACAACGACTTCATGAGATCAACACGCTTGAGTGGGATGAACTTCTTGTGACAGACGAGCCTTTCAAGCCTTCCATGCCTAAAGGAGGTAACAAAGAAAAAATTTCTGAATGAAGCAAAGCAAAAACAACTGCTTAATTAGATCACAAATGGCTAGATTGTTAATTCGATTAACTCTTGTCTTCTCATTCACCAGACAGATTTTCATACTTTGACCAACGGAGCCAAGTCCCAACAAATGTGAGTAGAATAATTTGCTATTGAATTTTGATTACTGTTGTTCCCTTGTCTTGCACCTTTTTTTTTTTTTTTAATTCTATTTGTTCACTTTTCTCCTCTCTTATTTTTAAGTGATAGGCAAAGCTGATAACTAGTAATGGTTAATTTTGTTTTGCTGCATTACTTGACAACATTGTTTATTAAACAATTTTCTGCTTATATTCAACTTCTTTATTCTACATAATTTAATAAAGGTGCTAAATTTTCCTCTCTCGTAGTTGTTGCCTTATTCATGGACTCTTACAATCCATCTTTGCAGGTGACCAACAATTTATTGGGGAACACGCCTTTGTTTAATAACCCAGTTGAGTCAATTGGGAGTGCCTATATGCCACTATCGAGTGGTCAAACAAATTTAAATGTGGAGAGTAAGGAATCCATTCCAATTACTTCATTGGACAATTTGTTAAATGATGGATTGCTGCAAAGCCAGGACAGCTTTGGACGATGGATAAATGAAGTCATCACTGAGTCTCCTGATACAGTCATTGATCCTGCCATTGAGCCATCCATTTCATCCATTCACAATTCTTTTACTGATCCAACATTAAATCACTGTCAATCTTCTGTTATGGAGCAAATTTTTAACATAACCGATATCTCACCTGCGTGGGCCTTTTCAACAGAAAAAACCAAGGTCCTTTCTTCTACTAGTACCAAAATTTTCACATTTCCTATACTTATTGACATTTTATCATCGTCGTAATACGGGTGTTTATTAGGCTTTGCGGTATTTCTTGTTGTGCAGGCACGGAAAGCATTCCCTTTATGTCCACTTCATTATTATTAATAGGCTTAACTCCTGTTTTGGTCCATAAATTTTAATGCTTACTTTATTTTGGTTGGTAAACTTTTAAACAGAATTTAATCTTTAAATCTTACATAAAAGTCTATTTCAATCTTTGTCAATAAATAAACTATTTAACATATCCCTAACGTAGGCATATTTTGTTAATTTTGGGAGGTGAAGAATCAAAGTTGTAAGTTTATTCGTAGAAATCAGGGTTGATAATGGAAGGATACAGTATTTGCTGCATCTAGGAACAAAAGAACCACTTTACCTTTTTAAGATTGTAATTTGTGTTGGTGATTGAATTCTCCATTACTGTCGTTTCAACATAGCCAATTCTTGACACACAACTCTTTTTTGCCCTTGGTTGATTAATTTATATCTACGATTCTCTTAATTAGTCCCATTAATTTTTTGTAGTAGTTGAAGTAAACTTTCTGTTTTTAGTCGTAGAAGCAGACCAAGCGAATTTATTGAACGGACCTTGGGTTTTTTTGATCTGTGAGCTATATTTCTCGTCAAGCAATTTGCTCAAGGATTTTTTTTTTTTTTTTTTTTTTTTTTTTTTTTTTTTTTTTTTTTTTTTTTTTTTTTTTTTTTTTTT
>NW_019272036.1:188368-209823 GCF_002738345.1 Cucurbita maxima | reverse complement strand
TTTTTTTTTTTTTTTTTTTTTTTTTTTTTTTTTTTTTTTTTTTTTTTTTTTTTTTTTTTTTTTTTTATGTTTGTTTCTTGTTTCCTAAATTATGGGGGAATTTTTTCAGTCATTGACTTGTCACATGCAATATTACATCCGAATCCACTTAGTTTGAGTGTAGGCTAGGTTGGTTCAACAATGTCCCATTTATCCTTTTGAATATTTAGAGAACATTTAATACTAATTTGGTACCATGAGCTTTTGAATTTTATGAAGGGAACATGTTTGCTGCCCAATTTCAACCTTCAAAAACTTGAATATTGTCCTTCAGTTTCATTTCGGGTAGCTATTCCTTCCACAATCAATACTCTGAACGTGGCTGACAAACTCATTATAAACGTGTAAGAGAAAATGTTTTGAATGGTAATTCATTTTAATTATCTAGCCGACCCTTACCTATTCATTGCATGAGCTTTAAAAAGCTTCAAATGTGATATTTTCATTTGAAGATTGAAATGGAGGTCCAAGAATAGTTTGGGTTGTTTATTTCTACGCTTGTTGATTTGACAAGTTTTCATTGGGTGCATTACAGTCAAAAAGGTGTAATACACCATCTTTCTGCTAATCCGCCTACAGCTTGCAAATATACTAATGGCATTCTTTTTACTTATTGCAGATTCTAATCACGGGATATTTTCACAATGAGTACTTGCATCTGGCAAACTCCAATATATTGGTCGTGTGTGGTAATGCCAGTGTTAATGCTGAATTAATTCAACCTGGAGTTTATCGATGTGTGGTACAACCACATTCAACTGGACTAGTAAATTTATTCGTGAGCTTAGATGGTCATAAACCTATCAGTCAAGTTCTGAATTTTGAGTATCGTGCACCACTTTCACGAGAGCCTGTAGTTGCTTCAGAACAGATCCAAAAGTGGGAGGAGTTTCAAGTTCAGATGCGGCTTGCTCATCTGTTGTTCTCTACATCCAGAAGCCTGAGCATCATGTCGACTAAATTGTCACCCACTTCCCTGAACGAGGCCAGGAAATTTGCTGTCAAAACTTCTGACATTTCTGACAGTTGGATTTATTTGTTAAACTCAATAAAAGAAAATAACACTCCATTTCCTCAAGCAAGAGACGGTGTTCTTGAGATCATTTTGAAAAGTAGGTTAAGGGAATGGCTGATAGAAAGAGTTGCTGAAGGCTCAAAGAAAAGCACTGATTTCGATATAAAAGGTCAAGGAGTAATCCATTTGTGTGCCATATTGGGATATACCTGGGCTATACATCTATTTTCCTGGTCTGGTTTATCAATAAATTTTCGAGATAAATTCGGATGGACAGCTCTTCACTGGGCAGCTTATTATGGAAGGTACATATTATTCGTCAAATAAGAATTCGTTAAGTATCCTTGATTGTTTGTGGTTTGCATCAAATTCTTGTGGGTATTAGATGCATAGGTATCTACAAATACTCCCACATGGGGATTTTAGATGCCCGGAACAATGATTGTTTTGCTTCTGTTTGGAAATGGGAACGCCGGAGGGTCATCAACGGGATTTTTGCCAACCTTTCGAAACTAGTACCTATTATTTTTAACTTCTTCATACCTTAGCTTTTTTTATATGTTTTCTTTAAAGTACTCCTTAGTCTATATATGTGTATGATTTAATTCTTTGACATGGTTTTATCTCTATTGAAAGTCATAAATTTAAATACACAACTTCCCTATTACCAGGTTGACATGCTCCTCACTGATTCACAATTTTCAAAATACCTAAGCCAAACCTTTCATGCATATGCACATATTTATCTATAATTCATAATTTATCTCAATTGTAGTTATTTTACAACACCTTGAATCAGGCAGAGAGGTTGACGTTGTACTGGCGTATTGGAAATTCTCAGTGTTTAGTTTTAAAGTTGACTTTACTGGACAGTACTTCTCACCTATTTGACCACAAAAATCTTCTTGTATAGGGAGAAAATGGTAGCTGTTCTTTTGTCAGTTGGGGCAAAACCAAACTTGGTCACCGATCCCTCATCAAAGAACCCTCTGGGATACATAGCTGCAGATCTTGCATCTATGAATGGTTATGATGGCTTAGCTGCTTATCTTTCTGAAAAGGCTTTGGTGTCACAGTTTAATGATATGAGTTTGGCTGGAAATGTTCGTGGTTCATTGGAAACTAGTACAATAACGGACGCCACTAACTTGGATAGCATCAGTGAGGAGCAGATGTATATGAAAGAAACATTGGCAGCTTACCGAACAGCTGCTGATGCAGCAGCGCGCATACAAACTGCATTCCGTGAGAATTCTTTAAAGCAAAGGACTCGAGCAATTGAATTCTCCACCCCTGAAGATGAAGCACGTGGTATTGTTGCAGCCATGAAGATTCAACATGCTTACCGCAACTTTGAATCACGAAAAAGAATGGCAGCTGCAGCTCGTATTCAATACAGATTCCGCACTTGGAAGATCCGCAAAGAGTTCCTTAATATGCGTCGTCATGCTATTAGGATTCAAGTAAGTATATACCCTCAGTTCTTGGCATTACCTTCAATTGATGAAAGAGATAGGCGTCAGTCATCGTTAAGTCTTGAAATGTCTTCTCTTTATAACGGTATTGTTTACACAGCTAAATCCAACTAAGCCGTGAACTATATAATAAATAAGATTAGCCAAGTTTATCGTTTCTGCCTGATGGGATTTGAAGGGGTTATTTTTAGTGTTGGTTTAACTGAGTGTTATTTCATACAATAATTATGAACTGATTATAAATTTCATGGAACTATTATAAACTGACATGCATACTAGAGTTGTTCTGTTAAAAAGGAACAGTTCAGGAAGATGACTGCCTATTTGTTTCATTCCTCCTAGGCTGCATTTAGAGGCTTCCAAATGCGGAGGCAGTATCGCAAGATTTTATGGTCAGTAGGCGTAATCGATAAAGCCATACTGCGCTGGCGTCTTAAGAGAAAAGGTTTTCGTGGGCTTCAAGTTGCACCTGCTGAAGTGACAGAACAGCAGGAAATTGGCATAGAAGAGGACTTCTACCACGTGTCCCAAAAACAAGCAGAAGAGCGAGTAGAGAAAGCTGTTGTACGGGTTCAGGCTCTGTTTCGATCAAAGAAAGCTCAAGAGGAGTATCGAAGGATGAAGTTAACCTACGATGAAGCAGCGGTGAGTTAAAAGCCTTCCATTGAAGTTTCCTGTGTAAGTTTTAACTGGTGCATAATTTTGATCGTGTCATGTTTTTGAGGTATTGCAGCTGGAATATGAAGAACTTTCACATCCTGATATGAATTTGAGTAGCTGAAAGCACAAGTTTGTGAAGATTTATATGATTGTGGTAGTGATTAACAGTCTACACTATAAATGGTTGAAGTCAGTAGTTTCCTTAGCTTAGGCCAACACGAGGAACATCCGGGACCAATACTTGATAGTCAAAGATGGGCGCTTTTGAGTTTGGCTCTTTATTGTGGCAACAAGTTTAGTGGCCAATGAACTTCTTAGGTTGGGGAAGGAAGATAAGGCCCTTAGTGCCAAAGCCAATGTTATTGGTACCAGATGCTCATCTTGCTTGTGCTTGTAAGTATATGAATAGTTCAGTCTGATGTGTAGAATATGTAATTTTATGATTTAGGCCCCATTGCAAACTTGATTTGAAGGGACCTGATATTTTTCAGTAGTTTGACATTAAAAGAAACAAGAACAAGATTTCATTCGCAGCCCCTTAGGTTTCGAAGAAAGGTCAGAAGGGTATTGTCGGATGAAGGATGAAGTTAAAGCTTTCGATGCCAGCAGGGGTGAGTTGAAAGGATTCCAATTGAAAGTTCCCTGTGTATGTATTACTTTGTAGCCTGTAAATGTTGAATGTATATGGACAAGTTTGATTCTTACTTTTGACCATTCTGAACTGTTTGAAAGAATTTGGTGGGCATTCTATTGCCCCCAGAATTTGTAATTTTCATGTGATATGTCCTAAAACATGTCTTTAAGTCGCCCCTCCGAAGTATGAACTGGTTTTTGTCATCAAATCAACAGTTTTTATGTCCAAACATACAAATCTTTCTGTGAAAACAAGATTCAAACTTCAATTTAATTCTATAGAAGTGAATGATCTATGAACTTTATTGAGAGTTTAAAGCAACAATAATGTCACTAATCAAGTCAAAAACAATAATCAGAGAAAATCGTGACAACGAAACCTAGTTCCAACGGAACAATTCTCGAGTTCCCGAACATATTTCTCCCTCAAACTACGTTCAGTTAGGCAGAGATGATGACCTATATGGAATAATGCATGCTAATTACCCAATGTTGGTACTACTTGATATATTGAGAGAGCCATTTGAACCCGTCGCCATAACCCATCTTGCGGACAATGCTACACATAAATACCTCGAGCGGTCTAACGTTAGTCTGGGTAAGAATAACCTTTCCCTTGCCCGTCGTGAAATTGCTCAAACCCAGGTGAAATCTTAGCTCGTCCTCAGAAGCTGCATAGGGGATGTCAATCTTGTTTCCGAGCACAAGGAATGGAACATCAGCCAGCGCTTCGTCCGAAAGGAGGGCATCAAGCTCCTTCTTCGATTCAGTAAACCGCTCTTTATCATATGCATCGACCAGGTAAACTACTGCATCCACCTAATCGTGGAAATATGCAACATGTTATTTTCTGTAGGCATTCTCACATAATCACAAGCAGTGAAGGAACTATGCTAGCACAAATGGAATTAGAAGCCATAAACACGACAATCTCAGGATTATAAATGCTATTCAACTTCCAATAGTTACAACAGAATATTATAAGAACCGAGTAAGAAGGAAATATCATGAAATTGAACAAGATCAGATGTTGAAATGACTTCAGGCTTTCCTCACCAGGGAAATCTGGAAGGGGTTCAACAACTTTGAACAGTCAAAGATTTGCTTTGAATTATTGAAAGATTTGATGGATCATGACAGCATGGATCGAAATGCACAATTTGCAGATATGTCAATGAATTTTTAATTGAGAAGGTAGCAATTTAGAGCAGGATCTGAATAGATTTAGACAAGAAATTTCCATAGAATCTAACAGCCTTTATTTTCATGTAACTTCAGGTCGTAAGAATCACATCCAGATTCAGAACGAAAGGAGGTTCCTTCTTCAGGAAGTTTCAGCTGAAAAAGTCAAACTACTGCCGAAGGAGATTGAAACTAACGTCTAATCCTACAATGAAGAACAGAAAAGGCATCTGGTGGGGCTTGAAAAGAAGAAACTCTAACAACCATCAAATCAATGATAAAGAAAACCTATATCATAGGTCCAATCAGTGATCAATTCAAAGCGGAAGCTTAACAATAATAGCCGTCGTTGAGGAAAGTCTAATTGAGTAGAGACCAATCAAAACGAATAGAATGGCATCTAAATCTAATTGAAAATATCGAAGTATGAACAATTTCAAGACAAAAAAAAACTACGGAGCCAATTCATGGTTACAGAGACAAAACGCGCGAAAAAATGTATAAAACATTACCTTAGCATAATAATCTTTCCAGACACGACGAGCAATCTGGTGGCCTCCAAGATCAAAAGCCTTGAATTTGATTTTCCCAATACTCAACTCTTCTGAGGTAGGGTGTTGAGTCGGCTGGTGTTGCACTAATCTCTACTCGACAATTCAATATTTCCATAAGAAATCCAAAAATTGAATAGCAAAACTGAATTACAATCAAGATGAAGAAATGAAACTCACCTCGTCCTTCAACATGTGCAGGAGAGTGGTTTTTCCGGCATTATCGAGGCCGAGGAAGAGAATTTTGGCCTCTTTTTGCCAGAGGCCGAGCGATGCTAAGACGCCGTAGAACCAATCGACGAGGAACATAGTCGCCGATTGCTAATCAGTGAGAAATCGAGCCGGAAAGATGACCGGAGAATGGTTAAGAGACCCAGAGAGTGGAATGAAGACGAACGTGGATTCGAAGGAAAAAAAATGGAGATCTGAAGACGTCACTTGACAAAATGGTTAATTTTAATAAAAATAAAAATAAAAGAGAATTCGGCCTTGTTACACAAATTACTCGGTTCACTTTAGATTGAACCAACCTCTTCATCCAAAATGCATTATCTTCATTATAACTTCTACATTAAATTTCAAAAATGTCAGTTTTTATTATCATAAATTTTTGTTTGAAGGATCATTGAAAAATTGAGCCAAATTTTTGTCAAATTTGTGTGTTTGCGTGGTCGATTGTGCATAATAATATAAGTTAGGCACAACTTGGGCGTTTAGACCAGTTCCATATTTAGAAGTTCAAGACCAACCCCAATTCGTAGCCCAAGCCCAGTTGTTATCTAGGAGTTCAAGCCGAAGCCCAATATTTTATGCAGGAGTTGGAGATAAGCCCATCACGTAGCCAAAGCCCAGTTACTTATTTTAGTAGTTCAAGACCAAGTCCATTTACAAGCCCAAGCGCAGTTTCTTATGTAGTTATACATGACGCAGCCCATTACGTAGCCCAAGCCCAGTTTCTTATTTCGTTATACATGACCCAGCCCATTACGTAGCCCAAGCCCAGATTCTTATTTATTTATATATGACCCAGCCCATTGCGTAGCCCAAGCCCAGTTTATTATTTAGAAGTTCAAGCTCTAGCCCATGCCCAAATTTTTACGTAGGAGTTTTAGATAAGCCTATTACGTAGCCCAAGCCCAGCTTCTAATTCTAGAGTTCTAGACAAAGCCCATGAAGGAGCACAAGCCCAGTTTCTGATTTTGGGAATCAATACCAAGCCCATTAAGTAGCCTATTAATTTACCTCATTGGAGTTTCGAACTAGCCGAGGAGCTTTTAGGCTAGAATGGGAGAAATATAATATAGAATTCTCAAAATCTCAGAGTAAACTCACAAGGGTTAATGTAGAGCCGATACAACACGAGGTCACAAACATTTAAACTACCTCTTTAAAAGCATCTTATGATGCATAATGCATTTAATTCCTAAATGTCAACAAACAAAATAGAATTAAAACAACTATCAGAAGAAAAAATAGCTAATTGTCATGAAGATCTTTCAGGGTTTGTGCGCCTCGTAGAACAAAGGCCAACACATAAACAAAAAAATTAATTGAACAAGTGATGCCAACAGTTCAAAAACAATATCAATCATCAAAATTCAAGTAACCCGAGATTCAATAGACTGACTCTTTCTAGTGTGTGAATGGATTGGGCATACAAATAGCCAAAAAAAGAAATCATAATGCATTTGAAAGAAACAAGTGTCTAATTTTAGAAATGATCTTCAAAAGTCATATTTATATTTTGGTCAAATGCTTAAAATTTAAAAGCAATGAACTAACAACATTAGGAGCCATTAAAACCAGAAGAAGAAGAAAGAAGAGAGAATGCAGAAATGAGTGTGAAAACACAATCAATCACTCAAAATTTGAACTTCCAGAACAGGTTAACCGATAGTCGTAACAGGACTCGTTACATTCAAGTCAAGATTACTAGACTAATGAACAAAAAGGGCAGAGACATAAAAATGTTCAATCGAAGCAGGCTCAAAATTCAAATTGACGGCGTTCTAAATTACTCTTCCTCAGTACCGCTTTCACCACTCTTGTTGTTGTGTTTCTTGGCGTACCTTTGGTTTCTCAGAAACTTGGGATCCATCTACACACAGATCGACAAAACACTATCAAATAAAGCCAAACAATTTTGAAGACTCATTCTATATGAAATAACCGATCCAAAAGGAAAAAAAATGATTTAATCCATGTATTTCGTACCCCTTTGGTGGAAGTGTGGCGGTGCTTCCTTGGCTTCTTGATGCCATTCCTATGGGCTTTTCGGGACTGATTGTGCGCTGTGTGGTTCTTCGACTTGGCCATTTCTAAATATCAAAGAATAAAAAAGCAGAAACGAGAAAGTGAAATCAGAAAACTGAAGCTACGCCAAATTTCGTAGTAAATGAAATCAATGGAAGGAGAGTAGTAGAACAAACCTCGGACCCAGCGGCGGCTGCAAATTCTAGGGTTTCCTTCGCCTCGGCTCAGTTAATCAAGCGTGAAGGAAATGTTCGCCTATTTACTGCTATGATCGGCAAAACTTGGCTAGGTAATGGGCCTGGTCTTGAACCCCTAAATAAGGAACTGGGCTTGGGCTAGATAATGGGCTTCGTCTTGAACTCCCAACACAAGAAATTGGGTATGGGCTACGTAATGAGCGTCATTACCGCAGAGTCGACCCGAAGGACTTAGCCTGGTGTAGAGGCATGTTGTTTATATCAAGATGATTAAACATGCACATGCATGTGCGTGTGTGTGGTCAAACAAACTTGGATTTTACACAAGTTATGTTCGGTGGGCGAAAACAAATCATACTAAGGTCTAAGGAAGCCATGTAGTTGGATGAAATATAAATATGGGACTTGAATTGTTCTTAAGGCTGATCGTAAGCGTCTCGAGTCTCGAGTTAAAATAGGTGTGAAATGAAATTAAGGTATAAAACGACATATTTATTCGCTCAATGAACAAGCCCATTTACAATATAATACATAATAAGAACATCGGCCCAAGCCCATTTACAATATAATACAGAATAAGAACTTCGGCCCAAGCCCAAGTTCAGCTGCCCACAACACTAAAATAGGTCAATATTTTCTTTGCGTGCGATTATCTGAGAGGAAGCGAAGGAAACCCTAGGATTTGCAGCCACCGCAGAGTTCAAGGTTTGTTCTAATCCTCTCTTTCCACTGATTTAATTTACTCCGAAGATCGGCGTAGATTCAGTTCTTATTTCACTTTCTTTTTTGTGCTTCTTTGTTCTGTTGTCTTTAGAGATGGCCAAGTCGAAGAATCACACGGCACACAATCAGTCCCGCAAAGCCCATAGGAATGGCATCAAGAAACCAAGGAAGCACCGCCACACTTCCACCAAAGGAGTACGAAATACATGAACAGAATCAATTTTGGATTATTTTGTATAAAATATAAATCATTTTGATTTTTCTGATTTTGTTTCGTGGATCTGCTTGCAGATGGACCCGAAGTTTCTTAGGAACCAGAGGTACGCGAAGAAACACAACAACAAGAGTGGCGAAACAGCTTCTGAGGAAGAGTAAAGTAGAACGCCAAGATGCGGCAAGTTCAGGGTTTTTATGATATAAGTTTGATTTTCTATTGAACCTCTTGTTTTATCTGTTGTTTTTGTTTAGTAGCAGTCTTGTAATTTTGACTTTGTTGTAGCGAGCTCCATTTTGATGAGGCTTCTACGGCCTGGTTACGACAATACACTACCAGTTTTGCATTTTTTTTAAGGTCTTAACTATTGCTTACATCTTCATACACAATCATTTTTTACTTTCATGTTCTCTTCACTCTTTTTAGCTAAGCCATTATCTTCTCTCTTTGCTCCAATGGTTTTTATTCTCTTCACTCTTCACTCTTATTTAGCTTAGATTTGAATATGGGACGAACTTGTAACTCATTCTTGTGCACATGAAAATCAAGTTTGATATATTTGGACTTTCATTGTCTTATGATTTCTTGCTATTACTAGAGCTGTCTTTTGTTTGATATATTTTCATAGAGATTTTTTGACAGAACGTTCTTCCGTTGTAATAGGCTTTCATGAATGTTCTTGTTTTTGGACGTGTGCCAATGGATGGGACATTCTTTCCTAGTTCATTTGGCTCTGTAAGGTAGTTTGTATTCCATTTTCTTCTATTCGTGTGTTTCATCACGTAGTTATATGAATATTAGGCTTCAAATTTTAAGATTTCTATGCCTCAGTAACCACAATGTGTCCTATAATGGTCATGAGTCCAGTGATGAGAGGTTCAGAGTTTTTTCTTCCTATTAAGAGAATCCTTGTTATGTTACAGGAGGGAAAACTAGTTAGTTGTCTTACTTTTCTCTCAACATTTGGTAGTTTCTTCCTGATTGCTCCATCTTCGGAACTCGAGCTCCAAAAGATTCCTTGGAAATGAAAGAAACGAGCAACCAAAGCTTCTTTCCCTACCTTCTAGACAGCGTTAAGTGCTGCTCCATGGTCAACAACACCAGCTCTAATAATGAGTGAATTTGGATTGACTTCTATTGCTGGACGGAGCAGCAGAGACCTTTATCGTCGATCTCGAGCCAGCCAATATGTGAACTCTAAGGGATTCAATGCGTTTGAGCGACGAAAACCAAGGCCTCGCGCTTGAGGCCACAGAAATGGATATTGCACATTGCAATGATCCTCGACCCCTTGCATTGTACAAGATATAATATCGTGCCCTAAAATCAAGTATAATTTGTCTACTATGTTTTTTTAAATTTTTGTAACTTGTCTACTATGAGTTTCATCTTCCATGTGAAAAGTCAAATTATAAAGATCGTATTTATATTTTAATGTTATAACTTGGCCTAGAGCATACATGCTTATGGTAGTTGAGTTAGGCTTGTGTTGACATGTGTTCAAGGTTATTGCACTATTTCATTATGCAAATGGTTGATATATTATCAGAAAGACAAACAAAAATCTCACATTTGATAGATAAAGAGAACATCACAAGTGTACGTGTATGAACAATCTTCTCCATTAGTACGAGACAATTTGAAGTAAATCGAGCAAAAACGCGAAGATTCATGTCTAGAGTGGAGGATATCATATCACTATAGAGATACAGTGAAATTGATTGGGTGGATTGGCTCAAACAAATGGCATTAAAGTTGCGTATTTCACTTAACCATATCAGCAAAATTCTCGTGAGATTCGACAGGTGAACGAGCTTTCATATAGATAGTGTGCTCTGGATCGAGTTCATTCGAGGAAGACTTAAAAAAGACTAATTTACAAGAGAGTAGAGATAATATGGTTGGAGTATCGCAAAACATTTTCCATCATCGACTCCAAGCTTAATCGGCAGACGGCAACGAAAGGGCGCGTAAGAGGGAAAAAAAGAGCGCGTAAAAGGGGGAAAAAAGAGCGCGTAAAATTACGGGATCATAATTGGGGAAGTGGTCCGTTTGTTATTTTATGAAAAATGAATGGCATAACTGAAAATTCCTGTTTCTATTTCCAATATGTGAGATGATTTTTCCATCTTTCCTACGGCTCGAGAAGTGGAAAGAAACAAAAACACCGGAGGAGGAGGAACACAGAGGAACACAGACGAAATACGAGCAATTGAAAGCTCCCAGTGCTTCGTCCATGGCGTTTAGGGCTTCTTCTCTCAACTCTCACTGAAATACTTGCTCTCTATTCTGTTTCTTCTTCTCCCTGTTTCGTTGTATTGGAAAACCCTAATTCTCCATGCACCAATCTCCGTTGCTGTTCACTCCACTTCAACACTGCCTTTGAAGTTGAGTCAATTTAGCTGCAGTTGGTATGGGCGCCCCAGATAGATCTCCCGCGACCTCCAATTCTATGCAGGTGAGTTGTTTATTATATTGGGAGGCTCGGTACTTCGACACTGAGTGCTGCCAGGCGCAGACATGTGGTTAGCCTTATGATTTCGTGGCCGATGCTGGTCTCTGAATGTTGCTATCTGTTATTTAATTGGTATTGCGTGTTGTACGTTTTTGGTGTACAATTTGTTTGTTAATTGTTTATTTGCTTACGTTGGAGAGTTTGTTTGAGTAACTGTATCGATCGACTGGCTATTTATGGAAATTTAACTTGCTCTGCAACCCAGAGTTTATTTCTTTAGTTAGTACGGTCCAAGAAGCAAGTACTGTTTTCTAGTTACTTATTCTGGACTACGGTTGGGTTAAGTTTTATTGTTTGAAGCTATCTGCGAAGCTTTGAGTGTGTGCGAATAGTTAACACCTAAAGGATCTGAGAAATTATAGCTGCTTAGAAACGCTGAAGGGTTGTCAAAATAATTAAATAGTATATTTTATTATTTAAAAAGTTTACACTAAGAGATGGGTATTCGTAGGGTGAAGTGGGGACGACGTTTGGAATAAAAAAAAAAAGTAAAAAGAAAAAGAAGTTTGAAAGTGCTTCAATTCAAAGCATATCGTGTAATTTTTTAGCACTAACTGGAGTTGCATTTAACGGCATTAAGTATAATTGTAGAGCTATCAGAACAAGGACTCCTAGTGCACAGTACATAGTGGTAACTCAGTTTTCTCAAACAATGAGATAGCGCTTGACTTGTGAATAAATTTATTGGTCAATTCAAAGCTTTAAATCTTGTAATTTCCAACTCCTGCCAATAAAACAAACACGTTACTGATTTCATGGGTCCCCATTCCTAGCAACATGAATTCAGCTTTCTGAAACAGCCAACACATTTTATCTATTTCATTTGTTGCAAGAGGTTGTACTTTATCCTTATCGTTTATACTCTCAAATTTCAGCGTGTCAAAGTATATCGTTTGAATGATGATGGAAAATGGGATGATCAAGGAACAGGGCATGTTACTGTTGACTATTTGGAGGTTAGTGACTGAATTCCCCCGTTTTCTTTGTTTTAGTTAAGAAACATTGAACTATCGATGAAGAGAATACAATAGAAAAGAGGCTGTGCAATCTTTCAAAGAAGTTTAGTTAACATGATCTTCAGTGATATGACTGTAAATTCAATTTTACTCAGAGATCGGAGGAGTTGGGATTGTGTGTTGTTGATGAAGAAGACAGTGAGACTCTACTTCTACATCGTATTAGTTCAGATGACATTTACAGAAAGCAAGAAGGTTTTTCCTTCTTTTCTTGTAGACTTTTAGCAGTATCATCAACTTGAGTCTTCTTTGCAATGTGTACCTGCACTATTTTGAATTCCTGGTTGGTTTGAATGTTGGGCTGTATTGACTTTTGAAGCACTAACAAAGTCAGCTACTTTATATGCAGATACCATAATCTCTTGGAGAGATCCAGAATATTCTACAGAGTTAGCTCTTAGCTTTCAGGAGACAACTGGATGTTCATACATTTGGTAACTATTGAGTATCTGCCTGTCACTCCTTAATGTTTTATCCCAAGTATACTAGCTGAAAGTTGGCCCATCTTATTTAGGGATCACATCTGCAATGCGCAAAGGAATCTCCATTTTAATTCTCTCAACAGTAAGTACCCAGTTATTTGAGGCTTTTTGCCATTGTGCGTTTTCGATTTTGTTCTTTGCATTGCATGTATCATGATAGGATACTTAATGTTGTAGATTTACTGTTATGGAGTGGAGGCTACATTTACTGAGGTGATTTCTGGCTCTTGAGTGGAAAACTTGCTTTGAACTTAGTACATAGTAGGAGGTTAACATGCCAAAGCTTAAAACATAAAACTCCGATGTACTGAAGAGGGCTGTAGTTACTAGGCTTGAAAACATGAAGTATACCTTTGGCCTTTTTAGGATTAAAGAGAAAATTGTAGTTCACTGTTCAAATGAAGATTTTAATCTGTCTAGTAGTGTATGCTTAGTTTTATTAAGGAAAAAAGTTTTGTTTCTCTTTCCATTTCCTCTAAACCAAATACCTGACATTAATCTGAATATTGTTTGTAATATAGAATTTGAGCAGGTACTTTGTTATACACTGATTACTTAACTACCTTGGAAAATTAATTTTCAGTATATTTATCTATTTCTTGTCTTTGTTGGTTTCTGCTTTCTGTCAGTGCTGTGCAATTAGAAGAATACTTGTAAATCTGTCACAATCTTATGAATGTCATCAGAGAGTGAACCATGATTGATTTATCAGGATTTAGACAGCTAGGATTCAGTGGTAGTTGGTGCATGAGATGAAAATGAGAGATCTTGGAGAATTATTACCACAAGAAATTTTAGGATGAGGAGATGGGTGAGTTTTGTGGTCTATTGGAACTATCAGATGGGATGACAAGCTCAATAAGCGTAAATGTCAAGGGAAGATTTAGAGTGTCCCTCTCTCCCAGTACAATATCTCACAAAATAGACAAACCAAATCTACAACATTCTCTCTGGTCCACTCACTAACTATTTTCTAACAAATTACTATTCCCACTCTCCCTCCTCATGTGCCTTCTTGTATGTACATGTTTAGTAGGAGGCCTAACATGTTAGCTTCGTGGAAGTCAGAGAAAGGTGAATATTTTTCCATGGCTAGTCTTCTTGGAAAGATTCACTCCGATTGGTAGGGTTGAAAACCTGTCATTTTTGGTCTTTAAACTGGAGTTGCTGTATTTTGTGTCTTGAAGGTGGGGATAACCTTCCTCGCATGTTCTTTCACCGTTCTTCCAGTAGGAACTTATGATAGGCTTTGTTCCACTTTCAAGGTTTGGGATGTTATGTGTTTTTTATGAGAAGGCTGAAAAGGAATTATTTCCTAAGAGAGGTTTCATTTTTGTGTTCATCTCATGTCAGTATTTGAATGTTTAAATTTGAAAGATTTAGTTTCAAATCTAAAAGGTGTTGTAGCATTTTAATTTCCTAAATATCAATGAACGGATGTGTTTCTTTGTGAAATTGAGGAAGAGTGGAACACTGTTTTTATTTGTTTGAATTAGGTATCATGGCAATGAGTTGGAACTCCCATGACTTCCTTTCTTTGTTTAGAGTTCCAATTTTGAGATGAAAATCATTATGTGCACGCTTGGTTTCTTACCAAAATTGTGGCTAATTTATAAACAGAAAGTTGCATTTATATTGGCAGATTTTAGTTTTCTGTAATTCTTTGTTTTCATTTATATGGCCAGATGATACGTTCCACAGCATGAACAGTGAGTTAAGGGAGTTGCCTGCAATTGAGCTATCGACTCTGCCATTAATACTTAAGGTTAGTGTGAATGTAATACTAAAAAACTAGATAAAACGTGTTCTTAAAGCAATTAACCAAATTGGAAAATTGTTTTAGAAACCACTCCCAAACATGTTGAACTTTTAATGAGCAACTACAAGAACATGCTTTTGTAGATTTGTTTTTTTTTCTAAAAACATAAATCAATTTGAAAAACTGACTCTCAGAGTACCCTCTCTCTCTCTCTCTCTATTTTTTTTGCTCTTCCTGCACCCTCAAAGAAAACATAAAACAATTTAAAAAATATACTCTCAAAGTGATTGGCTTATGGAGATAGATGTCCTCCTCCCCTGATTTATCTTATCTTGTTGACTATTTGGATGTGGACGGCCTTTCATATTAATTGATACGTTTTGTTCAGATTGTTACTGAAAGTGGGATTACAGATCAAATGCGGTTAATGGAACTCATAGTTGCCAATGTAAGATTTGGGGAACTTTCTGATTTTTCATGTCAATTTGGGTTCTCGTATGACTTCTGTATGAAATCTTTATCTTGGATGAACAAGAATGAGTATTTTGACCCACAATTTTTCGTAATGCAGCAAGATTTTTTCAAAAAGCTGATGGACATATTTCATATCTGCGAAGATTTGGAAAATCTAGATGGTCTTCACATGATATATAAAATAGTCAGAGGGATCAGTCAGTATTCTTTTCCGGTTCTATTTACTACTATTGCCAGCAATTATTTATATTTTTTTATATTTAATTTTTTGAATAAAATGCAGTCATGCTAAATAGCTCACAGATCTTTGAGAAAATTTTTGGAGATGAGTTAATCATGGACATCATTGGTTCTCTAGAATGTAAGCTCTGCTACTTTTTCAATTGATGATTGTCTGTAAGTTTATAACTGTTTCTTTATATTGAAAGTAGAAATATGTTGCACACTAGTGGATATTTAGTTTTATCTCGCTTTCCTTGCACTGTTTTGGTCCAGTTTATTCTAGACGTTTTGTGATTATGAACTCTCTACTCGTTGGCTAATTGGAAGGTGGTATTTGTAACTTTCTTGACGTGGGTTGAGGCTTTCTGTACTCTTTTGTTTTATTTTATTCTACGTCTTTGGTTTTGTTGTCTGAAAAGTGGGCTTGATAAATAGTCTATATTATGCTAATTTCTCTACCTATTTATACTGCTCTACCTATATGATATAGGATTAGGGGACTACCCTCAATGATTTCGTTCTTCTATTTTTTATGTGATTGCTAGATGATCCAGAGGTAGACCATGTCCAGCATCATCGTAACTTCTTAAAAGAGCACGTCATTTTCAAAGAGGTAATGCTGTTTCCTAGCTGTCTATATTTAAAAATGAGAGCATAGGACTGTTGGCCCAGGGGTCTCATTATGCTATCATATGTGGAGGTTTTTACTTGTACGTTATTTACTTCCACTTTTGTAGGCCATACCCATCAAGGATCCATTGGTCTTGTCGAAGATACACCAAACATACAGAATTGGCTATCTAAAGGTTTAGGTCTTTGGTAGATGCAATTTCTCTATCCGTTGAGCTAGTTGTTAATGTGCTGTTACCTTGGATTGCTTTGCTAGGATGTTGTTTTGGCTAGAGTATTGGACGAGTCCACAATTGCAAATCTAAATTCCATCATCCATGCAAACAATGCGCTGGTAGGTTCTTGGAACCATGTGCTTGTTTTTGATCACATGGTACACACTCTAACTTCAGGTTTCATTGTAGGTCGTCTCTTTGTTGAAGGATGACAATACATTTATCCAGGAGTTGTTTGTCAAGTTGAAATTGCCAAC
This sequence comes from Cucurbita maxima, assembly GCF_002738345.1. Taxonomy (NCBI): domain Eukaryota; kingdom Viridiplantae; phylum Streptophyta; class Magnoliopsida; order Cucurbitales; family Cucurbitaceae; genus Cucurbita; species Cucurbita maxima. The sequence continues at coordinate 193,311 of NW_019272036.1, read as the reverse complement.
AACCTCTGAAGTGTCTAAGAAGAATTTGGTACTTTTGCTTCTACGCATTATCTTTTCCCTTACTGTATTTTTGGCTTTCTCATGATATTGTTCAATCAACGATTTTTGTCTTCAATGCTATAATTTTTTTCTCAATTTCTTGAGGTATATTTTGAGTCAATTTGAAATGACATCGATATTCTTTGTGTTAGGTACATTTTTTGCATGAGTTTTGCAGTTTAAGCAAAAACTTGCAGATGGTTCAGCAGCTAAGGTTATTTAGGTACCATACTGCATGATATACAATTATTCTTTTCTTTTGAAAATAATCAAACCCTACGACTTTAATTATTTTTCTATTTTAGTTTAAGATGCTGACAACTACCAGTTTCTGTTTTCTAAGGCCTCTCATTGATCTGTTTCAAATTGTGAACTTACAAATTCTGCAGGGATCTTATGAATGAGGGAATTTTTGATGTCATTGCTGATGTATTACAAAGTCCAGATAAAAAGTTTGTGTTAACTGGGTAATGTCAACCTTCTGATTAAATTTTGGTATTGTTCGAGTATGTTTCCATAAACAATATTTTTATTACTTTGTTCTACAAATCTATGTTTAAGAAGGAACTCTTACATTGTTAACTCTTTCGTACTATTCATTGCAAATTTCTGTGGTTCTTAATAAATGAACAATTTAAGGTTTTCATCTGACCATTCTATTAAGAACATTTTTAAGAATGTGCCATTCAATTAGGTTTTCCGCAACAAGGAAAAAGTTTGCCTTAAAGGCTAGTTGACTATTCTTTACTCAATTTTTTTATCAACGCACTTGTCTTCTGTTTTATTCCACCTATTTTTATTTTTTGTCTAGGCATCTCAATAATGCATTGTTTGGATGGGTGCAGGACAGATATCCTTATTCTTTTCTTGAACCAAGATCCAAATCTTCTACGTTCTTATGTTGTTAGGAAGGAAGGGATTCCACTCCTAGGACTATTGGTACGTTTTTCTAATCTGGTTTGTCTGACTTCAACCTTGTATTTTTTAAATGAAAATGCAAACCTTCATCAAGAAAAGTGAAAAAAAAAAAAAAAAAATTCTAGCTGATACTATACAAAAGAGAAAAAAGGAGAGCCCATACGAAAGCAGCACAAGCAGAGGAGCCCAACCAAAAATACGAAGAAACAAGTATTTCAAGAAAAGGCTCCTGTTTTTATTTAATGCTTGTTTGGTTAGTGCTTATCTTCCTGTAATTGGAAATGTTGGGGAACTTGATGCGAGTGAAATTGTGAACATAGTAGGATCAGTAACCATAAGCATATTTGATACATAAATTAAGTTAGATGTGCTCAACATGTAATAATCCTTTTTCAAGCTGAATTTGTTACAGACTTTTTTAAAAAAACTATAGGTTGAAGGCCTGATTACAGATTTTGGGGAGGAGATGCACTGTCAGTTTTTTGAAATCCTTCGATGTTTACTGGATTCCTACTCGCTATCAGGAGCAGCCCAGGTTTGCTTAGCCATCTGTTTTTAATCACGTTTACTTTGGTTAAAGATTTCAAAATGATCTCTTATAGTTGAATTGTATCTTTTAACTAGAATGTAACTCAAGTTAGGTCGTATTGCTCGACTTTGTCCTAGGTTGCATGTTCTTACTATTGGTCCCTCTACTTTGTCCATACTTGGGTTGCATGTTCTTAAAAGTACTATGATTATTAAGACCTGAACTGTACAAAATTACAAAAAGAACCCAATGAGGGCTTTATACTTTAAAAAGTTATTTGATTTCTCCTCCCAAGAAGTCAGAAAAGAGCTCTTGATGCTCTATTTTGGAGGCCTTTTCCTTTGCGTTGAATTGCCAATCCATGAGTGCTTTTAAAAGCCAATTACAATGATCTCATTTTGTAAATTCTATTCAGAAGCATTATGAAAAAGACCTCATTGTCTATGCCACATTATAGGACTTCTCACCTTTTGTCTCAGTGGTAGGATAACTAATATTGAAGTCCATGCTGTCTGTTTGTTTTGAATTAGGTCATTTTTGTGTTTCTGATTTATATATGTATACATTTTTACCAGGTTCTTGGAAATAGTTGTCATTAACTGTTTATATTAGATGCAATCTATATTTAGACCTGCAAATTTTCCGCTGTATCCACTTTACATTGACTGCAATATTGTGTTTTTTGTGTTGCAGAGAGAAGCTGTTGTTGAGATATTTTACGAGAATCATTTGGGTAAACTAATTGATGTTATAGCAGTTTCATGCCCTTCAGAAGGTCTTCATACATTGAGCAACAAAATTGGTCGCTCTAGTGTATTAAAGAATCAGAGCATTGTAAAGCCGGAAATACTATCCAACCTTTGTGAATTGCTTTGCTTTTGTGTTCTCCACCATCCTTATAAAATAAAGTAATATTTTGTCCTTTTTTTTCTATTATCTTAGAATTGAAGTTTTCTCAACAATAAAAGTTATGAATCCTTACTTTTTTCTATTCTGTTTTCAGGAGCAACTTTCTCGTGAATAATGTCATAGATAAAGTGTTGTTACTGACTCGAAGAAAGGAAAAATACTTGGTTGTTGCAGCTGTTCGGTTTGTTCGTACTATTTTATCTCGCCATGTAAGTTGAACCAGTGGAGATTAAAATTATCTTGTGTATTTATTCATGGAAATTGGACTGATGAGATTGCAGCCCACTTTTTCGTTCACTTCCCGAGGGATTCAATTTTGAATCGGATTGAAATTGGTAATGTACTGAATTATTTTCTTTGTCAATATGCAGGATGATGATCTGGTCAATCATTTTATAAAAAATAATCTTCTAAAACCAATTATAGATGCCTTCATTGCTAATGGGAATCGTTACAATCTGCTCCACTCTGCTGTTTTAGATTTATTTGAGTATATCTGCAAGGTCTTCATCTTTCCTACCACACCTATGCTGTCTCTGATGATTCCAGTCGAACATTGATTTAATGGTTGTGTTTCATGCAGGAAAATCTGAAATCTTTATTTAAGTACATAGTTGGTTCATTCTGGAATCAGTTGGTCCAGTTTGAGTATTTGGCTACAATCCAGTCTCTAAAAGTTAAATATGAGCAGGTATTCTTGATTTTTTTTTGCTTAAATATCCCATTTTGTCTTTAAAACTTATTCTATTTTGTGTTTGACATCTTTATTTGCAGTGCCTAGAGGATTTTAGTACAAGAGGCACAACTACTAATGTATTAGATCCTAGAAAAAGAATCGAGGAGCGTGCTTTGGAGAAAGAAGAAGAAGACTATTTTAATGGAGAGAGGTAAGCATTGTTTCTCTAATTTTTAGGAAATGAATACATTTTTCCCGATGTAGTAAGCAGAAATGGTAATGTTTAGCATTATATGCAACAGAGTTTAGCGTAGTTCTTTAAATAGAATATTAAATCGGGCTGTTATTAACTCATTACCAATCAGTGATGAAGAGGATACTGCAACTGCATCTGTTTCAAATGTACAGAAATCGCAATCTTTACCTGTTCTATGTAATGGAGTTGCTGCAAGTTACCCTCCACGAAGGTATTGTAGTTTGCTTTGTCTTGAAATTTGATTACAATAGCAGTTTTTGATTGTTTTCAACTCTTCCAGTCCTCAGCCTGGTGGTGGACTTGTTGACTATGATGATGAAGATGACGATGAGAACTACAGGCCACCCCCACGAAAACAATCAGAAACAGTGGATGAAGATGAAGGATCACTACATACTCTCAGGTTGAAGCGGAGGCCCGTTCACAAGGACAAGGAGGCAAAAAAGCAGCGACTGGGAAGGAATCCCAAGATGAGTAATGGTGTATTTGCTGCCTTGTGTTCAACATTGAGCCATACAGTTCTGCCTGATAAGGTTACAGCCATCTCCCAGCAACCTAAGCCCCATTTGATTGATCCGAATAATAGTTCAGATCACGAGAGTCCGAAAGGGCAGGATCAGAATGCTTTAAGAACCGCAATCGATAGCAACAGTAGTTTGGACGAGGAGAACCATACAGAAAAGCCACCAATTTCTTCTAAAAAGTGTTCTGATCAATTGCTTAATCCTTCAGAAAATAGACAGTTGAATGGAGAAGACTGTTCATTGATTCCTCCAAACTCATCGCCTGAAATGACTGTAAATGGATCCTAGGTTTTCTCTTCATGGCAGGGTCATTGCAAGTTCCTTCCATTTGCGTTTGCCTTGTGAATATGCGTTGTGCAAAAACGGACCCGGGCTAGTCTTGGATCGGCAAGTTCGAAGGGGAGCTAGTCCTGGAATGAACTGGCATCAAAAGGCAAGGAGGTAGTTGATGGCTGTATAATAGTGTAGTGTACTGACAGTGGTGGATTGTGGAAGCTTCTTGTGTTGCATTCGAACGAACGTTTCGAACATCCTCGCACCGGGCTGTTCTATTATGACGAGTTTAGAAACGGTTGCTTTAAGTTGAACAGTTGGTATCAAATTTTGTTATCTGATTTGAACCCTCCCCCCACCCCAAAGATAAAAGAGATAGGGTTAGGGTGTATACAAATATTTATATCCATGGGTTCGACTTTGTAAACTAATGTGATTCAGTAGAGATAGGGAGACGGGCAAGTCCCTCCCACCAAAAGAAACATGGATTTTATTAAGCTAACAGATTTTTAGTTAGTTTTTTTATTACATTTTTAATGCACATTTAAATTAAAATTTTAAAAATAAAATCATGCCCCTTCCTCAAATTATATATATATATATATATATATATATTTCAGTTTTTTAATTTTGATTATGTGTTTTTTACAATGTCTTTAAAAGGTAGCTAAGAGAGTAAAATATTTAAAGATATAAGAAAAATATTTTTTACAATGTTTCTAAGTTTAATTATTAAAAATAAACATACTTTAAAAAAATAATGCTAAAAGAGAACATTGGTTTTAGAAAAAAAAAAAAAAAAAAAAAAAAAAAAAAAAA
>NW_019272036.1:162548-188178 GCF_002738345.1 Cucurbita maxima | reverse complement strand
TGGTTTAAAAAAAAAAAAAAAAAAAAAAAAAAAAAGACAAGGAAGTGAAATCCACGTAAAGAACTTCATTCCAGGAGTTGCTACGCAGCCGATCTTTTCGCATGACACGTCACTGTCTATTATACCACCTGTCGGTCCGTTCTTGTTTCTCTGTTTCTTCGGCGTCCTTATATATTCTTCAGTTTCCGCGCCCTCGCGAGGCACATGCGAACGTTTCTTCGTCTCACTGGCTTTAGCAATCAAATCGACTGCAGCAGGTTTTGGAGTTCAGTTATAGTCAATCTCTGTTTCTTATAAGCCGAAGAAGAAGATTTCGAAGAAGAAATGGGCAGTAGAAGCCTCGAGAATCGTTCTATGGTTGATGAAATCAAATGCTCCCAGGGCGGAACTTTCTTGTACGACTTTGGTCATCCTCTTCTCAATCGCGTTGCTGATAGCTTCATCAAGGCCGCTGGGGTTCGGAAGCTTTTGTGATTTTACTTTCGGATTATTACTGTGATGATCTTGATGTGATAGTGCTGTTTGGGACCTCAATGTGTTAATCTAAGGTGTCAATGGTTTGCTGTACAGATTGGAGCATTGCAATCTGTGTCTCGAGAGGCGTATTTTACGGTTGCGGGGAGTAAGATTCGTCCCATTTAGTATTTCGAACTGATCCTTGCTTTATTTGCTCGACTTTCGATCACACTTGTTTTTTATTTTGTTTCACTTTTTTGTTGTATACTTTTGCTTTATGTTGCGCGTTTAGGCAACGATTGATGTTAAATTGGTTAACAAAAATTTGTAATGCTTGGAAGAAATTTACCATCAGTACAGGTCTTGATTCGAGCAACGGACCGCCGCTTGAATTATCGAGTGCTAGAAAGCGACATGTTCCAGGTCTTAAAGGTACTCGATCGTTCTTCCGAATTAAACTCTGTCTATCCACGAGCAAATTCGTCACCAAGTCTTCCTTGCTAGGTTTTATTTTGTTTTTCTTGCCTGGTGAAAATGTCAACTATGTCTGTAAGTCGAGTACTAATAGTGTCAGATTGATTCCACCTGTTAGATGTGCATTATTTTGGGCTACATTTGAGACCAGGATTGCAAAATTATTCTTTGATACAGACTAAAATTGAAGTGCCCCTTATGGTTCTGTATAACTTGTTATGAAGTCCTTTGAGATGCTTGAAGCTCACTTCTTCATATGCCATGCAGGTGAAACCAACAAAGAGTCTCTTGAAGCCATGGTGAGTGCTTGTGACGGGTGATTTTGTGTTGAATTTGTGATGAATTATTTGCAGCGAGTAGTGTCTGTGAACATGTAAGAAATTTTCATTTATGGTGCATGTCAGGTGAAGAGCGTGGGACAGGAATCTATCCAATGGGGTCAGTTTCTCTTCTCTGAACTGTTCAAAAATACTAATCTGGCTTAAATGCCTTTCTTGCATATCTGATTTATGTGTTCTTCAAGTCACCAATTCGATGTCACCGAATTGAGTATTTGGTCCCTTTCAAATCTTTCCCAGCGTAACTTTACTACTAGATTCTCTTCTACACTCTTATAATACTTCACCTTGGAAGATTATTTCTCTGCTTCATCTTGATTCCCTCTACAGAGAGGGTGATGAACTGAAAGCTTTTGGTTTGGTGGTGTGATTCAATAGCATATTTAGTGTTGTTTAATTTTACTTCATTGCTCTCTGCTAACTTTGTTATTCTTTTGGGCTGTAGGATTAGCTGCTGGTGTTTATTCTGGTCTTACATACGGTTTAAAGGAGGCTCGTGGAGCACATGACTGGGTAACCCCTCTACAAAAATAACCAATAAATGTTCATGTTTTGATCAAAATATGGCATATGATTCAGGGCTTTTAGCTAGAATTGAGTTCAGAGAACACCAAAACCTCGATATTTGATTTGCAGAAGAACAGTGCAATCGCTGGTGCAGTAACGGGTGTAGCAGTGGCACTTGCATCAGACGACTCTTCTCATGAGCGTATAGTTCAAAGCGCCATCACCGGCGCTGCTGTGTCGGCGGCTGCTAATATTTTTGCTGGCATATTTTAGGCTCTCCCAGTACTTGCTTCTACTACTAGGTGTTGTCGCTGCCAAACTTAGGGGTGTTTATCTTCCATGCTTAAATTATCGTATCCTTCATACTCGACTCTCTGTTTTACTAAGTGACTCTCTTCTATGGTGCTTTTCTTTTCCATTTTTCGTTTAATATTGTGTTGTTTCATATTTACAAAGCAACTTTCTTCTATGGTGAATTATTATTTTTTCCTTTTCGTAATAATTTCTTTGTTTCCAGCGTAGAGGTTGTACTAAAATCTGAAATTCAAGAGATCCAACATCTTTAGTTTTTTGTGTTAATGCAAAAAAAAATCAACTAGTAATCTCAAATGTTTCACTTTTGTTAGGGTTCTCTGACTTCTTTTCATTGTTGAAGAAATGGGTTTTTACAATTTCATCTTAATTTTTTTTAAACTCGTGTTATAAGAAACTGATAGTACATTGAAGTATTTGTTCAAAAATTTATTTGAAAATAGATGATTGTTTAAAACGGGATAAATGTCGGTTTGATTTATGTGTTTAAAAAATCAATGACCAATTAACAAAAACTTTTTGAGTATAAAATTTTAAACTTGGACATAAATTTATTTGATATTTTCATATACAAAAAAAAAGGTTCGAAGATCTAAAAGAAATAAGATATTAGCTTAACCAAATTTGACTACTTAAATGGGGGGGGGGAGTCGGTATTTTGATCCATTCATAAAACACGGAATCAACCCCGCGGTCTATAAAGAACTCACACAGCCTCGATCCATTCCGTTCTGACTCCTTCGTATCCTTTCCCGATATCCCCGATATTTCTTCCGCTTGGCCTTCGCGTTTCATTCGACATCGCCTTCTCATTGCGATCTTCTTCACTTCCTTCGCAAACTGGATTCCAATTCAGCTTGGATCCCCGAGGTATGTTCTAACTGCGATTCCTCTTCTTTCAACTTATTTTTGCGGTTTAGTAGCTGCAAACTTCGCGTATTGTCCCGATCTTTCCATTTTCCCCTTTGGTTTACGAAGCAGATCGATATAAAGCCGGCATTCTATTAAGATTACGGCTACTCATCAATCGGAAACAATGGAGTGTTCTGGGATTGTGGTCTTTAGGCTAGATTTTGATCCGATTTTCTTATATTTTCGGCTTTTACGGTACTGGTAGAAACCCTAAGACTTGCCCTATATTTTGCTCTTCCTTCGTTTTTTTTTTTGTAAGCTCTATCTGATCCTAGTTTGGAGAGCGGTTGAAATGTGGAAGAAGCTAGAGCGTGTCTTATAAGAAGGAAACCTAATGCTTCCCACTTCGTTTTTGTGCCGTCTTCTCTTTTGGTAGTGTTTATTGATTCTTGATTTGGCATTCTTATTCTTCATTTTCCTTTTGTTCTGTGCCAGTTTATTAGATTCAGATATTGAAACAAAAGCATGTCTAGTAAGAAGGAAGAGAAGTCGCAAGCTGCTGCTGAAAGGATTAAGGCCGCTGCTCTTAGTGCAGCGAAGGGGCTCAGTCGTGCTCAGGCTGAACGAGCAGCTGCGGCTGCTGCTCGAAATGTTAATGCTTATGGGCAGAAGGAAGAAGGGCCTAGCAGATGGCAGGAGAAAAGGGAAGCAAAGAGGCAGATGTATTTGATGAGTACTGAAAAAGCAGTCAGATTGGGTGAAAGAAAGGACCTTAAGGGCTCTATGTCTAGCGCTGGTGGAGGTGCTGCTGCACAGTGCCAGAAATGTTATCAGGTGGGGCATTGGACGTATGAATGCAAAAACGAACGAGTTTACATATCTCGGCCATCTCGAACTCAACAACTTAAGAATCCCAAGTTGAGGATGAAGATGGCAGCCTCTTATGATCTGGACAACCCGGATTCTGATGTGAAGAAGAAGAAGGAGAAGAAGACTGAGAAACATTCGAAGAAGAAAAGCACAAGGAAGCATGGGCGGTCCAGTAGCGATAGTGAGGCCTCTGCTTTAGAGACTGAAAGTGGGTCATCATCAGTTTCCGGAAGCAGTTCAGATTACAGTTCTTCATCTGAATCAGAATCAGAGAGGAGTCGGAGAAGGAGAAAGAAGCAGAAAATGGAGAGAAGAAAGAGGAGGTACAGTTCATCTTCTGAATCTTCTGATTCTGACTCCAATGATGAACGTAGTCGGAGGAAGAGCCGAAGGCACAGCAGAAGGCGCTAGGATAACCGTAATCCATCTGATTGAAATGAAATTACAAAGCTCCATATATTTGCAACTCTGGTCATTCTAGACATTTTGAGTTCATTTAGTTTCTTGTTTCTAGTTCAAGAACAAACGTGGGAATTCTTTTGATGCTAATTCATAGCTCGAATAGTTTGTTGTGGACCATCCCGGCTCATATTCCAAAACTCAACCTCACATTCAAGAACCCGCAACAAAGCCATTTCTGTTTTTTTACTTATTTCGCCAGCAGCCATCTCCAATCGTCTATCCACAATCTTCTTCAAGGTATTGCAGTAGTTTCCAAATCCTTCGTTCCCCCATCTTTCGCAGGCTTCTCTCAATTCCAATGGCGTTTTTGATCCATCTTCCATGCAGTACGCAAAGCTCTCGTGGTACACAGCTTCGATAGCCCAAAGAGCCGTAATCGCCACCGTGTACTCCATTTCCGGCCGCATCAGACTCTCCAGAAACCTAAATCAAACATTCACTATGTATTCTCTCAAGAAAAATTGATGCTGAACTCGATATGTACCTGGAATAGCCGGCGGTTGCATTCTGAGGAACAATTTTAGTCAAGTCGATATCTCGTTTTAAGGCTTCTTTTTTGAACCACGCGAATTCGTCGTTGAGAGAAGCCAAACTACCAAGGATCACTTCCTCGTCCGCTCTATCGTCCGATTCTTTCCATGCTTTAACCAACACACTTGCGACGAACGCCGTGAAGGATCTCAGAAATTTGCATTCCTGTTCCTGAAGGATTTGAACTCGAACACTAATCACGTAGAGAAATCGGACGTTTTCGAAGGCCTAATCAATTATTTTGTGGATTCTCGTAAACGAACTTACCACCCAAGTTCTGAAGGCGGAGAGATCGACGGTGCCGTCGCGAATGGAGAGGACGAAAGGATGGCGTGTGGCGTCGGTGTAGATGAGACGGTGCTTTCTGATCCATGAGTCAGTGGCGGTCATTCCTCCGGCGAGTTGTGCTCTGGTTTTCGTGTCCGCCATTTTTGCTCCTTGCTTCCAAGCTCAGTTTGCAAATCTGCAACTCAGTGGGATAGATAAAGCGTGGGTGAAAATGTACGCGTGTAATTTGGTTACAGCGTTCATACACCGTCGAATGCTTCGTGGCATTGAACGAATATTTTTTAAATTTTAAATATTTGTTTTGTTTGTTTTGTTTGGAGTTGCCATCGAATCATTGATGTCTCATTCATTATCCAGATTGACACAGTTCAGAATGAAACATGCGTACTATCATATAAACATCTTTCAAAAAATGATTCTTTTTTTAAACTCTAAAATGATTTTAATTTGTGTGTTTAGTTATTCTTTCTTAACAGTGATTATAATCAAAATTTTAGTTCACAAATTAAAGTTTTAAATGAATCACTAAATTATTATCTGAACAAAAAAACGTAGCCGCAAACTTGTAACGCGCCATATACTATGCAGAATATTTATTAAAAGAACTTTTTCTTCGAAATATAGAAGTTTAAAAATGAAGTAAAAATGTGAAGTTTTAAAAGTTGGTAAAATAAAAGAAGCAATGGGTTTTTTAATTTTTACAAATGAACCTAATGGTGAAAGTGGTTTTCTTTGAATCATTTATAGTTTTATTTTTACCAGACTAAAAACACTTAATCAAATCTTGAACAGAGCCTAAACCGAGTTTTTTGGGCCCACCCAATGAATACTTCCCACTTTTAATCGTCGACTTTATAAGTAATATATGAAAGTGCTTTTATAAAATATAAAATAAAATACTATATAAGTAAGTCCACCTTCTAAGCGAATAATGTATCTTTTATTGCAAATCCCATCATCCCTCAATCAGCTTTCTTATCTCCATCGCCAATGACAGAGTTATGTTTAGCCGAAGTGTTCTCCTGGGACAGCATCTTCACAACATTGATCAATGCTCTTAGTCGATCCCATATGTTCAGGCCGTACGTTGCTTCAACAACTGACATCTGAAACTCAAAAGCGTTGTCTGCAACAGGATACTGATCCACACACCAAACAAACTGTTTTAGTTAATAAGAAAGAGCCAAATAAGTACTCTACCAAAACCCCTTCTAATGCCTCACTCACCGTAAGAGGCTTGGGATACTTAGTTTGAATGTACGGCCACCACCTGTCCTCGACCACTGCTTTGACGATACAACAAGCTCGTAATCCTTCAACGCCCGAAAATCGACCGAATCCACTCTCTTTCACACCACCAAATGGCAAGGACTGAAAATCAAGTGTCCTTATAAAAGTGGTACAAACCACTAACCATGATTGAGGTTTGCTAAGTAAAATAAACTATTGTAACCAAGATTGACTTCCACACATTGGTATAACTTCTTCCAGCGAAGCATGCATTATACAATTCAATACATGTCTAACAAGTGCCTATACGTCAGAGTATCCACATGCGTTCAATAACCATACCAACATATGACCCAATAAGCATGCAACAACCGTGTCAAATATTAACTGGTAAGCAAGACTAGGGATCCATGCTTCAGAATGAATTTTACCTGACAAAAATAATTTGTGGCGAAGTCGTTAATTGCAACACTTCCACAACGTATCTGCAAAGCGATGGTCCTGGCACGCTGCTGACTGCCAGAAAACACACCACAACCAAGCCCAAATTTTGAATCATTTGCAAGCTTCACGACCGCATCATCTGTGCTGAATTTCATTATAGGCAGGATTGGTCCAAATGCCTGTATGCCACCACTTAGTTAGCACATTTGCTTAACCTTTGAAAGTTGAGCAACGAGTTTTATGTCAATTTGGAGCCCTAGTCAGCTGGGGTTCGCTATCTTACTTTCCTAGAGACCAATTCAGATGCAAATTTAATATACAAGAAACTAAAAAAGGAAATCAGGCCAATTTGTTAATTATTTTGTTTTTGCTTCAAAAAAGAAAAATCATTTGTCATTCGTCCTTCGTTTTAACCCTCCTTGAAAACATATATAAATTTAAGTCAATTTTCAAAAAACAAAATCAAATTTTTAAGAACTATTTTTTTCAAGTTTTCAAAATTGGGCTTAGTTATTGAAAACTTTTCTAAAAATAGTAGGTAATAAAGAATTAGAACTATAGGTGAAAATGATATAAAATTCTAAACGGACTTTCTATTGCTACCTCCTCTTGCATTAACTTCATGGTATGGTTGACATCAACGATAACGGTAGGTGGGAAATATTGATCGACGGCGCCTTCAGGTAAATGTCCAAAAGTTCCACGAGCAACAATTTTTGCCCCCCTGTCTAAGGCATCATTTACAAGGCTCTGAAGTTTCTCAGACTGCTCTTGCGTACAGATGGCACCCATATCATATTTCCCAGCTAACGGTGGACCCTGAAGAACATTTTCGAAAAGAAAGTCTCATCTTTAATAAACCCTAATCCCAGCAGAAGAATGCACAGAGTTGAAATAAATATAATAGGAACTTATACTTACAACTGTAATAGCCTTTACACGTTCTGATATTTTATCCACAAACGAAGAATAAATGTTCTTGTGGACATAAAATCTCTCAGCTCCATTACAATTATGTCCACTTGATGTAATAGAAGCCCTGAGAGCAACGTTTACAACCTATAATAAGTAAATTAGAAACGCCCATCAGTTCACAATGACATGGAGTCACACTAACAAAATAGAGCTACTAGCATAAAGTAAAATTGGAGAGTATTCATACGTGATCCAAATCTACATCCTCACAGACAATAAAAGCGTCCTTCCCACCCAACTCAAGAGTAACTGGAATAAGTGTCTTGGCAGCAGTTTTCATTATCTGTAAGGAGTCGTGCCAAATATGTAAAACTAGCTAAAAAGCAAGTCAATTTTTCCATCTCTTCTATTTTAGAAAAATTATAAAAGCCACACGGTGTATTAACTAGCATTCAAGGCAAAACAACAAATGAACTTCCAAGCAGAATGAATATTACTTTATATGCTAGAAACAATCATTAAATCAGTCTATAATACTCACAAAGAATGGAAGTCATTTCCTATTATCCTCTTTTTCGTTGTTTATAGACTAGAAATAGAATAGAGAAAGACTCCCTACGGACCCCACACATTCTTCGGTGGATCATGTTTGATGGGTCCCAGGAATTTTTTTTTTTGCTTACTCTTCTCCTTATTTATTCACACAAACTCAAACTTCATTCTCATTCTTAGTAAACAATAAATCGGTCACCTTCTTCATTTTGAGCCTAATTGCAAAATAGTCGTAACTACAGAATAATAGAAAAATCAGTTCTCATCGCCACAACTTTTAATGGATACTTATTTTGCTTAGCCTCCAAACTCATTCCCTATTACGACAGCGGCTTCAGAGCGTTGATTGCTATTATGACATGTTTGGAAGAGACCTAAACAACTGCATGGATAAATGAAATGAACCAAAAATGTAATATTCCAGATCAAAAATGGTTCATACTGTTAAACGTAGAGTAAATCATATTTGTGTATAGTAAGATAATCTAGTGATTTACTAGATTGTTACCAAATCTATGATTTACTAGTTTGTTACCAAATCTATGATTTACTGGTTTGTTACCAAATATATGATTTCATAGTTATTTGGTTTGTTACCAAATCTATGATTTCATAGTTTTGTTACCAAATCTATGATTTCATAGTTTGTTAACAAATCTATGATTTAGAATGTAATCTTCATTATACACATCTATAAATACATGAGGTCGTGACCCTAGGTTAGGTCATCGAGCCATTCAACCTAACATGGTATCAGAGCCAAAGGTTTATTTTTAAATGTCTACCATATCTTCCTCCTCCTCTCCATCCACCATCTCCAACACCGTCTCAACTACAATGGAGACTTTTGGCCCAAGCACTCTACACCATGCTGTCACAATTCGTCTAACCAAAAACAACTTCATCATATGGCGCGCCCAGCTCCTCCCCTATCTACGGAGTAAGAAGCTTATGGGCTACCTCGATGGCACCAATGTCGCACCTGCCAAGTTGGTACCTTCCTCAACTGCGGCTGGTGCTGAGATGGTCTCTAATCCGGCCTATAATCAGTGGTATGATCAGGATCAACAGGTTCTTAGCGTTCTTCTCTCCTCCATGTCAGAGGAGATTCTTCACGATATGGTTGCTGCTACTACGTCCAAGGAGGCGTGGGATACCCTGCAACGGATGTTTTCATCGTCAACTCGTGCTCGCACTACTCAAATTCGTATTGAGCTCGCCACGTCCAAGAAACGAGATCAATCTGCTGCAAATTATTTTCGCAAGATCAAAGGGCTAGCCACCGAGTTGGCCGCCGCCGGCTCTGCCTTGCAGGATGATGATGTGATCGCGTATCTTCTTGCTGGTCTTGGCCCTGACTATGATCCCTTCGTCACCTCAATGACTATCAAGAGTGAACCCCTCACGCTTGATGATGTGTTTGCACATTTAATGACGTATGAAGCTCGCCAACTACAACACCAGGCTGAACTTCAGTTAAATCTTGGATCTTCTGCCAATTATGCTGGTCGTGGTGGTCAGCAGAAGAATCGTGGGCGTAGGGATCGTGGTCGTGGTCGTTCTCAAGGTTATGCATCCTCTCGTCCTGCTGGTGATCGTCGTGACCCTTCTACTCGTCCTTTCTGCCAGATCTGTGGCAAAGTGGGGCATACTGCTATCCGCTGCTGGCATAGGATGGATGAGTCCTATCAAGATGAACCTTCTTCTGCTCCTCCCAAGGCACTAGCGGCTACTTCCTCTTACAAGATTGACCCAAATTGGTACACTGACACAGGCGCTACGGATCATATCACCAGTGACCTAGATCGTCTCGCTGTGCGTGAACGCTATCATGGAGATGAACAAGTTCAAGTCGGCAATGGAGCAGGTTTGCGTGTTTTGCATACTGGTCATTCTCTAATTAATACTGCTACTCGTCCTCTTGAATTGCGTAATATTTTGCATGTGCCTGAAATTTCCAAACATCTTCTTTCCGTTCATAAATTTTCTCGTGATAATGACGTATTTTTTGAATTCCATCCTTGGCATTTTTCTATAAAGGATCGACGGTCGAGGAAAAGTCTCCTAGATGGGAGGTGTGAATCTGGTCTTTATCCTATTAAGCCATCCGATGTCAATGATCTCAAGCATGCCTTGGTGAGCAGATCTACTACTCACGACCAATGGCATGCACGTCTTGGACATCCTTCATCTCAAGTAGTAAAATCAATTTTGCGTCTCAATAATATTTCGTGTGCTAGTGAGTCATCTTTGTCAATTTGTAATGCGTGTCAGTCAGCAAAAAGTCATCAGTTACCATATACTAGTTCTTTCCATAGGTCTTCGTCACCTTTGGAACTTATTTTTTCGGATGTTTGGGGCCCTGCACCTATATCTGTTGGGGGTTTTAAATATTATATTAGCTTCATTGATGATTTCAGTAAATTTTCGTGGATCTATTTGATGCATGATCGTACAGAAGCTCCTCGTAT
Source organism: Cucurbita maxima (assembly GCF_002738345.1). Lineage (NCBI taxonomy): Eukaryota > Viridiplantae > Streptophyta > Magnoliopsida > Cucurbitales > Cucurbitaceae > Cucurbita > Cucurbita maxima. Next base: position 177,476 of record NW_019272036.1, on the reverse strand, counting down.
ATTTTTGCAATTCCAAGCTCATGTTGAGCGCCTTCTAGATACTAAAATCAAGTGGGTCCAAACTGATTGGGGTGGGGAATATCAGAAAATTCATAACACATTTTTTCGTTCCCTTGGAATTGCTCATCGTGTTTCGTGCCCTCACACACATCAACAAAATGGGTCTGCTGAACGCAAGCACCGTCATATTGTTGAAACAGGCCTAGCCCTTCTAGCTCATGCTCATGTACCTATTAAATTTTGGGATGACGCGTTTCTTACAGCCACATATCTCATCAATCGTCTTCCTACTCGTGTCATCGATAACAAATGCCCCTTAGAGCATCTTTTTCATATCCCACCAAATTACTCTTTATTAAAAATTTTTGGGTGTGCTTGTTGGCCTCATCTTCGTCCTTATAACAAACAAAAGCTCTCTTTTCGATCAAAGGAATGTGTCTTTCTAGGCTACAGTTCTTTACATAAAGGGTATAAGTGTCTTGACACAGATTCTGGTCGTGTCTATATGTCTAGAGACGTCATATTTGATGAAAATGTTTTTCCATTCAAGAGAGTCCCACCTATTTCTTCCTCAATCATGCAGTCAACGCATAATGCTCCTGGTTTGGGTGCCTCACATTTGGGTAATAGCAGTACTAATTTGGAGAATGATCACATGCATATGTCTGTGCCTACTAACTCTTTGGATGTAGAAAATTTGGTGTCTACATCAACTTCGAAATTGCCGCAGCAATCCTCCGCGTCGCTGCCATGCGAATCGGCGTCGGTTGTTCAGCCAATGATTGAGGCCTCGACTCCTCCGCCAGTAGATGATATTGCACAATGCCCAGTCGAATCCTCGGCCGCTGGTCAACCAACTACTGTAGCATCGGTTGCTCCCCTCGCAACGGCTGATACGCCTGTCCCCTCAAATGTGGATCCTGCACCTACTACTCATCCGTATGGTACTCGATTGAAGCACAATATCAAGAAACCCAAGGTGCGTACAGATGGAACAATAACATATTTTGTAGTTCGGTCTTCTGCCTCTGAACCTACTTCACATATTACTGCTATGGAGCATCCCCTCTGGCGTCAGGCAATGAATGATGAGTTTCAGGCACTTCAAAAAAATAAGACATGGCACTTAGTTCCTCCTCGTGCTGGTCTTAACGTTATTGATTGCAAATGGGTTTTCAAACTCAAGCAAAAGCCAGATGGCTCTGTTGATCGCTACAAAGCACGCCTGGTTGCTAAAGGGTTTAAACAGCAGTATGGCGTTGATTATGATGATACCTTCAGTCCAGTTGTTAAGCCCACTACCATTCGGCTCTTACTATCTCTTGCTATTTCTCGTGGTTGGGCTATTCGGCAGATTGATATTCAAAATGCTTTTCTTCATGGCGTTCTTAATGAAGATGTTTATATGAAGCAGCCCCCTGGATTTGTGGATTCTCAACATCCTGGTTATCTCTGCAAGCTGGATAAGTCGCTTTATGGCCTTAAACAAGCTCCGCGTGCTTGGTTTTCTCGCCTTAGCTCCAAATTATTACAGTTGGGTTTTACACCTTCAAAGGCTGATGTTTCTCTTTTCATTTTGAACCAGACGAGCATTCAGATGTATATCCTCATCTATGTTGATGACATTATTATTATCAGCTCATCTTCTACGGCTACTGATAAACTTCTTACACAACTTCAGGATGATTTTGCTGTCAAGGATCTTGGCATTTTGAGTTATTTTCTTGGGATTGAGGTCCGCCATACTTCCAATGGACTTATTCTGACACAACATAAATACATTCAAGATTTATTGTCCAGAACCAATATGCTCACCTCCAAAGGTGTGCTCACACCTATGCTTCCTAGTGAGAAGTTATTATTGGATGGTGGTGAAAAGCTTTCGCCTGAGGATACTACTCGCTATCGGAGTGTCGTTGGTGCTCTCCAATATTTGTCTCTGACACGTCCTGATATATCGTTCTGTGTCAATAGAGTGTGTCAGTTCATGTCCTCCCCAACATCTATACATTGGACGGCAGTCAAACGAATTCTCCGTTATCTACATGACACTATTGATATGGGTTTGTGTCTTACAAAGTCCAGCACTGATTTGTTGAGTGCCTTTTCAGATGCTGATTGGGCTGGGAATCCTGATGATCGTCGAAGCACTGGAGGCTATGTAGTCTTCTTTGGTGGCAATCTTATCTCTTGGAGTTCGAGGAAACAATCAACAGTTTCTCGTTCTAGTACGGAGGCCGAATATAAGGCGGTTGCTGATGCCACTGCTGAATTAATTTGGATCCAAGTTCTCTTGCGTGAGCTCGGGATCTCGCAAGCGCGAGCACCTAGCCTGTGGTGTGACAACATTGGTGCCACCTACCTGTCCGCCAATCCAATTTTTCATCGACGGACGAAGCATGTTGAGGTTGATTACCACTTCGTTCGTGAACGAGTATCGACTCGTCAGCTTGATGTTCGACTTATTTCTTCGAAGGATCAGCTCGCCGATATCATGACAAAGCCATTACCAGCTCCTTCTTTTAGCAATTTTAGGCGCAATCTGAACTTAGTAGTACATCGTCCAGATTGAGGGGGGGTGTTAAACGTAGAGTAAATCATATTTGTGTATAGTAAGATAATCTAGTGATTTACTAGATTGTTACCAAATCTATGATTTACTAGTTTGTTACCAAATCTATGATTTACTGGTTTGTTACCAAATATATGATTTCATAGTTATTTGGTTTGTTACCAAATCTATGATTTCATAGTTTTGTTACCAAATCTATGATTTCATAGTTTGTTAACAAATCTATGATTTAGAATGTAATCTTCATTATACACATCTATAAATACATGAGGTCGTGACCCTAGGTTAGGTCATCGAGCCATTCAACCTAACACATACCATCCTACCCACACCAGTAGACCCAATGAATATCATTTTATCTACTGAAGATACTAGCGCTTCACCTGTTTCAGAAAACCTAATACAAGAACAGGTTAAAGTAGACAAATGAACATCCTCATAAAGATAGTTCAAATGAAAAATTAAAATGTGTACCCTGTTATCACATCGACCAAACTCTCGGGAGCTCCAACAGCAGCAAGTGCAGCTTGGATAATCCTGATGTAGAAGCATCCGGACCAACTTGCATGTTCTGAAATCTACAACAATCAATTGTATAAAATTAAGACACAATCCGTATGTAACAAGATGGTTTTATTGAAGAAGAGGATCAGCGAAACTGCACCTTTCCAAATTCCTTATTTGAAGCTTCTTTTTCTTTTTTTTTTTCACGAAGAAATCTGTATTTGTTTCTTTATTTATTTATTTATTTGAAAGAAACTGAGCAGTCATCCAAAATGTGAGAGAAAGCTCTAAAATATTGAAATTCGCATCCTAATGATGCATGACATCTTAAGAGCAGGCTAGGGCACATGCGACGATTGGTTGGGATGGTAGGGCATAAGAAATTTGCAGCAAGTAGTTGCTGATAGAGCATGCATGAAAAAGTAATACATCTCAAATGAATTAAAGACAACCTGAATACCTTAACTACAATGCCGTTTCCTGCAAAGACTGCTGCAAGCACTGGATTGCAAATGTTATGGAATGGATAGTTCCATGGAACTATTGCCCCAATGACTCCAAGGGGATGAAATTCCACTCGTGCTTTTTTGTGAAGTGTTGCCCTCCCACATGATCTGCAAATTGAAATAGGCTAAGAGATCAAAGGCGTAATGAATTTAATCATCCAGAAATTTATGTGCTTTCTTTCTCAATCAAAATATTATCCCAATCCAACGTAACTAGGGACATTGGGACAGTTTCATTTCCACAGTGACAAGTTGCATGTCCAAGGAAAGAAATGACTAGGTGTATTAGCCACTATGCTGATCAAAGGAAAGAAACAAGGAATTCATTGCTGTGAAGAAAAGGTATACAAATTGTAAAGTAACCTGATGTAAGAAGTGTTATTGTGCTGCAATATCATGTTTTCAAGAAGGATAAAAAGTAGGGGAAAAGAGAGATACCGGCTCTCAGGCTTCAGCCATTTCTCACCCTCTGAAAGAAGCCAAGTAATCTTTTCACATATCGCCATAACTTCTCCTATACTAGCATCCACTATCGTTTTCCCAGTGTCACGGGAGGAGATCCTAACCCGAACAATAAATAATTAGAACGACAGAAAATATCCACAAGGCTGATTGTCTCTTTTTACTCTTGGAGAATATAAAAGAACATAAATCTATAGTATATTAAAATAACAGGATCTTACTCGCAAATTAGCTTTTGGTGTTCAACTATATACTTCAAAATTATCCGTAAAAGCAAACGCCTTTGCTTGAAGCTACTTTTGGCCCATTCGTTCTGTGCTTTTCTGGCTGAAGCAACACGCTCCTTGACCTACACATAGAAGTTAACAGCAACACAGTAAGTCTAAGCGATCACTACGGTTTCTCTCTCCCTTTTTCTTTTATCAATAAACCCTTCTAATAACTAATGCCATCAAAAGATCGAGGAAAAAATCACGGGGGAGTATTGTCATGAAGACACCACACTACAACGTGCAGGAGCCTGATATGGAAAATCTCTCATCCATCCAAATTCAATATAAATAATAAGACAAATGCTAAAAGTTTCAACAAGTTCACCAATCCAACTATTGTCAGCCAGCAATAAGTACCAACCTCGTCTCGTGTCAATGCAGGAACGAATCCCAAGTATTTCATATTTGCAGGCTCGTAACATTGGACCTTCTTGTCTTGCTGTTGTGTCTTTACTCTAGGTGGAATCTGTTCAGTAATCACCAACCAAAAATTATGGAATCAGAAAGTCTGGCCTCGGACAATTTGAAATAAAAAGGCCATTGCCTACTGCAAGCTTTGATATGGACGAACGAATGGTTTGTAATGGCCAATAAATAAGTTAACCTGAATCTTAAAAATTTTCAGAACAAAACTTAAAAAGGATTTATAATTTTAAAGACATATTAGTAAGCTAGTAATTCGCTTAGACCAGGTCCAAGAACATCCTCCCAGAGAGTATGTTCCATAATAGAATCAAAGCTTTAGTTCCGGAATCGAAATTTCAATAGCTTACTCATATTCATATAGCTAAAATCAAAGCAAGAGAATGACGACTTGTTAAAAGAAACGTAATGCTAGAAATGAAGCAGCAGTGTATCATCGAGCTATTAAGCATGGCTAAAATCAATTGTAGAATGTCTAGAAATACTTACATAGATGTAGCTATTCTCCGGCGCCTGATTCCCGTCGTCCACAACTGGAGGAGTATGAGTCGGAATAAATGATGGAACACAAAATAAATAAACGGAGGCATAAAACGCTGGAGTGCGAGTGAATTCAAAACCATTAGAATGTACAGAGAGAACGAGAGAGTAAATTTGTCACCGTCAGATGCGTCAACTTCGATTGAAGGCACATTCGGAGGGATGAGCATCACGAGAAACCTACAGATGGCGTAAGCAAATCCTAGAACAAACACAGTCCACCAAAATGCCATCGAGTTCCTTGGATCAAATTTTTGGAGCGAATAGTAAAATGCAAAAGAAGAATATTAACAGAGGAGGGATGGCGGGAAAAGACAATTGGCTGTTTCTCTTTTATTTGCCTATTAATTATCATTTAATCTCTTAATCTCTTAAATTCCACTCTGGTTCCGTTAATATTTTCAATTATTTACTCCCAACAAAATATATATTAAAAAATGTTTGTGATAATTCAAATTGGACCCCAATCTTTTATTAATTCAAATTGGACCCCAATCTTTTATTAATTTATCGGTTATTTAATCACTTAAATTTCAAATTCTCAATTACTTACTTTCAGAAAATTATTTAAATTTATTCAATAAGACTAACTATTTACCTAAATTTAATGCATGATAAATACAGATTGGCATTAATTATTTAATCTGTTAAATTTTAAAGTCTACTTTTATTTAATTAAGATTGTCCATTATTTACTTGAAAAAATAAAATTGTTCAATAAAACTAATTATTTATCCAAATTAAATACGTCATAAATACAAACTAGACTCTAATCCTCCATTAATTATTGCGCCTTTTAATCTCAATTACCTACTTCCAAAAAAGATTAAAATTTTGTTTAAATAAAACTAATTATAATAATGTGTGATAAATACAGACTAAGCCTATTAGATAGTTACTTACTTATCAATTGCTTGCTTAAAAAAAATTATTCTATAAAACTGATTATTTATCCAAATTGAATGCATGATAAATACAAACTAATCTTTCATTAATAATCAATTAATTATTAAATTATTTAATTTTCAATTGTTATATTATTTTGACTAATATGTTTTGACATATAAATATGTCGCGATGGTTAAGACATGAGATTGTAATCATAAAATCAAGCCCACTCAACAACTAAATTCATATTATATATTGAATGTTAATAAACAAAATAATAATATAATAAGATTGCACTGAAATTCAATTATCAATTTGTTGCTGATAAATAAACTGAATTATATATAAACAACTTGAATATTAAGAAAGAGATGAATTTAAAACAATGGGGGCAACATTTAGTAATAAAAAATTCGAAATTAAATAGAAACAACCGAACTAACAAAATATAATAATAACTTATGTTTAAAAAAATATAAAATTAAATGATGTTTTTATTAATTTAGTCTTAAAAGAAAAGGAAAAAGAAAAAGAAAAAAAAGCATGATTGATTGCAGTTGCCGAATGAAGCAAAACACGAGCATCACGTGCTCATGGTCATGAGCTAACTAACAGTGCCATAGACGCAACAGCGAGCACGTGCCTGGATCACCCGCTTCGTTCTTCTTCTTCTCCTTCTGTCGCGCCTCTCTTCAACGTTCCCCCAAGCTTACCACTGGCCACTTCTTTATGTAAACCCCCATTTCATTTCCCAACTTGTAGTATATATTTTCCGTTGATCCACCGTCGCCAGTGAGCTTTCCGGTCCGTTTTCTCTCTTCTACTACTCATCATTTACGCTATTTTTCTCTTCTGGATCTGTTTTTCACTTCTCTTCGATTTGAATTTCTGTTTTCCTCTCTTGCATTACATGTAGGCGTCCCGCTTTTACTCATAATCCTCCAAGTATCGCGGTTGCCGATCTCTTCGGAGCTTAATTTCTGCGCGTTGAGAGATTTTTTTTTGGATTGAACATCATGTTTATCGGCATTTGATTTGCTGATCTGCTGGATTTGGTGGTTGTTTGTGTTTCCTAAGGCACTAAGCTTATGAATGTGTTTGGTCAAATTGCGAGGGTTTAACTCTGTCCTGTTTTAGTTAGGCTGTACTTGTTTCGAGGCGTTGTACGTTATTCTTTTCTTCTTCTGTTTAGTTCATTTGATTATTATTTAATTTCTTGGATCTCCTTCCGTTTTCGGAGATAGATTTGTGGAGTAATGTAAAGATTGAATGCAGTACTGTTTGTTTCTGCGAACGTTATTCCCCTTTTTGTCCTCCTCGCTGTTCGTCCACCTTAGATCGCCATGGTTTCTGAACAGTTGTCGTTAATACGCATAGGGACTTTTTTTTGTTGTTGTTGTTGTTGTTGTTGTGGAAATGTATATAAGCGAGGAATCGTGTAATAGCTAATTAGATAATCGGCTTCGGTGATGTGGGGAGATGTATCGGGGAAGTTCATTTATCTAAATCTACCTGTCTTGCTAATTGTGTCCGTGAATTTTTGTTGTAATTTCATTTCAGTCATTGTTTTTGAAAAGAATTATATATATATAAAGATCTGATAACGAAAGGTATGATGAAACATAGTTCCTTTGCGCAGGTTCCCTTGACGCTCACCATGGCAACCGGACAAATATTTTCTCGTACGACGCAAGCACTATTCTACAACTACAAGCAACTACCCATCCAACGGATGCTTGACTTCGACTTCCTCTGCGGTGTGTATCAAGTCTTATAGTTTCCCATCAGTAGTATAGAACTAAAATTTCTGAAGTTTCTTTTTGTTGGTTGTGAGTTGTAATTTGCATTCTTAACCTTCCATTTTGACTTAATTATTCAGGGAGGGAAACGCCGTCAGTAGCTGGAATCATCAATCCTGGTTCCGAGGGATTTCAGAAACTCTTTTTTGGTCAAGAGGAAATTGCCATCCCTGTGCATTCTACGTGCGTAATAAACTTACCCATTCTCTTCTATTTACTATGTTTTTTCATATATCACCTTTATTGACATCTAATTCTGGATACGAATTTAAAACCATTGCTCAATGACTTTCTTAACGACTTTTAATTCCAGAAGCCTCTTATAAATTTTGCTATTCTAACTTATGTTTTCTTTACAATACCATTACATTACATTATCTTTGAAATTCAATTACTAGTTTGAAATGGTAGGTTTTAATCTTCTTAACTTGATTGAGTATCATTGGCCATTATTGTTTTTTCTTTTTTTTTTTTCTTTTTTTTTTTAACAAGCAGATTAACTTCCCAATTTATTTTTTTTCCAACACATTTTCAGAATTGAAGCAGCTTGTGCAGCACATCCCACAGCCGATGTCTTTATCAACTTTGCATCCTTCAGAAGGTTAGTGTTCGTTGTTGCAATTTTATTTTGAGAGAACAATAGCTTTCTGTTTCCAGTCATAACTAGTTTTTGCTGCCGTATGTGCAGTGCTGCTGCATCATCAATGTCTGCTTTGAAACAGCCTACCATCAGAGTTATAGCTATCATAGCTGAAGGTGTTCCAGAGTCGGACACTAAACAGTTGATTGCATATGCACGGGCTAACAATAAGGTGAGAAGATTTGATGTTTTCAGTAAAACTGACCTTCTAGCTTTAGTAACGCCCAGAATATGTACTTGCAATCTTATGTATGTCAAGCAGAAAGGCACATACATACTCCAAATGACTAGTGAACTGAAATATATCATAAATGGAATAAAATCTACAAGTGGACGGGTTTAATAATGAAATTGAACATTTTCTCTCTGCTTAATTTAAATGCAGGTAGTTATAGGCCCAGCTACTGTTGGTGGTATTCAAGCTGGAGCGTTTAAAATCGGTGACACTGCCGGAACAATTGACAATATAATACAGTGCAAGCTGTACAGGCCGGGATCTGTGGGCTTTGTCTCTAAATCAGTATGTGACTGTTGCTGAACTCTTCGTCTAATATTTTCCTTAACTTTTTTCATTAACTTAGTTATTTCGATCAAACGTGTGCACTTATGCATTGTAAAGATTGTTTGATAGATTTATAATGCACCACTAATTCATGTTTGCATTCCCGGTTTTATTCAATGTTTCTGATAATGTCATGCATCTTGGCTATTTAATTAATATGCAATTTGCTGTCTGGCTTTCTCAAAATGCCAAAAATCGAGTGCCATGCTCTAAATAAGCGATTTACTGAGAAGTGATACGAGTATGATAATGTTATATGGTATCACAGGGTGGAATGTCCAATGAGATGTACAATACTATTGCCCGTGTTACAGATGGAATTTATGAAGGTAAACTTCCCAAGTTTAAACTGATCTTAGTCTAGGACAGTTTTGAAATATTCAATCTGATTCGTGATTCATATTCTTTAATTGCACAGGTATTGCAATTGGAGGTGATGTGTTTCCTGGTTCCACTCTTTCTGACCATATTTTGCGGTTTAACAACATCCCACAGGTCTTGTGATTAACACATTCTGTATTGTTTGTTGCTTTTTAAAGCTTTATTTCTGGTCTGAAAATCCTATCAAGTAGATGAACTAGCAACTCTTTGTGCAAGCCAGAAGTCATTCTTTTAAGGTCCTTAGCCCCAGAAGGAACACTTCCACAACCCACGCCCCGCCCCCAAACACACACATGTGCACAAAAGCAATACTTGGTTTAACTATAGTACATGTTGCCTCCTTATTGTGGCTGGCAGTGATGATAACACTTTAATGAAGTCATTACTAAATTGGATCCTTATGTACTTTGTTCTCTGAATATAATATGCTTTTCGTTTTGCTCTTTTTTAGGTTAAGATGATGGTTGTACTTGGTGAACTTGGTGGTCGGGATGAGTACTCTTTAGTTGAAGACATGAAACAAGGAAAAGTTAACAAACCAGTGGTTGCCTGGGTTAGCGGTACTTGTGCTACACTATTTAAATCTGAAGTTCAATTTGGTCATGCTGTAAGTTGACACTGGACTCGTCCTGCTTACGATATTGTTATTCTATTAATAGGATTATAGACACATTATTTACTCCTTGACCTTCTCTGACGTTGACTACAGGGGGCAAAAAGTGGTGGTGAGTTGGAGTCTGCTCAAGCCAAAAATCAGGCTCTAAGGGATGCTGGAGCAATTGTTCCTACGTCATATGAAGCCCTTGAAGATGCAATTAAGGAAACATTTGGAAAATTGGTAATTTCATTTATTATGTGACTTCCATGTATGACTGCCAAATAGTTTAATTTTTCCATCTGATTTTATGCCTAGGTCGAAGAGGGGAAAATTACTCCTGTAAAGGAAGTGAAGCCTCCACAAATTCCTGAAGATCTTAACTCAGCAATTAAGAGTGGAAAAGTTCGGGCCCCAACCCATATTATTTCCACCATTTCTGATGACAGAGGTTTGTTTTAACCTAGCCCAAAATTTTCTTTCAGCACTTTTTGGGGTTTAATAGCATTAAATAAGTTAGTTATAATTGGGTTTTGAAAAAAAAAAAAAAATTAAAATAGGTGAGGAGCCCAGCTATGCTGGAATTCCAATGTCATCCATTGTGGAGCAAGGCTATGGTGTTGGGGATGTTATTTCACTATTATGGTTCAAGCGCAGCCTTCCTCGGTACTGTACACATTTTATTGAGGTAGGTAACTTGCAGTATGGAACTGAGCTATCTCTTACTGGTTGCTTAATTGTAGTTTTGCTTCTTCACTTTCACGAACACACTCAAGGGGGAAGTTGAAATTATAGTCTTGGATCCAGGCTTGACAAGTCTCATGCCCTTTTCAGATATGTATCATGCTCTGTGCTGACCATGGTCCTTGTGTATCTGGAGCACACAACACTATAGTAACAGCTAGGGCTGGAAAAGACCTCGTGTCCAGCCTTGTCTCAGGTTATAATTTTGTTTTATTTGGACAGACATGTTTTTTAGTCTATTTTTTATTTGCCTAATCAATGACGGACAATGACATCTAAAATAGGTTTGCTTACTATTGGCCCACGATTTGGTGGTGCCATTGATGATGCTGCTCGGTTTTTCAAGGATGCATATGACAGAGTGAGGTTTTTTCATTGCTAAAATGTTGAATGAAGTGGGTGCTTTCTGCGTCCTTTTTTCTCTAAGCCTTTATGTTGTTTCCCGTCTTTTACAGAATCTTACACCTTATGAATTTGTCGAAAGCATGAAAAAGAAAGGGATTCGTGTGCCTGGAATTGGCCACAGGTATTTGACAATATTTTTGTTCAAATTGTTGAGGATTGTTGGGAGGGAGTCCTACGTTGACTAATTAAGGGGATGATCATGGACTTATAAGTAAAGAATACATCAAAAAGCCATGAGAACTTAAAATCATACCATTGTGGAGAGTCATGATTTCTAATACAAATAACATGACTTTATAACATCTTTTAGGTTGTTTTCAGTTTGGATTGCTGATTGGTAATTCAAATGCATAATCGATGGTTTGATTTTCGTGGAATAAGGATCAAGAGAGGCGACAACAGAGATAAGAGAGTGGAGCTACTGCAGCGGTTTGCACGGACTCATTTCCCATCTGTGAAGTACATGGAGTATGCTGTGGAAGTCGAAACTTACACTCTCTCAAAGGCAAACAACTTGGTTCTTAATGTAGATGGTGCAATTGGATCCCTTTTCTTGGATCTTCTCGCTGGTAGTGGAATGTTCAGCAAACAAGAGATTGATGAGATCGTCCAGATTGGCTATTTGAACGGCCTGTTCGTGCTGGCTCGATCCATCGGTCTAATTGGGTGAGTGGTCACTACTCTAAAAACCATTGTTATCCATCCTTTTCTGCTTACTTTTAAAGTTTTTGGATCCTATAAGCTGATCGCTTTGTTGCTACAATTGAAATTTCCAGACATACATTTGATCAGAAGAGATTGAAACAGCCACTTTACCGCCACCCATGGGAAGATGTTCTCTACACCAAATGATGAAATTACAAATACCGATCTAAACAAGTATGTTTCCTTGCAATATTATTTTTGGTGGAATCTTTCTTTTCTTCTTCTTACCCTCCCCTCCTTAGATCACTGTTTGTAATGCAATGCCTTATTTTCTTTAAGTTTCATTAAGGTTGACTAGTCCATAAAAGGGAAAAATTGTAGTTCAATTTGAAATAAAAAATTATGGTGTCCATCTGCTACTACCCTGATGTATAATTATCTCTCTAGACCATTAAAAGGAACGGAATTCTGGCATGAATTGGCTTTCCATTGATGAAATGATCGTTTCTTCTACCAGTTCATAACTAGTCAATATTTTGCTGCTACTTCTACATACATACATATATATTCCACCGTTTGTGCATAATTTTTTTTTTTTTTTTTAATTTTCGGATTGAAAAAATGATAAAATCTCGAAGGTTAAAATTCCACTTTGGTTCATGTACTAGTTAGGTACAAGGTTTTAGAGTGGTTGTTTTTTGTTGCCAATTTCATGGGATTCAATATTGGAAGCTGATTGCTCTAAAGTAGGAAGTTTGAAAATTAATGGAAGTTCGTTGGTTATTGTTTCATGGAAGAAAAAGAAGAAATTAAAGTCCACGACGTACAATTCAACTTTTATTTATTTATTTATTTTTGTTGTAATCAATTTGGCTAAATAAATATAAATATATGTCTATGTGTATATATATATATAAATGTGGGTGCTCTGTCTTTGTTTGCAAGTTGCAAAATTGGAATGCGGTGCACGCTGTGGAGTCATGTTTTGCACGCAACCAATGTTCAGCTTTGAAAGAAACAAAGAATAAAATTCCATAATTACCCATTCTTCAATGGTGAAGAAAAAGCCTTAGCATCTGCCTCAAAAAGCATCTTAACATTTTTCCTTAAAAATGTTAAAATTACCAAACACACCCTAATTCTTTAAAAAAATAATGAGTTAAATATTTCATTTCAGCTACAAAATATAGCATGTAGGCTCTTATTTGTCAATTTTTTTTATAATTGAAGTAAAACTTTTAAATTTGTAGGTTAGATTATGTAGGGGTATGATGGGCATTTACTCAAGCTATCAACTGGTACTAAATAATATTGTTCCAAGTGTCATACGTCATCCTCCCGTCACTTAATTTCATTAAATAATATATTTTAATTTCTTTAAGAAGACGATAAATAAAATATAATTGGCAGACAGAAAAGAAAGTTTCAAGGTTCAAGACGGGCCGTGAGTTTGGTTCAAATGTGGTAAAAACAAAGTCAAACACTTCAAAAAAATTTAATTTTTTTGAAATAATAATAATGAGAAAAACTGAAAAGTATTGTCTTCATAAAGAAGCAAAGTGTAGCTTTATCATTTCCTCTATTTTTGGTATATTTCTCTTACAAATCCTTTCAAATCCCTCCAAATTTTAAGGTAAAAAGGAAATTGGTACAGACCATTCAAGAGGATGAAACTTGTAATTTATTAAATAAATATACAAAAAAAGACAAATAAAATAAATAATAGCTTTTTATTAATGCATCAACCAATAGCAACTTAAAGCAATTTATTATTATTATTATTATTCAACGAGTATGTATATACGACTTTCTTATTAAATTATTGTCGTATTAAGTTAGCTACCTTAAATTATTGAGCTCTTGGCATTAATTGTGCACAAAATACATGAACCAATAGCAATTTAAGCGAACTTTTTTTTTATTTTTTAATTTTCAAAAAAAAAAATATAGCCATAGAAGATAGGTAAAATAAAAGACATGAATTCCTGATCATCCACAACCAGATACCTCTTCGATTCTTACTTCATCCCAATTGTCAAACTCATTATTGAGAGACGGCTTTTATAGAGAGCTAATCTACTACCCTTCTAATTCCTTCGTGTTTGATATGATTCCTTAAATAACCCTCAATCGACTCTATTATCTTAACATGTAGGTCACTCTCTAATTAAATGGCTATTCCCCTACTGACATTCTTGTTAGCCAAAACATTTGACTGTATGACCTGAAGCCTTCTCGTAAATCTCGACAATCTTTTATGATTTCACTTACATAAAAATTTATTAATCAATCTCAATAAAAATGAATTCAAATTAATAAAAATCAAATTTAAATTGGATTTGAACTTGAAAATACACCTACTAAATTTTGACCTTCAAATTGAGAGGAACTAAAATAAAAAGGAGACCACGTGGAAATAGTTTTTTTTTTTAATTTGTTTAATTGAAAAAAAAAACAAAGAGAGAGAAAAATAGGGTACTTTTTGGAAATTCCGACCAGAGAGAGAAATTCGGGGCCGTAATAATAAGAATAAAAAGTGAAAAATTGGAGGTGTGTGATTCGCCACGACCGGCCACTCGCTATTATATATTTTATTGAAAGGAAATTATTATTGTTTTTTTCTTTCTTTTTAAAGTAGAATGACTAAAGTGAATTTTCCAAATATATATAAATATAAGAAAAATAAGCTCCATTTCCATTTTTCTTCAGTTGGGATTATTTTTATTTTTAAAAAACGAGGCGGAGCTCTGGAGGAAGGCTAAAGTAAAAGGGAGAGAAGGTTCTTGACCCATCAGGAGGAAACCCTTCATTCTATCAATTCAGTCTCAGCGATTGACTCGGCCACCAGTGAGAACATGGGGGATTGGATTGGATTGGATTGTATTGGATTGGATTGGGTATCTAGTTTTTGTTCTTAAAGCTCCTTAATCCCTGGGTTCAACGGAATTGGTTGATTTTCGTTTTCCTTTTTTTTTTTTTTTTTTTTTTTT
>NW_019272036.1:144354-162073 GCF_002738345.1 Cucurbita maxima | reverse complement strand
TTTTTTTTTTTTTTTTTTTTTTTTTTTTTTTTTTTTTTTTTTTTTTTTTTTTTTTTTTTTTTTTTTGTCTCGGTACAGACTGAAATCTCTTTATCTTTGTGCTATCAATTTCGGCTTGTGCTTGTTCATGCTCATTTTTGAACAAGGAAGAGATTTGAAAGATCAAAGGTAGACTGAAGGGGAAGGAGTAGTTTGAATCTGGTGCAGGGCTTTGCAACTGCAATAGGGAGCATTATTCGTTCTAGTTTCTGTGTTTTGTTTCTTTGAACATTGCTTTTTGTTGCTGTTGTTTTCGTTTTGATCTCCAAGAATACGCGGTGGGAGTGTTGTTGTTGTATTGATCCGTTGTTGTTGGTTTTTATGGGAACTCCACCAGCAGAGGAGCTTCTGAGGAAGATCCAAGAGCTGGAGGAGGGTCAAGCCCATCTCAAGAAGGAAATGTCCAAATTTCTTCTCTCTGGAACTTCCGCTGACTCGAACTCTGACCACCAAATCCAGTATCATCATCATCACCATCAGCGTTCTCAATCGATATCGCCTCAGCGCTCTAGATTTGCTGCGGCTCAGAGGAGAGGTGGCGCTGCTGGAGGTTCAGACAGCGCCGCGGCGGCGTGGAAGAAAGGCTCTTCCTCGTTTCGGCATTCTTCTCCACTTCAGAGGGAGAGTAGGACTTGTGAACCCTCGAATGCCGCCGCCGGAGTCGGAACCAGCGGCGGCTCTGGCCCCGCCGCCGTTAAATTCACCAACAAACAGTATCTCAATATCTTGCAGTCAATGGGACAGTCTGTTCATATTTTAGACCTAAACTATCGCATAATTTACTGGTGCGCTGCCCCTTTCCGTTGACTATCTTCTCGTGACAATTCTTTCCGTTTTTAGATTAGATTGATGATTCATTCGATAGCTTCCTGGATATTGCTTCGTTTTCTTGCTTTTTTACAACGCTCTTTGTAATTTTCTTTGGTAAGTGATTTTTCATAATATTAATCTATGTAGGAACCGAGCTGCTGAAATCGTGTATGGATATTCTGCGGCGGAGGCTCTCGGCCAGGATGGCATTGCGCTTCTAGTAGACTCTGAGGACTTTGCCTTTGCAAATGATGTAATTCATCGTGTTATAGCGGGCAAGCATTGGACTGGTCACTTCCCTGTGAAGAACAAGATGGGGCAGAAGTTTATAGTTGTTGCCTCCGACACTCCCTTCTACGATGATGGTGTCTTGGTCGGGATCATCTGTATTTCGAGCGACTCACGGCCATTTCAAGAGTTGAAGATTCCTTTAGCAGCAGGTTCTAAACAGCAGGATGCAGATTCAAGTATTGTCCGATCAAGAAGCACGGTTTCAACTAAACTTGGTCTTGATCCTCAACAGCCTCTGCAAGTAGCAATTGCTTCAAAGTTATCAAACTTGGTTAGTCTTTTGGTTCCATTTTTCTGTGATTTGTTGTTGTGTGCGCATCTTGATAGTTTGCAACTCTGAGACAGGCATCAAAGGTAAGCAACAAAGTCAAGTCCAAAATTCGAACCAGAGAAAACAGCTTGGATCGTGAAGGTGGAAGCGGAGATGGTTATCACTCTGATCATGGCTTTCCAGATGCAACTCTTCGTGACCGTCGGGACGACGCAAATTCAAGTGGAGCTAGCACACCTCGTGGAGATTCCACGACGCATGGTGAGTTTTCCCAGGTTGAAGAGAAATTATCTGGCAAACAGGTCAGGAATCATGACGATGAGGTTAAAGGAAAGCCTACCATTCAGAAGATGCTATCCTCAAAAGCAGAAGAGTGGATTGCTAAGAAGGGCTTATCGTGGCCGTGGAAAGGGACCGAGCAGGAAGGAGAATCTGAAGCAAGGGCAGCCCGTTTTGTCTGGCCTTGGTTACAAAATGATCAAGAAGCTGAACCAGCAAATCATAAGAGTTGCTCCTCATCTGGGAGACCAGAAATGCAGCAAAACGACGGTCATCGAGCAGCCAATAACGAGGCCTCGGGATCCTGGTCATCGTTCAATGTTAACAGCACAAGCAGTGCGAGTAGCTGTGGAAGTACCAGTAGTAGTGCCGTCAACAAGGTCGACTCGGAAACAGACTGCTTGGATTTTGAAATCTTGTGGGAAGACCTTACTATTGGGGAGCAAATAGGGCAAGGTATGTGATGGTCTTTGGAGTGATTGGGTTGTGTATGCATACACCATTTTGTTTCAGCTTTACCTTTGGGATACAATTCAGGAACTCGTAAAACTATTCGTCCGAAATTCAGATTTTAATGCATGACTTGCCTTCATCTCTGCAGGTTCTTGTGGAACTGTCTATCATGCGCTGTGGTATGGATCAGTATGTTCGCTTATCCTTTCAATTGCTTCAATTGTGGTGTTGTGTCATCTGGGACTATCAGATTCATTAGGAACTTTTGTAATATCGATTTTTGAAAGTCGATTTGAACTGTTCTTGCAGGACGTTGCCGTTAAAGTGTTCTCCAAACAAGAGTATTCAGATGATGTGATTCTCTCCTTCAGACAGGAGGTATGCAAGCTTCTCTCTTTAGATCTAACCAACTTCTCTGCCATGGTCTGCCTGCGGGCAATAAAATGTCTATTCTTAGAGCTAACTTCCACTTTATGAAGGTATCCCTGATGAAAAAACTCCGACACCCGAATATTCTTCTCTTTATGGGAGTTGTGACTTCACCTCAGCGTCTTTGCATAGTCACGGAATTCCTTCCACGGTTCGTTCTCCACTACCATTCTTGGTTTAACATTTTTGATTTATGTTTCCGAAGCATTCTCCATAGGCTGATTGAAATGTCTGGTACCGATAAAAAACAGTGGAAGTTTGTTTCGTTTACTACAGAGGAACGCAGGCAAATTAGATTGGAGACGCCGTGTTCATATGGCTTTGGACATTGTGAGTATCTCCAGACATTTTGCTTTGAACCTTTCCTAGCATAATGAGTGATTCTGCATTGAAAAATATCTTCTCGCCATGTTCTTTAAGCTTTCCATATTGCTAACTTTATGAATTCATCTAATTATTGACAAACAATTTCTTAAGAATCTTTAGTCATTTCATGCTATTTCATCGTTTGCATATATTGTTCTTTTAATAGGCACGTGGCATGAACTATCTTCATCATTGCAATCCGCCTATTATTCACCGAGATTTGAAATCGTCGAACCTGTTAATTGATAGAAATTGGACTGTAAAGGTATGCTGTTGTTTCCTACTAATCTACTTGTTTGAATCGATGTACATAATACCAATTTTTTTATCACTCCTGCAGGTTGGAGATTTTGGTTTATCTCGACTTAAGCACGAGACTTATCTAACTACGAAGACGGGAAAGGGCACGGTAATCCTGGCATTTTGTTGTTTGCTAGTTGCTTGCATTGGGCATTCGATTCTAGAATCTCTGGTTTGTGATGCAAACATTAATTCCCCATACCATTTTCGTTGCTGTAGCCTCAATGGATGGCACCTGAAGTTCTTCGCAATGAGCCCTCAGATGAGAAGTATGTTGTTTCCATTGTGGGTAGCGCTTCTCTGTATTCTGAATTATGAGACTCAAAGGCAAATGACTTTGATTGTGATTGGAATATACAGGTCGGACATATATAGTTTTGGAGTGATATTATGGGAGCTTGCAACCGAGAAGATCCCTTGGGAAAATCTCAATTCAATGCAGGTGCTAATTTATTTTCATAAAGTATAACCAGATTTGCATTATTCATGTTATGGCATTGCATATCTTTTTGACAATTCTCAGAATACGTAGGTAATTGGTGCTGTTGGATTCATGAACCAACGACTTGAAATCCCCAAAGACGTGGATCCTCTATGGGCTTCTATAATTGAAAGCTGCTGGCACAGGTACACACAAGTTTGTTTTTTCTTTTTTTTTTTATCGTTTCTTTACTTACTCCCTTATGGTTTCTTAATTCACTGGCGTTATATGAATTATTACTAAACTAAGTTGTTTTTCGATGAAAAAAAAAACAAAATGATTATCAAACGAGTTCACACGCAGTTTGGCGTTTGTTTGTTATGTGTGAACAACAGCGAACCTGCAAACAGGCCATCATTCCAGGGTCTGATAGAAAGGTTGAGAGAGGTGCAGAGGAAGTTTGCAAGTCAATTACAGGCAGCTCGTTTTGGTGGAGATAATAACCCTCAAAAGGAAACATAAAACCCCAAAAGAGCCTTAAAAAAGTTCTATGTGGTTGATAGTTTAAAGGACTTCCCCTCCCATTATGGTAATGTATGGTTTGCCATTGGAGAAACCAAAAAGACTTCTCAGAGTGCAGTGTCTCTTTTTCTTCCCCTTCTTTTATAAAGTAAAGTATCATAATAATAATTTTATATATAAAAGAAAAAAAACATTTTTTTTTTTTTTTTTTTTTTGGGAGGAAGAGAGTTTTTGTTGTCGGGTAGGTAGTGTTGTTTTGATTGGGAATATGTTAAAATGTCACCCACTTGGTGTAAATGAGTTCCAGACCACTAAACAAAAAGTTGTACAAAGATTGAAAACACAAACTGCCACAATTCTTTTCTTTTCTTTTCTTTTCTCTTCTCTTCTTTAGAGAGTTTTAAATTGTGAAACGTAAATGCCTTGGACTGCTTCCTTCCTTCTCTCTCTCATTGTATTGTATTGTATTTGTATTTGTATTTGTGGTGGAAACAGCCTTGTCGGCCATCCTCCTCCTCTTCGTTTTGGACTCTTCTGTTTGGTTTCCATAATTAAACTTCTCATCTTTAAAGGAATCATTAATGGGCGCAATGGCGAACCAAACCCGTGAACATATTGAGTCCTTATCCCACAACAACTTCCAGTTCGCCAAATGGCTTAAAGGCAGAGGATTAGAAATCACGTTAAAGGATTGCAGAGTTATCAAAAAAGAGAGAGAAAAAATGAAGCACAAATGAAGCACACAAGTGCATTTCCGCCACAAATCCTATGGTTCTATGATGATTCTAGAAAAGTTTACCCCGTAAACCTTGAAGGAGTGACGAATACAGAGGTCAGCGCAGTAAATGGCGTACATCAGCAACCGCGTCGCCTTCGTGCTCCTCGCAAGGTTCTCTCAACAATCTTCTTGTCCAACTGTAAACAATTACAACAACAGATCCGGGGATGGATCAGATAAGCTGTTATCTACATTGAACATGAGAAACATGGCAAAAAATGTTAATTTAACCTCAACTTCGCTCGCGATTATGTCAACCTCAGCTGCATTTATCTTGACAGCTGCTAGCTCTTTCTCTCTGAAATAAGCAAAGACAACAACTACTACTTCACTTAAATAAAAACAAGAAACAATTCATTGCAATCATCAAATCCAATATCAATAAACAATTTTACAAATACTCATTCGATAAATCCCATTTTTCCTTTCTGAATGGGCGACTACTATGTGTATTTCCCAATGATGTGAAGGAACTCATTATTTGCCAACAATTCCAAGTCGCTTAGTAACCAAAAAAAGTATCATAACCAATCAAGAACACACGCAATTAATTTTTCACGAGCATCGAAACGGCGTAAATTAAAAGGAACTGATAGAACAAAATGACAATATATATGCAAAAATTAAAATGTAGGAAGAAAAACAAAGTCTCCCTAAACAAAGTCTCCCAAATTCAATCATTCGGTTAGCTAAATTGCTAGTCAATTCAATTCCTTCCTATTCTAAGCAAAAAGGTAGAAGCAAATACCTCTTGAACACGAGTGGAATCGAGTTGACGGTCTTCAACGCGATCAGTGAGCTTGTCGAGAGCCTTGCTCTGTTGCTGCATGTCCTTAGAATCCACCAGCATCTCGACTCCATCGTCTCCAACTTCCATTTTCTGTTAAAAGTCAGTCACTGATTGTTCAGCGCTGTGCTCTGGAACCAACGGCGTGACAGTAATTGTGGTGATTTGTAAAGACGATAGAACTTGTCACGTCTCTTCTGAGAATCGGAACAAATCAGCGACGGCAAGGAGCAAACACCAGCAAACCCTCAGTTCCTTCTCGGCGACCGCGAGTTACTTGCTGAGACGTGTACAGAGAAAAGAGGCGTCCATGGAAATAGAAAGCCCAAATCCAAGCCCAATAATAAAAGGATGCCCAATCATATTAGAGCGAGCCCAAGTGCCATCCCAATCGTATTCATATCTAATCTATTAGACTAATTTGATTTGAGTGGACAATGAATTAAGATATGATAGAGAATTATACGTAAATTTCTCCCAACAAAATAGAAAAATCCGAAGTTTGAAGGACTCGATAAAAGAAGAAACACAATTTCAAGTTGATTTCTGTGTTGTCTGTTGCTGTTGCACCTTTGCCATTGCGCCGATGGAGGTTAACGTCAACGATGAGATTTGATCGTTTCTCAAGATTTGCTCGTTTCCCAACACGCAATCGTCTAAGAATCATCCAGTTCCATGCCACACACCACTTTTTAATTCAATCTCCGTTTGCTCGTTTCCAATTTCTTGGCCGTAATGGATAGTTCTTCGCGGGAAAATCTCATCCTCGTAAACCGAGAACCAAATGCGATCGCGTACCTTACTATCAACCGTCCGAGGTCTCTGAATTCGTTAACGAGGCCGATGATGAAGGATTTGGCTCAGGCGTTTAAGAGCTTGGACAGCGACGAGTCCGTTCGGGTCATCGTGCTCTCTGGATCAGGACGAGCGTTTTCCTCGTGTTTAAGGGAGATGTGAAGGATGTTGAATACAATCCGGTCGTGCATATGGAACGTTGCCGGAAGCCGATCATCGGAGCGATTGATTGCAGGCTTCGCCATCACCGCCGCGTTTGAGATCGCGTTGGCCTGTGACATACTCATCGCTGCGAAAGGAGCTAAGTTCGTCGATACTCATGCTAGGTTTGTCATTTTACTTAGTTCACTCTTGTTTTGTGCGCTCGAGCGATTCTTGCTGGTTATAGTAGCTAGGATTAGGGCAAAGACGATGTAATTTTCTGAAATCCACTGGCAGTACTGTTCTATTGAAATTACCAATTTCTGGAAATGTTTGTGCAGATTTGGGATATTCCCTTCATGAGGGTTATCTCAGAAACTTCCACAAACAATCGGAGTAAACAAAGGTAGTGAAGCATCCCTAACGGCGATGCCTCTAACTGCAAAGGAAGCAGAGTAGAGGGGTTTGGTAAATCAGGTGGTTGAAGGAGTTGAATTGTTGAAGAAATCTAGAGAGGTTGCAGAGGCCATTTTAAACAACAAGTCGGCCATTAACGATGGCCTGAAGCTGGATCTTGGCCAAGCTCTTGCTCTGGAAAAGGTAATTGCCTTACCGAAGCTGTTGATTATTGAACCTTGAAATTCTCATTCTGACATCTTCTAAAACTCTTAAGTTTATCTCCAAATTGGTACTAACATTTGAGTGTGGATTAGCTGTCCATCTTGAAAGGTCAATGTTCAATCATGAACTCAGCATAAATTTGAAGCACTTTTTGCAACTGGCTGATTGTTTTGTTGATGCAGGAGAGAGCTCATGAGTATTACAATGGAATGACCAAAGAACAATTTCAGAAAATGCAGGAATTCATAGCTGGTCGGACCTCCAAGAACATGTAGTTTCCTCAACGGTCAGTAGATTCCTCCCTACTTTCATTTACATCTGTAATTTAATCCTAGTGGGTCAGAAGCCTCTTTGTTTGTTTCAAATAGGAGTTTAGTAGATATTGTCTTCTTTAAACGTTTTCTTTCGAGCTCTTCTTAAAGTTTTTAAAATGTGTGTGCTAGCTAGATGTTTAAACACTTTTTTTAAGGATATTCAAAATAGGAGTTTAGAAGATGTTTCGGAATAGTTAAAATGTGCAAATCTTTTTAAGGATATTCAAAATTATAAAAGAAAATCAATAATGGTCAGAACTCAACAATTCTCATGTATAACTAACTACCCTGCTACAGCTGGAATCCAGTTAAGAATGGTCAATTATTTGGTACATCCATTATGTGAATATCCCGTTGCATTAAATCCCATGCCGTTGGTGGCAACCTATTTGGTGTATAATTTAGGGATATATGCTTGGTACCACAAGGAATAGAGAGAGACAGGGCGTGCGTATTGCGCAGTGGATTCATCACCCATTTCCCATCTTGTTCGAGTAATTAAGATACATATCATCCTGTTTGACGAGTAATTAAGATATATATTCTGTTCGTTGGAGGAGTAATTTGGGCTTTATGAATAAAAGGTCCTAAAGCATCTTAAAATTTTAAAAAATATAAATTAGGGTTGTGTGTTTGATATAATATAAATTTCTATGTCCAATAAGTTTGCCAAAGATGGTCCAATAATTTAGGAATCTTGCCAACAAAAAGAAAAAAAGAAAATAAAAAAAATCAAGAATCCATTAAATTATATAGGCTAAATATATAATTTAAACAGGAAATAAATGATTTAAAAATGCGTAGAGAGGGGAGGAAAGTTGAGGGGAATTAAATAATGTAAAAGAAAAGGGAGATTATATTAAATGAAACTAAGCCCATGGATGGATGGTGCGAAGCGAACAGATTTGGGTACGCAAGCAAAGAGATGCAGTTGGCTTTAGGTGCGCTGGAAAGGGTACGGTTGCAATTAAAAGAATTGCGACGTGTCTTCTCGGAGAGGCCCCCAGTGTTTAACATACTCAGAAAAGGGCCCTTCCAATTTAATTGCCTATGCAAACCAGCGGATCAGATTGAATTATACTAAATATTTTATTTTCTAATTGAGTATTTTAAAAAAATGTCGGCATGAACAAATTATAAAACTATTTTTTAAAACAACATTTAAAGATTATAAGAACAAATGGAATAAGATGTTTGAAAGGTGCACGTGACAGCTTCAAAAATAAAAAGTAATTTCAAAAGAAGAGTAAAAAAAAGGCATACCATATTTCTGCTATTTTTTATATTCCCCCTTTTTATTAATAAAAATCCCAATCACCCCGTGATTCCTTTACCCCATAAATAGCCATTGGATGTAACACAAAGCTGACTCCGTTTCCACACACCGCCAAATCCATTTGTTTCCGCGTCGCCCTCTTAAAACGACCCATCCCCTCCGTCGTTTCGAACCATTCTCTTCACCTGACAAAAAATGGCTTCCGCTCTCTGCTATTCCCACCACGCCGAAGACAAACAACCGCCCACTCCCCACGAACCTGAGAGATCGCCGCCGTTCAAACGATTTGATATTGTCACGGATTTCTCCGATCACCATTACGCTCACTCGAACTTGTTCCCCAACTGCATTGGATCGGATGTCTCGAAGAAGATCATGCGAGAGTGGAAGATTCTGGAGAGGAATCTTCCGGAATCGATTTTCGTTCGCGCTTACGAAGAGAGAATAGATCTTCTACGAGCCGTGATTGTCGGTCCGGCTGGAACTCCGTATCACGACGGATTGTTCTTCTTCGACCTGGCGTTCAGTTCCGATTATCCGATCAGTCCTCCGATTGTGTACTACCACTCCTACGGACTGCGATTGAACCCTAACCTGTACGAAGACGGCTATGTGTGTTTGAGTTTGATCAATACCTGGGACGGAAAAAAGGAAGAGCGCTGGAATCCGGCGATTTCAACAGTGCTTCAGATTCTGATATCGATTCAAGCGCTGGTGCTGAACGAGAGGCCATACTTCAACGAACCGGAACTGGACGAGGCAGCGGAGGCGGAGATTTACTCGGACGCGTACAACAAGGAAGCGTACCTATTCTGCTGCAAGATGACGATGCGATTGATACAGAATCCGCCGAAGAATTTCGAGGAATTTGTAAGAGATTACTTCAGGCAGCGAGGGAAGGGGATTCTGGCAGCTTGCAAGGCGTATTCGGAGGGCCGCGTTAGGGTCGGGAGGTTCAGTGGAAGTGAAACTGAAAATTGTAGCTGGAGCAGTAGCAGTAGTAACGGTGGTAACGGTACGCATGTTTCTGCCATTTTCAAGGCATTAATGGAGAAGACGCATCGGGATCTGCAAGCAGCTTTTGACGTGTCTAGCCAGGAATGAATGGGTTTTGTTCATTTTATTTTTTTAAAACGAAATTAAATCTCGATAATATTTTGAATGAATGATTGATTTTGGGCAAAAAAAAAAAAAAAAAAAAAAAAAAAAAAAAAAAAAGAACGATTTTTGGGATTTGTGACATGACATAAACAAATGTAATCTGTTCAAGGAAGTGGGAGTGTAGGCAAGAAGGGGAGAATGGTGGACACAAGTTAGTTCTAATATCTTGGCTACACAAAAAGTTGTTTTAGAGGTATCAATGACCAAACACAATGGTACTACAGCCCCTTGTTTGGTCGTGTCTCTATTCTATTCTCTTCTCTTACCATATTATATCTTATTCCAAATTAGTTTTAACAATCTAAGTTGGAGTTGTTTCAAATACACACCAACTTCTAGTATGTTTGTTGGTAGAGACATGAGGTTTAGGGTTGGTGGCATAACCCATTTTCTCATACCTTTTTGGGATTTGAACAATCAAGAAAAAAAATAAAAATTTAGAGTTCAACCGTAGGGAATATGAAATTTGATTATGACTTTTTGGTCGAAAATATGAATTATGTTTGAAATTGGTTGATAATTTATAAATTTTATACTCGAAAAGGACAAAATATAACTAAAAATATAATTGAAGGATTTTCACTTTGGTTAAAGCAATAAAATTAAAACAAGTGTGACAACAAATATATATATATATATATAAAAAAAGTTAATATTCTACGTGGGGACCACTACTGAAAAAAACATAAAATATGAACATAGTATGGAAGTCGTATATGACAAGGAGATTATCGTACTAATCACCTTAAATAATGTTTTTAATTAGGTGAGAATATTTGAGATATATAAATGACAAAACTGTAAAGTTAGCCCAAATGCTTTTTGAAAAAAAATATTTAGCCCAAATAAAATGATTGGATGGTTAAGAAGAGGCCCAACTCACATCCATATTATTGGTTACTTCACGCCTTGCTTTTATTCTCCACTATTATATAATAAATTTATGAAAATACATAAATATTAGACACAAAATTAATAAAAATTAATAGGTCAATTTATTAATTATTTTTTTTTAGTCAATTAATAATGACAGTATTTTAAATAATAATTTTAAGCGACAGAAAATATAAGAAGCATAATTATTGAACTCCAAGGAGATACAATGAACATATAATTGGTAAAGAAAAAACTATAATTGCTCAATTTTTATTATTAAATGAATTAACTCGTTTTCAAGGCGATTTTAAGATACAATGAACACATTAGTTGAAAATGCAAAGCTCAATAAATGTCATTAAATTGAAAGAGTTAATGGAAGATGACTATGAAAAATAATATTTAAATAAAGTAGATTATAAAATGAGAGACGAGAATGATATTCGATTACTTTAATAATCTACAAACAAAAAACATATAATAATAATATAAAAAAACCCCCCCTATTTTCCGTATTAATTCTAGAAAAAAGAAAAACGACAATCCAAAGGTGGGCGCCAATGGGGCAGCCACGTGAAGCAGCCACATGCATACGTACGCCCATACGCATACCACCTTAATTTAACTAATCATTTTAATATTATATAATCTCATTTGAAAAATGATTCACCTTTATCAATTGCTCACGTTCTTACTTTGCTATACATTTTTATAATATATAAAAATTGTTCCAAACAATATGACAAAACATTAGGTTACTCGACCATTTTATGTCTTGTCCACCGAAGAATTTATATTATGCGGGCCCACGTTTCAAAGTATTGGGCCGAAGGGGATGGGTCAAGCCCAAAGACAACATAGAAGGCCCAGCCCAGGAAGAGAAAACGTGTAACGTGACGCGATTTTAGAGAGAGAAAGGAAGAAAACGCGGCTGACTTCGAGATGTATTTTGAAAAGCAAGAGAAGGGGAAAGGAAATGAAAGGAAAGGAAAGGAAAGGAAGCCCAAAACGCGCAAAATCGACAGAAAGAAAAAGTAATTTATAATTATGTTTTTTAATTATTCGAATTATCTAAGAAACTATGTTTAATTAGTGTAATTATAAACTTAATTATATGTTTAATTTATTCTAAAATATGATTAAAATATTAAACAACCTCTAGCGGAAATTGTTAAGGTTGGCTCCAACAATAAAAATTAAAAAAATAAGAGAGAGAGAGAGAGAGAGGGAGGAGAGAGAAGGACATTGACAATAACCGAGGCAACAGAGGGATTCCCCTCCCCACAAGAGAATGAGGCGAAGACCTTCTCTGTTCCTCTACTACCGAACACAAATCTTCAACTCTGCTCCTTAATCTCCCAAATTTCACGCTTCATCTTTCTCTTTTCTAGTTCCTAGGGTTCCATTTGCCCCTCAACTACAAGGTTCTAGGGTTCTGAATTGGGGGTTTTCATTTCTGAGAGATGTGGGATGCTCCGGGGATTGATGAATCTGCTCTCTCTTTGTTGGAAGCCATTCGGGCGTGGTGGTGAAAATTTGAGCTCTGTTGGAGTCATTGGAACCAATTGCGGTGGCAAAGATTCTAAGGATAGCTTACTCTGGTTTTATGATTATGGCAAGTATGCTTCCGGTGATTTTTCCATGGCCGTCGTTCAGGCCAACCAGGTGCTTGAGGACCAGAGCCAGATTGAATCTGGTCCTTTTGGTACCTTCGTCGGAATCTACGATGGCCACGGCGGCCCCGACGCCGCTCGATATGTCTGCAACAACTTGTTTAGGCGTTTTCGGGGTTCGTCATTTTCCACTCCCCTTCTTTTCTGTAACTCTTGTGTACTGTATTTACTTATGAGTTATGATGATGACGATTCTTCCTCTTCTCCTCTAGTTTTCAACGGCTCGGGTTTATCTGTTGACTCGGATGTGAGCTTTTTACTTTGTGCCGTATTTCTAACTCATTATCACTGCTCTTACTGATCCTTAGATCCATTGTCTTTTTCTTTCTTTTTTGGATTGCTAATTTTTCTTTTTTCATTTTCCCCTTGGAAATGGATTACTGTTTGCGCTTGATTGGTGTTCTCGAGTTTCGAGTAAATTATAGCTTATGCTGCTGAGGAAGATAGAGCTAGCTAAATACAATGCAATTTTTGGTTGGGTTTTGTTTGAAATTGAATACTGTAGACACAGGATTCCTATGACGGCTGATGATACTATAACTTCGCTCGATGTTTTGAGTATGTAGTCTAGAAAAAATTATGCAAAATTTCCAATAAACACTATTCGTTGTGTGTTCTTTGATTACACATGACTTTGTATTGTCTTTTTCAATATCGAAAAGGAAAAAATGCTGAACTTGAAAAATCTGAAACATGTTCCTGAATGTTCAACTTTTCTAAATAAACAGGCTAGGTTGACATTCTTGAATTTTTTATGCAACAATTGCAGATGAAGAACAAGGAGTTGTGACTCGTGAAACCATCCTGGAGGCATTTCGTCGAACAGAGGAAGGGTTTACAACTGTCGTGTCAGAGTTGTGGAGTACTCGACCCGAGATAGCAACAGTTGGGACGTGCTGTCTAGTAGGGGTGATACATGAGCAGACACTCTACGTGGCGAGTCTTGGAGATTCTCGTGCTGTGTTAGGGAGGAAAGTTGGCAACACTGGAGAGATTGCTGCCATTCAGTTATCAACGGAGCATAATGCCAATCTTGAGGATATAAGGCATGAATTAAGAGATATGCATCCAAACGATCCTCAAATTGTGGTTCAAAGGCGCGGAGTTTGGAGAGTGAAAGGCATTATACAGGTAAAAATTACTGTTTTGTGTCAGTTTAGACCATCTCGTATCTTGTTGACTTCCTCCTATTCAATTGTTTTTCATGTTTTCACTCTCTTATTATAAATTGTAGTTTTTAGGTATATCCTGTTTACAACTTTAGGAACTGTCTTCGTGTTGATAGGATCGCTTGTATAAGATGATTTAAGTTTCGGATTATGTTATCATAAAGGGGTGGAGATGTTGTAACCTTTTCCCCCACTAAGTTTTTTGAGCTTTTACATTGAGAGTGTGGGGGGAACGATACTCAGTGTACGGTGTTCATATTTCAGAATTCCGGGTATTTCCCGGTACCACCAGAGCTTTCATCCTGCTAGTTTTTATCATTTTAGTGTATCTGAGGCAACTGACCTGAACTGAACTGAATATGTGCGTGGTTGACTTTGATTTTAGAAGCTTGGTTCTGGACCAGTGCTTTAGTATAAAA
The DNA here is from genome assembly GCF_002738345.1 of Cucurbita maxima. Classification (NCBI taxonomy): domain Eukaryota; kingdom Viridiplantae; phylum Streptophyta; class Magnoliopsida; order Cucurbitales; family Cucurbitaceae; genus Cucurbita; species Cucurbita maxima. The sequence goes on along the minus strand of NW_019272036.1, from coordinate 147,882 downwards.
TTAGAAACACCACACCTTTCAAGCAGTCAAGGTTTTCTTTACGTTTAAGCTGGGATGAGATCTATTCGTTTGTAACTATCGTGCATGTTTGAGGGTAATATAGATCCTTAGTATAAAAATGTTGCTGTTTTCTTTATCAGATCAACCACACTCTTGCATGCCGTTCTTTATCAGATCACTTTGATGTTCTCTGCCGTTTGTTTCTTTTAGCTCAATCTCTTAACTGGCCGTTTTCTACAAAAGTGATTTTTTTTTTTTCTTTTCTCATTTTTAGTTCATTTGTATCAATGTGAATAGTGATCATATGTTCAAAGTTTGTGATAATATCTCATGCAGGTTTCTAGGTCCATTGGGGATGTCTATATGAAACATTCTCGGTATAATACTGACAGAATCAATGCTAAATTTAGACTTCCTGAACCGATGAATATGCCTATAATGACTGCAGTACCCACGATTCTTGCTCACCCTCTTCATCAAAACGATTCTTTTCTTATTTTTGCATCCGATGGACTTTGGGAACACCTAACCAATGAAAAGGCTGTGGATATTGTCCACAATCTTCCTCGTGCAGTAAGTTTCCCTCCACCTTCTATTCTTTAGTCATCATAGAGAAAAAGTTTCAAATTATGGTGACTACCTATCTGGGCTTTAATATTCTACCAATTACTTTAATGTTAAACCGGCTCGGATACTTACCGTGCGATGTGTTTGGTTCGAGCTATCTTTTAAAACTTTAACTGTTTACAACGATTTTCGGAAACACATTTGATGGGTCATCTTTGCCATTGGCTTGATGCAGGGAAGTGCAAAAAGGCTTGTGAAGGCAGCCCTTCAAGAAGCAGCTAGGAAACGAGAGATGCGGTATTCAGATCTTCGAAAGATCGACAAGAAGGTTCGGCGTCATTTTCACGATGACATTAGTGTTGTTGTTTTATTTTTCAACCACGACCTTATATCCCGAAACCATACCCTCCTAGATCAGCCATTATCAGTCCGAAGTGCCTTGGATCATTGATTCAAATTTTTGTTGCTAAATATCAACAAAGGAAAAAGAAAAAAGAAAGAAGAAAAACCCTGTAATTTGAACATTAGATACATCCCAATGCATCATAGAGAGCTTCTCTGATACGAAGAAACATATTGAAGACTCTTCAAAAGTGCTTTTTTTCCCTATATATATATATATAACTTAGATTTGTAGAACCCAGATAGATCTTAAAGTTCATCTGGACCGTTCATTGCATTCACCTAAAAATTTCAGTTACGCAAATTGTATGATGGTCGGTTGTATTTCTTAGGTATACTTTGTATGATCCGAATAAAGTTTTATAATTGGTTGTATTTAAAAAAGAAAATGGTATTTATTTATTTATTATTAATAATATATATTAATGTTGCATTTACAAATGCGAGTTACTCATGATATTGGTTGATGATGCTGAGGTTTTGTTGGAGTATCATCTCTCCATAATATTCTATTTTATGTAATATTTAATATATTCGTGGTTTTATTTTAATCATTTTAATCATTTTAATTCCTGGAGATGGCGTTACTGTTGCCAAGTTGCTTTTCTATTAATTATACACGCGCAAATGATTCGGTTATTTTACTTAATTAATTAATATTGCTCAGTGGTACCATCATTTCTTCTCTATTTATCAAATTTCAAAGCGTAGACTGTACATTGATTCACTTACATGTTTATTAATTTGGAAAAATAAATATTAATTAATTTTATATTCTCCATGAATTTTAATGTAATATTTAGTAATCTAACTTAATATTCTATGCATGTGACACATGCACGCTAATTTTATAATTAACCCACAAAAATAAAACTAAAATATGTTTTTAATAATAACTTCATTAATTAAGATCACCAACTTTTTATATGTTAATCATACGACCCAAATCATGTAACATAACATAAGATTTTTAATACATTATATTTTTTCACAACACAACACACCACAAACAACAAAACATCACTGTTGTGGAACGCCAAAGCTTACATGTCTCAGACATTCCACTTTATTACAAGATAAAAACATTACTTTTTTCCTTTACAATTCACAAGCTGAGATGACGACGATGATGGTGATCGGGATATATTTTTTTAGGGTCTGTATGGCTTCTCGCTTGAGAAATAACGGTGAGTTTCGGTATCTGAGCCCTTTCCGTAGTTTTTATAACCAAGATTTTCATTGTCCTCATCTTCGTTGTTCATGCCAACGTCACCTTGAGAAACATCAACATCTTCAGAATCATTCACACCACTGAACACTCCCGTTTCAGGGATTTGACCACTAAAGCTTTGAGCTAGCTTACGCGCATCTTTCTTCTTAACCACGCTGTGCATGGTAGCATCTGCAAACACGAGCAGCAAGAAGACGGCAAAGAGAAGAAGGGTCCTCTTCATCATAGTCATCGCAAAAACTGATAAAATGAAGCCAAAAACGACACTTAGACGACAAATAAGAGGAAAATTAGGGATGGTTTTGAATAGAACTTACCTTGTATTTGGTTGGGAATGGGAAGGCAATGAAGAATATGGTATGAATGAGGAAAAAATGGAGCATATTTATAAAGGGAAAATTGAGGCCACTGTGTTGAACACTGCGGAGGTATATATAGCAACAAAAGATTCTAAATAACGTCTGGAAAGCACCTTTGTGGAGACATGCAGGAGAAATAAAAAGTGCGGTTACTAACCGAAGTGGAGATACCATAAATGTTTGTCGCCTCACTATAAGGCGTGTTAAAAAATATTTATAAAATATTAAACATTTCAGAACTTATCGACCCAACTCGACTCATCAACACCTTTACGAGAATCTTAATGAATAAGTCGAAGAATCTTCAGGTTGGACCCAACTCGTAGTAGGGCATGCTCGAGAAGGTTCGCTCGATGGTACCATATTAGTCAGTATGATCATATCACTCGAACAATATTGAAAGTTGAGGATCAAACCATCCGGCCATGTTTGGTCGAGCTATTTTTTTTTTTATCTTATAAAATTTTATTTCAGTTTGATAATATAAAATTAATATATAGATATTTTAAATACAACGAATTTTATTATCTAAGGGGGAGTGTCATATGATTACTTTATGCATGATAAAGATGGCAATTATAATTGAGTGATAATAAAATGTTGGTAATAATTTAATTATATAAAATTCAAATTAGATATTCAAATTCAAAATATCTTTTAAAGTTTTTTTTCCCAATAAATTTATTAAAAGAAAAAAATGCGTGGGCAGAGGGATGGCATACCACACAAACCACTGAAGAAGAGGTAATTATGATTTAAGGTTTAATTCCCACTTATTTAAGTTTCAACGGTTTAATAATTAAATCACGAATTTTATTTTTAAAAATATATTTTAGGGAATTCAATTGGTCTTTTTTAATTTTTAAAAATTTTAATATATACAATATCTCTACCGTAATGATCTTCAACTTAGACCTAATATTTTGTTGAAAATTTAGTGGTTAATTTCCTTTTTTTTTTTTTTTTTTT
>NW_019272036.1:13540-143678 GCF_002738345.1 Cucurbita maxima | reverse complement strand
TTGAAAATTTAGTGGTTAATTTTTTTTTTTTTTTTTTTTTTTTTTGTGCCTCTTAAAAATAACTGTGGGCCTCCACTTTCTGGATGCTCAATTGACAGTATCCATTGGGCCCAAAACAAAACAAGATCAAGCCTTTCTATCATGGCGACAAATCCATTAATTGTATGTTCGATTGCATCCCGTTGGTTTCTCTGTTTCATAAGCTCAAATCATCTCCGTTGGCGCCAAAGATTAAGTTCAGAACTTCCGGAGCTTTTCCCGCGGCATCAAGATGGAGAAAAGGACGAAAGAATACCAAACTCCTCTGAGAGATCAAGCTGCGAATCGTAGATCAAAGAAGCCTCTGAAGGTACAGTTTCTTTTGTCGGTTCTTCTCATCTTTCTCATTCTCTAGTTTAATCTCTTGTTCGTTCTGCTGCAATTAAGATCACCAAGAGTTTGACTGCCACATTTTCATCATTTTGCGACGATAAAATCCAGCCAATTTTGAAGGAAGACTTTTCTCCGATTTCCGTTGTCTCAAACATCAGTCAAATTCCAGATATCGACAGTGTAAGTTCCGATTCATTTGTGATTTTTGGACGATCTGTTCGATTTAACTTTTCATTTCGTTCACTTTCTCTGTGTCTTCGTGCTGTATCTGCGTTTTTTTTTTCTTCCTTTTATTAGTTGATCTCAATTTGTGGCCCATTCATATTAAGAAGAAGATTTGTTATCTATTATTTGCTCAAGTCATATTCGCTTTTTTTTTTTCTCCGCCTATAATCTACTGCGACTGGAGTGTTCACTTTGAACCATTTAATGTATGGTCAAGCGACGAAACAAAGCATATTTGATTTATGGCACTGGAATATGATTGATTTCAAAATTTTCTGGTTTCCTAATTCAGTTTTCTCTATTTCAGAGTTTCTTGCAAGATGTCAACCCAGCTCTTTCAGTTTCCTGTGAGAGCTCGCTTTTCCCCGAACTTTCTCCATCTTCAGTTGTTACTTTTGACAATAAGCAGCTTGACAAGGTTCCAGTTAATTTTGGTGAATCTAATAATTTAGATGAAGCAAGCGCGGGTTCAGTGGAGGCGGAGATTGCCGTGAATTACTTAAGGCGTGCTCTTATTCAAGTCTTGCAATCGACGGATGTTGATCATCAGTCTAAGAAGCTTATAGATGCATCCGTGAGGATCATTGTGGACGACTTTCTCGCCATACCTCAAGAGCGAGACCTGATTACTCGGCTTATTTCTTCCAAAAGTCATGTTCTGTCTCTAGGTTTATTCCTATGGATCATCGTCTTGGTATTGGCTTTCTTTTCTGGTTCGGGAGTCGAGAACTGTTTCATTGGTCCACTGCCAACTTAAACTTTCGAAGATACTCCTTGATCTAACATTAGAGGTTAGATCTTAATCGATTTTTTTTCATGACAGGTATGTATGCCTTCTTATACTCGATACCTTTGAATTGGACTATTTCATCTTCTTACATTAGAAACCTGCTGAACCGTGAAAGTTTGTTGTCAAAAGTTAACCGTACATTAGCCTCGCATTTGGCATACTAAGATTTAATGTTTGATATTTTCATAAACCTGTGGGTGAACATATGATCTTCATTTTTTTTAATCCTTTACGCGTTATATTTACTGGCATAACTGCTTATTAGTCAGTTTTCACTCTCTTATTTAACTGAAGCGAATATTGAAGTGTGTTTTCATTTCCATAAGTTATATTCTGCGCGACGAAATCAGGACAGATTCTTTTGAATTTGAAACTACAGCGACGTGACTGAGGGAAGATCCAAACTGCTCTGAATTCTTGAAGATCTAGTTGCATTGATAAAGAGTCGGGTCTGATTTGCTATTCAACAACGATTTATGGTAAACAGAAAGGTATGTGCAGCTTTCTGAGTATTTTGCATACAATCCAGCATTATTGCATTTTTTAGCAACTCCTTTCTGGAGCACCATATCATGCTACTGTAAGATGTATTTTCTTTACAAAAGAGGATGACCTAAACAACCAAGTCATATGACTGATTGAAGCGATCATGTTAGTGGTTGGCACATCCTGATACTGATATGATAAGATCACAGCCAGTTAAATGCAAATTTGGTACAAGAAACGTTTTAGATTTTTCCATGAAAGAAATAGATTGGAATTACTTATTTCGAAGGCATAGATGTATTGTCGTATATTTTTCGCAACTCCTTTCTGGTGCATCATATTAAGCATGATATTATAGAACGTATTTTCTCTACAAAAGATGATGACTTGAACAAGAAATAACATGACTGATTGAAGAGATCATGTTAGGGTTTGGTATATCCTGAGATGATAATGACAAGATTACAGCCAGCTAGCTGTCGATTTAGTAGAAAAAAAACTTGGATTTTTCTTCGAAGAAATGGATTGCAATTTAGTTTTTATAGGAGGCACAAAAGCTTCCTATAAACCATTATACTGATTCCATCTGGTAATTAGAAATCTTCAGTCAATTACTCGTTTACTACATTGAACAGAGTTCTGGTTTGCTCTCTGATGGTGGTTAGATTTGAACTTAAATGACTTGTTTCTTACGCCAAATAAACACTGTGAGAAGTTCTGATTGGCCCAATGATAATTGTTTGTCACCTATAAATGATGAGGCTAAATTTTAGTGGCTAAAGTCACTAACTTCCAGGATCTCAATGCGGGACATTTGCATGTTACCCGACCAAAGAGTAGATATGATAAAATGCAGCTCATTTGGGTGCCTTTTTCTATTCAGAAGCAAAATAATAATTTTCTAATCAGATGGGATATGTTTTATGTCCATAAGATTGAATAGTTTTGGCTAATTCACACGAAATTCTCGAATGCGAAACCTTGACCACCTACATGTACTTCATTGAAAAGATTTGTTCTGTCGTATTATACATAGAAACAGATGAAGATTTTGAGTTGATTTTGGCTCAGCTGGCCTCCTGGTCTTTCAGTCTCACAAGTTTACCCTTTGAGTCAAAAGATTTTCTTATGGAAAATAACAGTATTTACTAATTATCATAAAAATCTCATTGGTTGACATTTTCAACATGGTCATATTATTCCTCCCCACTCCTCAGCATGTCTTGTTCTTATAGGCTTCAGCATACAATCTGCGTAAGAGCAAATTTTTAGTACAGATGATTTGTACCATCATTATTTTGTAATGGGTTTTGCAGAGTGCTTATTTCAATAAATGTGAATGCAAATGACAACCAGCCAGTGGCGTCCTGACCACCAGCTTTTTTCTGATGCTAATATGCATTATACATCCGGACCTGCATGCATGCAGCTGCCAGGTATGTGTATAGCTCATATTTATCTATCATCTTTAATTGATTTTTTCCCCTCCCCAATGTGATTGGCTTTGGCATCTTCTTTCTGGTACTCTGTAATCTATTAAACCTTCCGGCTCTCGCTACTTCATTGTGTCTGACACGAAGGACGCAACCTTCCTCTGAATCATAATGGCTCTTGTAGTAAATTAATCTTTAGCTATACTTTTAAGGTTTATTCGGTGGGCTGTTCTCTCGTGTATTGCTTACACATGGTCACAATGATTATGGTTGAGAAAAAGGATTAGGTTCATGATTATAAATTCTAATGTATAATATTCAGAGTGTGAAAGCCTAGGGCGTGCTACCATTATTAGGCCTTTGAATTTTTGTTGGTGGAATGCTGACATGACCACCAAAAGAATGGCTGACCGGGAGGAATCTGATAGCCGAATTTGGGGAAAAGAGTTTAAATTCCTAAAAACTTAATGCTTGTGTTATAGAAAGTGTTCATTCATATTTAGTCATGCTAGGATATTTAAACAAACTAAGAGTAAAATGGGTGGGGGAGCTCTTTAGCAAATATTTGAACCCTCTCTAATCGCGAAAATAAAAATAAAAAAAAGAAGAAAAAAAAAGAAAAGGGTTGAGTAAAGATGCTTCTTTCTATCTAAACAATAATTTTTTTTTAGTTCAACCAATACAAAAATGTAAGATTAGAATGAGGATGTAACAGTAAAAAAGATAAAATAGATAATAGATACATTGCTTATATACCTCAATCATGTATGGACAAACAATCATAATGATTTATGTCCGTTGATTTTGTTCTAATAGAATTTACTAACACTATTTTATTAATTTTGTTTGTCGTAGAAATTAAAATTAATTGGTCTAATCTTAAATCAATCTTGTGGATCAGCAAAGAACCTAAAGCTTACTGGTGGTACATGGGAATGGACGTGTACGGACAAAAAAGATTCACTACAGCTTTAAATGCAATACATTGAAGACTCAGATGGCAAAGGTACACACAGTATCCTACTCACACTCCCACATGAAGACTATAGTGAAATTGACATCTTTCCACTGAAAAAGAAAAAGAATGGAAAGATAAAAGTGGATAAAATCTGAAGACTAAGATGATGTTCAAAAGATTAAAATGGACCAAAATAAATACACAATTAGGAGTTTTCTTTTTTGTTAAAACAATGTATTTATTTCATACAATAAATGAAAGAATATAGTGAAATATTGTGGCATGTAAATGTAACAGAAAATTCAGACGGAACTCGGTGGGGCTTAAAAAAGTCAACCATATGGAAATGCGTTTTCCCCGATTGATTGATTGATGGATGCATTGAGAATCCATCCATAGTTTGTAAGTCTGTTCATCGCACGCGTGTACATTTTGCATTGGACGCCGCTACGCCATACCCCTATCATTTTCGGTTAAAGGTTTGATATTCCTTCGTGAGGCTTTTTATTTATTTATTTATTTATTTTATTGGAAAAAACGAATTTTGTTGAACTAAAAAGAAAATCTTAAAAAAACCCCATATTTTTAGATTAAAGGGAAAATACCCAATTATTAACCAAATCAATTGAAATTAAGAATGCTTCCTACAAATAAACCAAAGGGAAATTATACTGTGTAAAGTTGTAATTTTGTATATCTAATATGTATCTATTTTTAACTAAACTAATTATTTAACTTGTTGATGAAAAAATTATCTATTTTAAATTTCTTTTTATCTAAGTCGTCTAGTTGAACTTGAGTTGACTGAAAAATATATAGAGGGGATGTTGGCGTTGGCCACAAACCTATATGCACCAAAAATTGGAAAATTATTTTAACACTCAAACTATTTTATTATTTCTTTTAAAGGTAAATAAAGGAATAATTTAATTTAGTTAATAAAAACATTTTCTCCTACCTTTTTAAATTATAATAATTTAATCTGTAAATTTTAATACTAGGAATTGAGTCTCTATATAATAAAAACAAAAGTTGAGGGAGGGAGGAGGACAACCATATTGGTTTTAATTCTTGTTATAAAATATAATAGAAAAAGGCAAAAGGCTTGCGGAGTGGAGGTTGCCAATGCGAAGAGTAAGTAAAGACAGGCAGAACGAGTCCCAAGCCTTTGGGTGTATGGCTACGGCTGAATAAAATAGGAGTGAGATCCGAATCAATAAATATGAATTCTGGTTGCTTCACAACTTTATTTCCCTTCTCCCTCTCTCTGTCTTACCCACTTGCAGAAGAGGACACCTTAAGAGCGGGTTCCATTTATGTCTTTTCGCTCTCCCAACCCTCTGTTTCATCTTCTTCACAGTTGTTGTGTTTTGGCCGATCCAGGTTTCGTCTTAGAAGGAACTTCCCAAAAGGTACGAATCTTATCAACTCCTTCTCTTGCCTTCTTCCTCCTATTATCATTACAATTTTTAATCTCCGGTTCTCAAGAATTTTCAATTTCTATTCTTCATTTGGGAGTTTCCGTTTCTGTTAGTCTAAATCTGTCATATCCTTTTGATTCTTCCTTCCTCAGGATATCTTCTTTGCTTGCTCTTGTTCCGTTAGGTGAAACATAAATTTGGAGAAGAGAGATTGGATCATTGGTCCATCTTTGAATCATCGATTTGTTGAGGGTAATCAATTTTTATTTTTATTATTTTCGAGATCGGATCGGTGCGTCTTGATGGCGTCATCTGTTCTTTCGAACTCCGATCGCATGCGGGAGTCTTCAAGGAAGCAAAAGAAGAAGAAAAACCACGGCAACAGAGACCGTCATCAAAACCAGAACCTTATTAACTGGAAATCTCAAGCTCAGAAAGAAATTTACTCGTCCAAGCTGGTACGAGCGTTGAATCAAGTGAGGCTCAGTCCTTCGAATGAGGCGCCCCGCCGTGGTAGAGCCGTACGCGAGGCCGCCGACCGAATCCTTGCCGTCGCCGCGAAGGGGAGAACCAGGTGGAGCCGAGCCATTCTAACGAACAGGCTGAAGCTCAAGTTCAGGAAGCCGAAGAAACAGAGAGTATCCACCGCTGGAAACAACCGCCCAAAGAAACCTAGAGTCAGCGTATTTCGGTTGAAAGGAAAAACGTTGCCGGCGGTGCAAAGGAAAGTTAGGGTTCTTGGACGGCTAGTTCCCAGTTGTCGGAAAGAACCTTTGCCGGTTATCCTAGAAGAGGCCACCGATTACATAGCTGCACTTGAAATGCAAGTTCGAGCTATGAGTGCCCTCGCCGAGTTGCTCTCGGCCTCAACTTCTGTTGCAGGCTCTAGCTCCGCTCCTCCAAGATGATGCCTCGCTTTTCCACTGGTGTTTTTCTTCGCCCCCCACCTCACCCATTTCTCTGCTTCTCGTATCTTTGCTTTCCTTGCCCTTACGCAAGTGAAGTAATTGTCTGTTAAATATGGTTGCTGCTGTTTTCTTCTCCTTCCCCTTCCCCTTCATATTCTTTTTTTCCCCTCTTTACTCTTCTCCTCCTCTTGAATAACTTCTTTGGAATCCTATTCCCGACAAGAAGAAAATGGAAAAGGAACTTGGAATCCGTACATATTATGTGCTGTAGCCCTCGGCCTCGGTTTGTCTGTTGTTTCACAATTACTTTGTGGATTCGTTAACCCTCTTAATAGCACTCTTGATTCTGCAGAGTCGATGAGAAGAAAAAACCCATTTTTGATGAATCTTAGGCAAGTGTTTACTTGATCGGGGTCTTAGTAGGTGATCAGGGAAAAAGAAGAGGGCCTTAGCTGGTGAGGGAGGGACGTATTTGAATTTGGAAACTGAATGTTAATTTATCTGAGAAATTGGTTTCATTTGTGTTGTTGTTGTTCACAAGAGTGTAGTCGTCTATTCTGAGGTCCAGGATATCCAAGCTTAGATAGATTAACTTCTTTCCTACTACTCCGCCCTCTAATTATTACAGTTTTTTGTTTGTTGTCTGTCTTGTGTTGGTTTTTGTTCTGAAATGGATAAGTCCAAAACTCCAGTGGGGCAAAGCAGGCAGAGGAAGAGGAGAGTGGTGGGAAGGGTGTGCGAGTTTAGCAAAGCGCGGTGTGGGGCTGTGTGGGGCTGGGCTGGAGGGGGCTGTGGCAATCATGTGGGTTATAACAGTGACAGCCCTAGATTTTTGGGGCATCCATGTGTGAGTGATTTGATTTATAAATGTAGATGTATTCAGTGTGTGAGGCAATTCTAGGTTCACCTGCGCTGCAAAATATCCAAAAGGAGGACTTGTTGGTACAGCTCACTCTTAGTGGTCTGCCACTTCCTCAGCTGTGCGCTGGCTGGCCCATGTCCTTCTCACATGCCTTGCTCTGCTCCCAATTCTCTCACTTCTCTTTCCCTTTCATTTTCATTTGGATTTCTAATTTTCGACACTCCCTTTGAGCCCCACTTCCTCACTTTGGAACAACAGCATGCCTCTCTATCTTTTTCCATACATTCACTATTTTAAGCTTCCTTCCACTGTGATTTTTCTTTTGAATTTTTATATGTTCACACTTTTACGTCATTTTTCTTTTAAATTTCTTCTATTTTGATGCGATGGTGTTTTATATTTGTAACTGATGTGAAATTTGTGGTGTTTACTTACATTCTTTGGATATGAAAGAACTGAGCAGAGGGGGTGGGTGTTTTTTTTTTAAAATTATATTAATATTTTCAATGTCATAATTGTAAACAAATAAAAATTTATTGTTCTGAAGTATACATTTAAAATTTGAAATTTGAAGGGAAATAATTAAAATAATAATACTAATATAGTAAAATGGAAAGTGGGAGAAGTGTGATGTAGATGGGGCATTTATTTAATTGTCGATGGCCAAAGAAGGAGATGAACATAAAAGAAAAGAGAGAAGAAAAAAAAAAAAAGATGAAAGGCTTTATTTAGCATTAAATGAATAAACTTCAGTGATAATTATAAGTAGTTTGGTGGCAACTCATAAAAGAGCCCCAAGAATAAAATGCCTTTTCAATTAGAAAGGAAGATGAGGATGAGGCATATCATGTTCTCACGTTCTTTGAATTTCGACTCTTTTATATGTATATATATATTTTTTAAATAGTAAGCCGACACAATGGAAGAACGATTCTAATCCCAATCAACACATATTTTAAAATTATTTTGCACATAAAACACTGCATTATTGATTTTATATTATAATTTAAGCATACTCAGTAGGTTAAAATTACATATTATCGACGTGTGAAGCCCTATGACGTGGCACTCTTGCAAATTAAGAATTGAATTTAATTAATGGGTCGATTTATTATGGACTTCAAGATCATATTAAGTTGGGCCGGTAATATCCTTTCGAGTCCTGCCCATTAATTCTCATTATCTCTAATTTAGATTGAGCCCATATGAATACATGGACCCCAGGCCCAATGGGCCTTTTTGAAGTTAAAATAATGACCATATGGCCCACTGGGTTTCCTAGGCTTGTTTATTATTAATATTATTATTTCTGCTTCCCTCCTTTCTCTGACAGCGCGGGATTCCTCTTGTCCTTCCGAGTCTGACTCCATCTTCCCTTCGCCTCGCTCAAACCCGAAGTACCGACCGCTTAGATTTTGGAATTTCTCTCCACTTTTCTACAATCACTGTCCCCAAGAGGACTTCACAAATTTGGGCTTTCGATTTCTCACCTCGGCAAAGCTGGATAGGCACAGAGGAGACCGCTATGGCCCCGACCAAGATTCCCACCCTTATCGTCACTCTGCAGCTCCTTCTCGCTTCAGCGACTCCCCCGTGAACCACCATTACAGTCGCCGAAGTCCCAATAAGTTCAGCGGCAGCGTTGGTGGTGGCGGTGGTCACCGTCGGCCTTTCGACAGCCCACCGCCCTACTCTACTCCCGTTGGAGCTGCTGATTTTCGTCCAATTGGAACTGGCGAGGGATTCCGTCCAATTCCCGGTACTGGCGGTGGTTTTGGGTCCAATTTCCAGCCTCCACCTGTTGCAGGGCAGAAACGGGGGTATCCTTTCTCCGGCTGTGGAAGTTCTCCAGGTAAGATTTTTGTGGATTAATTTAATTGCAGTCTCTTTCTTTTTTCCTTGCTAAGAGCTCTAGGTAATTCCTTTTCAATTCTTTTCTTGTCAGACTTCGCTTTCTTAGTTCTATTTACTTATTGTGCTTTGGTCAGTTCTATCAAATTCTGAACATTCTTTGCCTGCAATTATGTCGTTATCGATTAGCTCTATGTGGTATAAACTTCATACAAGGTTTGAATTATGTAGTTGAAAAGGAACTTTAGTATCGATGTGTGGTTCTTTGGATTGCCTCTATCCCCATTGGCCCTCAATAGAGGGGAAAAAGAAAAAGGAAGCTTCATGCAAATGTTAGCCATCGATGGGCCGGTTTTCTCTCTAGAATCTATCGTTATATTGTGTTAACTTTTAGTCATCCTAATTCAGTTTTTCACAAGATGCTTTGAGATTTGTGTGTGAGATGATTTAATCATTAAATCATGTGTGTTGTGATAATTGATAAGTATTGAGATGGGATGCGAACACTCAGAAAAATGTTTTACCCGCTTTGTACAATGTTTATTGAGGTTAATATATTTATGAGAAGAAACATAGACTCTCATTAAGAGGTTGATTGGTTTTAAATTTCTGAGTGATCTATGAGATATTTTTAGTTTAGTTCTTATATTTTCATAGCGCATCTTCGCCAATCTTGCATCTGGCTAATGTCACCATTTTCTGTCATCAGATCATCAGGACGGAAGCAGTTTTGCCAAGCTGTTTGTTGGATCTGTTCCAAGGACAATTACAGAAGAAGACGTAAGCTTTTATGTTCTTTATGTTTGTTAAAAGGTCATGTAGTAAATTCTCCCAACTGTTTTCACTGCATTTCTCATTGAAGCAATACGTGTCCTACAATCTCTTATGATATGGTAAGTCTGGATGCGTGTCTAGAGATGACGAAATGTTTTCACTTTCTTCTGAAACAAGAGACAACGTTTTCATTGAGATGTAATGGTATGATGGAGGAAGCTGTTTTTCACCGTCCATTTTCTGGACAAATGTCTTTTGTGTCAAGGTAGTTTTTGCACTATATTTCTTAGGACATATGGTTTGAGAGAAATAGGAGGATTGGAGAGAGTACGGGTTCTTGGAAAAGTGTGTGTAGGTCACTTTAATGCTATGTTTGGGGTCATGTAACCAAGTGTTTTTGTGGATACCCTTTGTTTATGATCACTATCTCCTGGAGCCATCGTAATTTATTTATAGCTTCATTTAGTGGTCTTGGTATGCCCTTTTAAATGACCTTCATTTGGTTTTATTTTGATTTTTGTTCATGTAAACATGTTTCTTAGCTAATTTTTTTTGCTTATTTGATGCCAGATTCGCCCATTGTTTGAAGAACATGGAAATGTAATCGAAGTAGCTTTGATAAAGGATAAGAGAACAGGCCAGCAACAAGGTAAGCACAACTTCTGTTTTGTATGAATCACTTTTGGTTCATACGCATGTCATTTCAGGTTTTGAGAGGCTCGAAGAAATCGTGAGCTCGTCTCAGTTTGTTTGTGCAACAAGTTTGGTGCTTGTTGATTTTCGTTGCGATCCTAACTTTTTGTCCGTCATGTCAAACAAGAAGAAGACAAGGCATGTAAACCTGCTATAATATCAAGTTTTGTATGGCAGTGGAGCACAAAAGACCGTGCCTTGTGATAGTGGCTGACTAGCTGCAGCAATGAAGGATATATAACCCAAAAATTTTTTTTTTTTTTTTTTTTTTTGTAATGGGAATGTCTGCTGCCAGCAGTTTAGCTTTTTTTATGTCAGGATGTTTAATAGTTCAACAAATGTACAGAATTATTAATTTAGAAAATACACGTTTTTTAATAAAAAATTGATGTTAATATATTGTATGTTTTGGAAGCATTGAATGTGTTTTTCTTATTGTGGTGAATGTGGTCTCTTTAAATGGTTTTAAACTTTGAACTGTGATTGATGTGGAATATAAAATGGCGATGGGTATGAAGTTGAATTGCCTTGTAGATTCAGAATGGATTTTGTGTGGTGTATGATTGTTGAATAGTTGGTAACTGATAGCTTAGTTCTATGATATTCACAGAATGAATGGATGAGTCTCAAGATTTTCAGGCTGCCTGTATGTTTCTCTGAGTAGGTTAAGTCTATTATTGTACGGAGATCATGGTTTGGTTTGTTGCCTTCTTGATATATTATGATAAAACTATTGTTCCCTTTTTAATTATTTTCTGTCCCAAGCAGACTCTTTGGGAGTTCTTCTGCATCCTGTAACTTTACCTTTCTGACCACTTGAAACTCATTCTCTTAGCCCACATTTCTCGTAGCTCAGTTGCTGAACTTGTCACTGTTGCTTATTTATGTGTTGCTTTGTAAAATTTGTCTTAGGAGGTTTTCATTAGCAATTAATTTTATTGGGTTTGAGGTGTTTTCAAAGTTCACAAACTTGTGAATCCAGCCTAGACTTCAGCCTGGATGTTTATCTCCTGTAGTTTGAAGTTTTTGACTTTTCTTCAGCTTGGACAAGGAGATCCTGTGTCTTTGTTGGTTGTGACGTATGATTGTACATTTTCTGGTCCATATAAATGTTTTTATTACTATTGTCGACACTACCCCGTGCAAATGTTGCATTGTGGCAGGATAAATCCTCACTGCCTTTTACTCTCTTTCTTTCTGGAAACTAGAAGTTCCAGAAAATTTTTCAAACGTATAAAGTTATAATACACAAAGGCCTAGATCTTAGGAGTTACAAAAACAATTCTCCTGGAGCTATAAAAGGAGGGTAATTAGTAAATCCACACTGTAGAATTGATTGTAGCAAAATGATGCGGCTGTCAGTGCAACCATGTTGAGCTTCTGAGGATTCATTTTTATTGCAGTGGCATGTAAAGAGGCATTTTTAGTATTTTGGATGTTCCGTGCTTAGTGTAGATTCTATATTTTTGTTGGATGAATAGTTGCACAAGCACCTGAATTTATACATTTGGAAGGCCACTCTATTTTGGATGATATTGTATTTTCCTGTTCATGTTCTCTGCTTTAGTTGGTACTAGGAGGCATTGTCATTGTCATTTCCAAACCTTTTGCAATTTTGTTATTTAAGGTCTTGATAAGGATAAATAATGAAGTTGTTCGAGTATATGGTTTCTGAGGGCTCTTACTTAACGTATTTCATGGTTGCATGTAGCCTATGATCAATGTGCCTTCTGTGATTACAGCAAGTTGTTTTATAGAGCGAGTGAATGCGACTAAATTTTCATGTATTTGTTGGAAGGTAGGCTGTTTGACCTCATAATTACTAGCTTATCCTATTAAATTTTAGTTTTAGTGCTGGGATACGATATTTTCTTCAAGTTTGTTCAAAGTGAGACATTGGCTCGGTATTGGAAGACTGATATTCATGACATGGAAATGTAAAAAATTATCAATGGCCTCCAAGTGGAAAGCTTGTGGCTTCTTTATGCCATGATAATCATTCAATACTGATGGTGGTGGTCCTAGTGAATATAGACAAGGATCACAATCTCAAAGATTATTTAGGCAGTCATAATGTCCACGTTAGCGTTTATACTAGCTTATTCCTAATGCTCGACGCTGAGAACTTCTTGATAACTGGCTTTTGCAACACGAACTTTTCTCGTCTATTAGCTATTTTGTTGGGCATGAGATGGGTAACTAGTGGTTGCTTGTATGTTTCAAATCTTTTCCTGGGGGGGTTGTTGAGCGTGGAATATAGTCACCACCTCATGCTGGTGCTTTCTATAGTTTCTCTCTACGGTTGGCCCTGTTTGTACTGAATGAATGGAATTAAAATTGTGTGCTTATATTCTCCAGATGCAATTTGTTATCTATTCAGTAGGTTATCTTTGAATCCTTATGAAATTTAAGGGGTTCTTGGTGTTCTTTACCAATATCTTCGTATGTGTTTCTATCCCTTTCTACTAAATTTTCATGATTTTGTAATCGATGTTATCTTTATTTTTATTCTCGTAACCGTGAAGTTGGCCTTTCTGTAGATTGTAATGAAATGTTGAATGTGGATGTAGCATTAATTTTCCATGTGACAGTTGTAGTTTTTTCAGTGGCTAGATGTAAATGTATGTCTATATGTCTGTTCACGCGTAAGTGTAACACCATAAATACAAAGTTATGATCCAACGTAGTCAAATCAGAACAACCTTTACTCATGCAGGGTGTTGTTTTGTAAAATATACAACCTCAGAAGAAGCTGATAGAGCAATTAGGAATTTGCACAATCAACATAGCCTTCCTGGGGTGAGTTTCCTCCCCAATTATTATTTATCTGTCTCGTTTGCAATGCTACCATATTTTATTAAATATGTTTACAGGGATCAGGTCCGATTCAAGTTAGATATGCTGATGGAGAGCGAGAGCGCCTTGGTAATTGACTCTTGAATGTGGATTTTATCTTTCATTTATTAACCTTCATCAATCTTTTTCTTCCTTTTCCCTCTCTCTTTTTTGTGTTCTAGGGTGCGGGTGAGGGGATTAAATTCTCGAGTCAGTAGTATTAGCCTCATTTTTTTATAAAAAAACTTTGATTGTTATGGTGGAGAAATTCAATTTTGAAAATGGGTTTGGATAAAAATAAATTTGGACCGAGATATGAATTTCAATATGGACACCGGGTGATTGAAGTAGAATGCTAGAATGTTAATGGCGTGGTACCTCAAGCCTGCTCGAGGGAGAATAGTACTAAGTTGGGTGACCCCTTAGGGAAGTCCTCGTGTTCCTCGTGTTGCACCCCTTAATGATGTGGAACATCCCTCTAAACTAACTTTTTTGAAACTGTTGTTTTGAGCATTACCACCTAGCTTTTATTTTTTAGTATCAAATCTTAAAGAACGATAATTAATCAATGTGGAATCAGGCATGTCTTCAACCACCTTCCCTACAAAGGGGAATTGTAGCTAGTTCCTTCAATTCTGCGTCGTCATATTTCCTTCTCACCATCTTATGATAACTGCATATATGGGGACTTTTTGCTCCTTCAGGATCCAAATCGGTTGAATGGTGAATCTGTCTACAAAAAAAGCTTTCCATTTATGATTTTATTGATTTTTCTCATTACTTATTTTCTGTAGGTGCAGTTGAGTACAAATTGTTTGTTGGTTCCCTAAATAAACAAGCTTCAGAAAAAGAAGTCAAGGAAGTATGTTAAGCCTTTTTAATCTCAATATTACTATCACATGTTATCCGTTTCTACTTCTTTTCCTTTCTCTTTTTTGAGCCATCAAATTGATTATCAACGTTGGTTTTGTTGAGCTCATTGAAACTAATTATCATCAGAGTTTTGGCCAAATGTATTCTGCCACTTAGTTTTTGGTTGTGGAGGCATGTACGCCTTTATCTTCTTAGTGCTTTTACATGGAGTAAAATCATTTGGTTACTTCCACTATCTCTAGACATTAATATATTTTTTGTTCTCAGATCTTTTCTCAATATGGAGTAGTTGAAGATGTTTACCTTATGCGGGATGAAATGAGGCAAAGTCGTGGTATGCCTTTCAAATTTATTTGATCATGTTTTAAGCAATATTTTGACAGCTTGAAGTCGATAGATGTTTTTGTTCTTGTGTAATGTGGATGATGTATGTTATTTTATATTTAAATGTAAATGACTAAGATGTTCATTATCGGTTGACTATTATTTGACATGGGAAGGAATCATATTGGGATCATAATTACAAAAGAACCATGTGACCAATGCCCATAAAGAGGCATTAAACCTCATAACTCTTGAACTCCCCAATCGTGTCAAAGGACTGTCCTCTCTCAAAATTCTATAATTCCGCTCCACCCATACCCCACAAATTGCAAATAAACTAGTATGTCTCAGAATTTTGTCTTTATCACAAAAAGATGAATCTAGGAGAACCTCCTCAATCATAACTTAACAGTCCCCACTGCAAACCAAACCTAAATTAAAAGAATCTAACCAATGGGACCAAAGGAACTGAACAAACGGGCAGCTCCACAACAGGTGATACAAAATTCTAAGAGAAAGAAGATGATCAGCAGGAAGTAGTTTAACAAATAATCTAGGATTTTGATTCTGTTTTTGTCTTTCAAAATTATATGAGAAAGAAGATCAGCAGGAAGTAGCTAAATCTACTTATGTAAATGGAAATAAGAGTACGAGTCACAACTTATCTTTCATGACATAATTTGTTTGTCTTGGTGGTCCTCTGATCCTCTTGCAAACCAGCTAATGCAATATTGGTCATTGACATGGAAGGTCTCAAGATATCAATGAATTGGTGGTATTAGTAGTTTTTTTAAGAGCAAAAGCTGCAGATTTGATATAAGATTGTGTAGAATAAATTTTATAATTAAATTAGGCAGAAGTTGGGATATAATGATACTAGCTAAAAAGAAAAATATAACGCCTTGGTGTTATTGTGTTGTTTCCATATTCAGAAAGGGTAAGATTAGGAGCCAATTAATGATGGTACGACGAAAAAGTTTTGATTGATTATGTCTGTCGTTATGTAATTTTTCTTTGTTATCTATAATGCCTATTCATTTGTTTTTTTTTTTGGGTAACTTAATTTTTTTATGTAATTCTCATTGATTTAGTAATGAAATGCACATGCAAACAAAAATTTCCCTTTACAGAACTAAAAAAATTCTCTACCAATTTTTATTAATTACGTAAGGAGTTGGATAAAGAACAGTGGTACATCATGAGGAGCAAGATAACTTGGTGTAATAAAAATGTTTAATCCCATTGTCAAGCCTTTCTATTATATATTATTACGTTCCTAATGCCCCAGCGCAAAGCCTTGACCAGATTTATCCACAATATCTTTGCTTCCTTCTGAATCTCCGTCTATGTAGCAGTTGAGGAATATTATCCTTTACATCTCTATGATGGCACGGGACATATTAATCTACAACATTAAAGATGTCCAACATTTATAATTTATTGATGAAGGCTCAAGCATCTTTTCGAATCTTTTATGCTGTCTTGAGGCTACAATTGTTAAGGGTTCACATATAGAAATTTACCAAAGCCACTTTGCCAGCATTGCTCTTCATTACCTGATTCCCCAAGTCTTTTGACTCAAATGGGGAATCCCAAAGCCATTTGGCCAACAATACCTCATTTCTCTTAGCTGATTTCCAAGCTCCAAGTCTACCCCTTGCGATTGGCAGTGTAGCCAACCCCCCAAAATTACCCTAAGGTATTGATCTTCCCATTTGCCTCTCTCCCAACGTAGATTCCCCAATCTTCTTTCGAGAGTTGCTGCTTCCTTTTTAGGAATTAGAAAAGGTGAAACTAAGAATATGTAACTGTTTATTAGGCAATCTTAGATAAACTTATCATTGAGTGAATTGGACTATTCTACCAAGCGTCCTGTAATGAGGTTAGGTTATTGTTGTGATGTCCCACATTGGTTGGGGAGGAGACATTGAGGACGCTGGGCCCCGAAGGGGGGTGGATTGTGATGTCCCACATTGGTTGGGGAGGAGAACAAAACACCCTTTATAAGGGTGTGGAAACCTTCCCCTAGCAGACGCGTTTTAAACCCTTGAGGGAAAGCCTGAAAGGGAAGCCCAAAGAGGACAATATCTGCTAGCGGTAGATCTGGGTGTTACAATTGTAGACCCAACCAATTCACTTACCCCAAGGTAGAGTGCAATTGAATCAGTTTGTCATGTCAAGTTATTTCTTATTGTCTCTTTATGTTTCTTTAGTTTATTCTGTTATTATATGATTGTGAAGACCTTTTGTGTGTGTGTGCATGTGTGTTGGGAGGGGGTAATTTGTTTCTTGCATTTTTTTTTTTTATGATTATTGATTTTAATAACGGAAGTTTGTAAAATGTCTTCTAATATCAATACAAGATGACTCTTTGGAGAAAAATTTGTTGACGAAAATAGAATGTAGTTAATTGTATTGAATGAATAACTTCGCGCATCCATGGCATTATATCTTTAAGCACCCTCAGCTGTTCACTCCTGTAATAGGCCGGTCAACTATTAGATCCAAAGCTTGTCATCACCATCATTATTACTATCCCTACTATTATTTTGACTTTCCATGTGTGTCTAAGTCATGCAATTTTGAAGGATGTGGATTCGTGAAGTACTCTCATAGGGATATGGCACTGGCAGCTATAAATGCACTTAATGGAATCTATACAATGAGAGTAAGTCTATCTTTATAGAGTTTATGTTTCCTTTTTCTGCAGTATTTATTACTGAAGCCTATTACATGATGAATTTCCTTTACTACATATAGGGTTGTGATCAGCCATTAAGTGTCCGCTTTGCTGACCCGAAGAAGCCTAGATCTGGAGATTCAAGGTTTGATATGATGTGAGCCTCTATGATCAAATTTTGAAATTGGAAATAGGTTCTTTCAGGCCTTCCACCACCTTAATTTTCTTATTTAACATTTTATTAAATCTTGGTTTGAACTTCGTTTTAGTGGGTATATTTAATGAGTTGTTTTGTAATTTGGCCTTTGCTTCATTTATTGTTTCATGTATTTTACACCCATCCACTATTTTTTATCATTAATAATATTTATAAATTGAGTATCTTGCTTTTTCAGGGGCACTCCTGCATTTGGAGGTCCAGGTTTTGGTTCTCGCCTTCAAGCACCTGGGCCAAGGTAAAATTCATTATGGGTGTTACCTTTCACTGGCCGTTGTTTTTTAGTGTTGTGCATAAATGGAAATCAGAACACCAAATTTTCATTGATCCAATTAGAAGTACCAAAACATAGTAAATCCCTACCAAGAAATAAAAATACACTCCACTTGGCGTTGGCCAAAAATAATTATAATTGTAAAAGGATTTCAAAAGGGAGCTGCAGTTAGAGGTCACGAATTTAAATCATGTGGTTGTTGATATTTTCCCTTGAGCCATTTTTTGATAGTCATTGTTGAGGTCACTCCTTGCATTGTCTTAATGTTTTCTACTCATGCTCTTGATTCTTTTGTGTTCTTAGCAGACCAATGTCTAATTTTGGTGAATTTATGGGCGATCGAATTCCAATTGATGTACGAGGTTTTAGGCCACCTGTTGATGCTGGTGTTCATACCTTTGGGGGTCAATTGCCTCCTAGGTCCAGTGAAATGGGATTACCTTTGAATTTGGTAATTTATTATTTTATCTTTTGACAAGTAATTTTAAGGGTTGTTCATGTTGTGATTTATGCTTGGTATATTCTTTCATTTTCCTCAACTAAAGCTCGATTTCTTACAAATATATATATATTTTTATATATACACACACACATATAGGGGTGAGGATTCACTTCTCTAACCTTTTAGTCGAAGATATATCCCTTAGCTAGTTGAGTTATGCTTTTTAGTGTTGGGTATAGTAAGTGCGGTATTTGGTTTGACTTACCTGCTCTTTATCTAAGCCATTATGACGAAGGCTTTCAACTTCCTCCTTTTATGATTGGTCAACCTTTAATAGTTTAACGTTCACGTTTACCTTGATGTTAGATAAGCCAACCTAATTGTTAATCAAAGAGCATTGGCACAAACATTTTACAAAACCTTTTCTGTATAATCCTTGTATTGGATATTGTCTTGTCTCTTTCTAGGTAAGAAACCTCATCTATTGAACTTCAAAGCATGCTACAGAATGATATGATAGAATCTACCTAGGTGCAGCTGATATGTGTAATTAAGAGGCCTTTCGATTGGACATTATCAACATACAAGTACATGAAAAAATTCTTAATTTTGATGGCCTACTAAAAACCTGAAAATAAGTTTGCTTATAGACCCCCCCACTAAAACCCTCCTCGAGGACGCTGAAAACATGAAAATAAGTTTCCTACTGGAGGGCACTGCTCTGTCTGGAAGTGCAATATTAAAGTTAATATGGTGTGACTTTGGCTTTTTGCTTGGGTTCAGTTAATTGCATCTAATTGTTCTCCACAACTACTGATTTGTCTTTTACTTAATATTTTACTGATGATACTGAAAGGGATGATAAAATGTTTGGTCATCAAATCACTTGATGTTATGATCAAGTTTTGGACTGTTTTCAGTTATGAGTGATGAAATGAATCATTGGAGTCGTCATCGTGGATAATGTTTCTGTTTAATATTATAAATTATCTTTTCCTTTCTCGGGCCTCTTTTTTACCTCACACATGATTATACTCTTGAGAGGTAATCGGTGGGCAATGGATGTACTTTGCATATCTCTGTTAATGACCCATTCTTATTCTATTAACTAATTTGCTTGCAGAGTGGTCCTGCTAGTAGGTTTAGAGGTCCCAACCAAGGGATAGTCAATCCTGGATCCTCAACTTCTCCACTGGTAATTTAACGCTGATTTATGGTTTTAGTTACCTGCTAGATTGTATCCTAGCCATTTCCAATGTTATCTAACCTCATCTTAATTTTATTAGAATTTTATTCAGTCAGCAAGCCAACATCCACCCCTGGGCCTGCAAACGTCACCTGTGCTAAAGGCTGTTCAGTCACCGAAACAATTGCCACCTCCGAGTCAATTGTACTCTCATGCTCCGACCTCCTATTCTCAGACACATACATCTCCAGCATCAGTACAGCAGCATAGTCAACCGCCAAATTTTAATTCTTCTAGTCAAATTCCCTTTAGTCAGCCTGCACCTTCACAAGAGTCACCTGGCTTAGGTTCACAGTTGGCCGTATCTCAAGCTATGATCCAGCAGAGTGCCTCATCTGCTGCAGCCACACAGACTCCTCTGACTATGAACTTACAATCTCATGCTACTGCCCCTAACCAACAGCAGCTTCAGCCACGTCAGAGCTCACCTTCTCGGTTGGCTCACATGCTGTCACAGCAAAAACAAACCCTGCAGGCTAGTTTTCAGTCTTCCCAGCAGGTATTCTCTCAGATACAGCAGCAGTTGCAGCTGATACAACCATCAAGTCAAAGTTCAACATTGCAGCCAAGTTCCCAGACTATTAAGCAGCAGGTAGGTCATGAGTAATAGCAAGGGGGTTTCTCTACACTAATAGAATATGTTTGGATTTGTTGATGTGCATGAGACCATCAAACTTTTTGATCCCTCAATTTAAGGTTGGACATTGAATACCTGTTGTTTTAAATGCCCTTGCAGTGTCAATGGGCGGGGGTTGTGCCACATACAGCTTCCAGTGCCACTTCTGCAACTTCAGATACACGTTCATCTATGGGCCCTCTTGTAGCTATAAATACCCAACTTGTAGCTCCTCTAAAATGCAATTGGACAGAGCACACTTCTCCTGATGGTTACAAATACTATTACAACAGTGTAACCGGTGAGAGTAAGGTGAGTTTCTTTGAAGCTTCCATTTTTATAAAGATTTTGCTTTGATTTGTGTGGTTTATGCTCTCATGTGTAAAAACCTGCAGTGGGAGAAGCCTGAAGAGCTTTCGGTGATTGAGCATCAACCAAAGCCACCAGTACTGCAGCCCCATAACCAGCCACATCCTCAACTACTACCTGCCCAACAACTCTCTCAAACTCCGCAAGCCCAACTTCAAGCTCAGTTCCAGACACGGATGCCCCACCCTCAGCCGCTACAACAGCAACCTTCATTCCATTCACAGGTCTGTCTTTTCTATTAGCAGTTTCAGTTTTCATTATT
The DNA here is from genome assembly GCF_002738345.1 of Cucurbita maxima. Classification (NCBI taxonomy): domain Eukaryota; kingdom Viridiplantae; phylum Streptophyta; class Magnoliopsida; order Cucurbitales; family Cucurbitaceae; genus Cucurbita; species Cucurbita maxima. The sequence goes on along the minus strand of NW_019272036.1, from coordinate 122,767 downwards.
GCATTGAAAGTTCGGGCAATTGTTTATTCATTTGGGTTGGTTCACGTCATTATATGACAGTGGACTTTTTGGATAATTTAATATCTTGGGTTCTTATATGACTCCCACCTTGCATTTTCCTTTATAGGTACTTAGGGCTTATACACTATCACCACTATGACTTATTATTCAGTTGTTTATGTATTTTGTATGAAATTTATTCTGTTCTTATGCAGGAAGGTGCTTATACACAATTGCAGACAGTTAATAGCTCAATAAATGATCCTACTCGCTTCCACCAGGTATATTGTGCTTGTATTTTAATTCAGCCACTCCACTTTTCTCGAGTAAACTTCATGAAATTGGCTATGTACCTCAGGGACCTCAGGCGAATCAAGAGGGGGCATGGAAAAATAAATAATCAGCAGGTTGGTTCTCTAACTCCATATGTGGTTTATGTTTGGCTTGTAAGAGTTGACTCCACCGGGATTGGGATTAGGGCGAACAGAGTGCTACGTAGATGTTTTAAAAAAATATTATTTAAGACGGTCAGACATTCTGTTGTCCAATTAATTTGGATTGGAAACTATATTCTTAAGCTCAATTGTATATTAGAAAATACAAATGAAAGCGTCATAGACTCCTATACCATCTAATTAATGGAATGTATGAATGGGCTTAATTATATAATTGAAAAGCCATGAAAATAAGGAAGCGTCATGAATATGCATACTGTTAGACTAATGTTGGAGATGTTCTTTACTTGAGAAATAATGAATTGGGCTGTTTTTAGATTTCCTTGGAGGTATTATGAATCACATAAGCTCCTTTACTATGGTAGAACTATCTGGTCTTCAGCTGGTGCATCTGCCATTTAAGTTTTGAAATGAAGAAACTAGGCCCCCTCTGCCTTGAAGCTCTGAGGCAGAGAGCAGCCTTGTAAGATGCAGAAACCACAGATGGGATGAGCAATGTTTCAATGGCGTTTGCGTTGGCTGCTCTCTCAACGTGTGCCCTTGTACGATCTATACATTGGCTTAGTTAATAACATACCGATATCATTGTATCATATTGCTAAGATCTCTGTATTCCTCATAAACGTGTATGTACTTATAAATTAATCTCTCAGCATATACCGTCGGTTCTTTTGTTTTGTTACATCTTAAAAACTGGAGTGGAAGAGGATCGGTGTACCTTCTTTTGAAACTGTGATTCATTCACTTGAAATACTAGTTGACAACAGTACCTTCTCCAATTCAGCAAGTTATCTAATCTTTGGTTCATTTTTTGGTGCTCTTAGATATTGAAATTTAACATAATCTAGCTTAGCTCGGAGTACGACAGTTAGTTCGGATCACGGTCTGTGTTCCAACGGGTGGTTTGAGGGATCCCATTTTCACCATTGACTGCTTGAAGTCTTCAAAGAAAGCAATCGGGTCCACAGCATAGGTTTCTACTATTTCTCTAGTTTGGTAATCACTAGTTACAAGAACTTGATCAGACTGGAGCAACCCTTCTCCGGTGAGAAGATTGATGTAATACTGGTTGTCGAACGTCACTGGGGTTACAAGGTCGAGATGTGCCAGTGTCGAGCTGTTACCAGATTCTGAGCAGAGCTGTTTTAGTGACTCGATGAACTCTTGGTTTGCTCCTTCATTAGGGCTGTTCCCGTTATTCTGCAGCCTAGAACTGAATGAAACACATCGTGCTCGTCCCAGCGTGTGCGCCCCTTCATATATAGTGAAACATTTAGTCGAAAAGTGGTAAGAAAAGTCGAAGAAAGATGAGAACCGAACCAAATCACCTGAGAGAGCAACCATATCTCTGAGAGAAAGGCCAAGGTTCTGGAACTTTGAAACTAGAGTGGCCACAGTGGAGTTAGGCGCAGGAATGTTGTTTTGTGCTGCTGTTTTGCTGGCGCTCAGGCTGTCTCCTCTTCCAAATTCCACTTTCCACACAGGTCCTCCAGACTGCAAATTGTTTGGAAAAAACAGTATCAGAATAATGCCTTTTGTAACTATTTTGACTTCAGTTGTCTTAGAATTCTATGGTCAATAAACGCACAAGAACGACAGAGTCTCGGGCCGCAATTGCAAGAATGTCAGCACATGAAACTGTCTGTGGACAAACAGATTCGATCTCAGATTTTATGGCATCAATCACTTCAAATCCTCTCAGCGAGTTTGCATTTGGAGCTGCAGTTTTCTCTCCGACAAAGTTGTCGTTATCGTCCAACAACACTGAAGCATCGCACCCCTACATGAAACACGTTCACATTCATTAGAGATATCAATCCACTGAAAATCTAGAAAAAGCAATGACTTACATTGACAAAGCAGTCATGGAAATGGAGTCGAAGCAGAGATGCTGCCATTCGAGGGTCCTCCGTAATGGCAGTTTTGACCCAATAGAAGATGATGGATTCTGCCTCGGGGCAGAAAGGGGGCATGCCGAAGGGCATCTGGTTCTCATCCCCTCCTCCGTATGATGCTTTCATGTTCGCCGAAGTGACTGCTATAAGCTCGAACATTATTAGACAAAGATGGAAGGCGAGATAGTTGGCCATTTTTGCATTCCAAAGGCAACTGAAATGGAGATGATAAGGGCGATGGGGGGAGATTCTGTTATATATACATGCATAAAGTAAGCTAGAAATCAACTGCTACATAACAAGTGAGTTGTGGAGAGAGGTCTTTTTCACTTCAAACTCAAGTTTGCCAAAATAGGCATTGGGTCTAGGGCTAAGTACCAAGTGTTAGTTGGAGTACGGAAACACGAGTATGCTGTCAAATTTTAGCCATTTTAGAATGAATATATCTTAACCAGTTGAACTATGTTTAAATTGATAGTTTATCTGAAATGCATTGACCAGGTTAGTGGATTTGACGTGGGAGGATATGTAGTAGGTGTAGAGTGGATGATTTCAAAGCTCTGTTTTTTTCCAGCTGGTTTGTGACAAAGAACGGTTCATAACCACTTCAATTAAGGGCTCAACAACTCCACTTTTATTGGGTTCTAAATGTTTGGTTAAACTGATCACATGGTCAGCTGCCAAAGGTAGCTCGCTTGAATGAGAGCCTTTTTGGGCTTTTAACTGTCTTCTGAATGAAGTGATGATCATCAATCTTCAAGGTCACTACTTCATTGTTTCTCTAAAATGGGCTCTCTGCATGGCCTCCCTTCAAATGTCCGAACCACCGGTCAACTTCATCCATTTTAAAAATAATTAATTTTCGAAAGCATTTTTTTCTTTTAAATAAAATATCCCATTATTAAGCAACCGCGCATGCATCATTTGTGCGGAATTCAAACCTGTTCGACTATACACACTGTCTATGCATGCATTTTCAATCGTTTGTGACACAACTGATTTGCCTCTATACTAAGCTAAGTTACTCGGTTCGACCTTGCCTCTACTCAGGGCCAAGGTCTCTCATGTGAGACATTGCATCTCATTATGTCATTCCCAATTAACATTTTCCATATGTCTTGACGTCATCCCAATTCACGGGGTGTCATCAACCATTACAACTCACTCGGTCATGACAGAGAATGGGCCCATGTGTTCTTCATAATATAGAAACATCTTGAACATCCATCCATCCTAGTTCAATTGAGGCAATGACCCTCCCATGCTCATGCCTATCTTCTCTTCACTACCCACTTCTCTTGAATTGCATGGCTGGATGAGCACAACTTGAGGGTCGCCACTTTACTTGAGGGTCACAACCTACTCTCTTCATAGATCACCTACTAACTGCTATGTTGTGACAGAAGCTAGAGTTGAAAGCACACGAAGAGAAGGTGTTGTCTATCGTATTTAGACTTGAAACCTACTCTCTCTCTCTCGATCCATGCTCACGTGTTTTGGTGCATTTAATTGGTTGAAGTGTTTAGAGTTTGTATTTTCACAACCACTCCCCTCCTCCCTTGTAGGTTTCTACCCCACACTCAAAAACTAGCATCCAACCTCCCATTCCAAGATTCACTCTCTTCCTACCCTTATACTTAATAGTGCCTTTTAAAACCCTAACCCTAACCCTAACCCTAACCCTAAAATTAAAAACCCATAGCTCAAACAAACCACACATTAACACCTTTAAACGTTATCTACCAACAAGAAGAACCCACAGAAAATTTGCACACACAGTAAAAGAATTAAATAAATAAATAAAGCTACTTAATTTAATTATATAATATTATACAGTGATGGGGATTGTGTGAATGATGAAAGAAAAGCTCATGAATTTTTAAAATATAAGAAGACGGAAAAAAAATTATTTATTTTTACTCTTCTTTGAGGATGTGTAAGGAGGAGGAGGAGGAGGAGGGTACGATCATATCTTGCAGAAGCCCATGGTCTTTGAAGGAAGCAGAACTAGGAGAGGATCCACCAATACGGCGCCGTTCTTGTCCGAAACAATGGAACATCGGTTCGAATCCTCCGCACCTGACAACCTCCATTGGCGGCGGCGGTGGCGGAGTGTAGGTGTAGGTGTATTGTTGGTGTTGGAAAAGAAGGGACGGTGGATGGAGGGCGGCGGAGGTGGAAATTGATGGTGAGAGGGATCCACGTGGCAAGATGGGGCTTTGATGATTGTGTTGACCTTCGTAAGTGGTGACGACGACGGAAGGGTCGTGGGAGGATCGTTCGACTCGCTTTTTGACGCCGCAGCCGGCGGTGGTGCAGCGGTAATAGCTTCTTGGGTAGGGGCTGTTTTTAACGGCTTTCTGACCGTACTTCCGCCACCTGTAACCGTCGTCGAGATGATCCATTTCGGTCTTGGTCATGAACGCAAATCTGGGTTGTGTAGCCCTTTTTATGTTCTTGTTTTTGGGCTTCAACCTAACCACCAAATATCACAAAATCAACAAAAATTAACAACTCGACCCTACTACTCTATTGTCCACTTTGAGCTTTCTCAAAAGGCTTCATATGAAGATAATATTTCTTGTTTATAAACAAATTCAGGTGAAACTTTTATCCAATAAAATTAGGAAGGCTTACTTGTGTTTGTTGAAAGGATCCAGGTCGCCGGTGTCGGAGGAGGAATTAGGAGTTGAAGGAATATTAAGAAGGCGGTCGGAGGAGGAGGAGGAGGAGGGCGGCGGAGGCGGAGGGGTGGTAGCTGCAGAGAAGAGATCAAATAAGTCGAACAAGGTGGAGGGCTTAAAGGAAGACGAGTCCATTGGGAACTCCAACATGCAACTAGGAATCTCATCTTTCATAATATACATATATATATATATATATCATTAGTGATTTGGTCGAAGCAAATGAGTCAACTAAACAAGCAGCTGGGTAGCTGCTAAGGGACACCCATTGTCGGCATCCACAACATGTTGCTTGCCCTCCAAGCCTCTAAATCTCGCAGATTCTCGATCCAATTAGTCAGTAGCTAAGTTTATAAATAGCTCATCGTTATCTAGTCACATCTAACTTTTTCGTTATAACAAGTCTAACCTTTTGCATTGTTTAAAGTTATGAAATGTACTAATTTAACTTAGTATATGGTTTAATACAAAAGAGAAAGGAATATGGTTTGCTTCAATATATTTTACTATTACAAGATCTGAAACTATAGCATAAATATATATAAGCTGTATTACAAGACGTTGAACGAATCACTTTTCATTTTTATGTGTGTGGATGCTTTCAAATGATATGCAGATTGAATTCAACCATGTATTGGGAGGGATTAATAGTTCTATTTCTCTTTTATAAATAAAAAAATGTTTTAAATGCATGCCTTTCACCGTTTACCGGGACGGGAGGTTTCAAAATTCATGAAAATTGTGATAAACTTGGTATTAATTATAAGTATTTATTTTGTTTTAAATAAATAAAAATATCTTCCTACTTATCTCTCCTATACATATATATATATGCCCAATCAACCTTCAATCCTTTTTTATTTATCCTTTGACCAATAAAAGTGTATAAAAAGCGTTACACTTTCCCAAAAGAAAATGATTCGGTTTAAGATTTTAGTACTTAGGTTATTAATATTTTAATATGTTTATTTATTTATTTATTTATTTATACTTTTATTATTCCATTCCCTTTCTCTCCCATCACTTTTTTTTTTAAAATCTTTTTCTGACGTATTTAAAAAGTTATTTTAATTATTTTTCCCACTACTAAAATTGGTGTGAGTGAACTATTTCATGCTTTTTTGAAGTTTAAAGAATATAAGAGAATACTTTTTTTATAAAAAAAAAAAAAAAAAAAAAAAATCCCATACCCTTCACTTAAGAAAATAATGTTTTTATTTTTTAAATAAAATAGTTGGGTTCAAAGTTGAAAATATTTTCTTAAATTTAATTTTTTTTAATAACAAAGTGCATATAACTTTGGCATTTATTTAGGTGGGGAGCCTATAATGGGTTCATTTAATATATGTTTAATTGTGCCAAAAATACATCCTACTTCCTAGACCTTACCAAATATTTAAATGTAAAAATAAAATGAAAGAGTTGTTTGAAATAGACATTAAAGAAATGGGGACCACGCTTGTACAAGCGATGCTCCAATAGGTCGGTTCCTAAAACCTTTGACACACCCACTAGGCATCCAAAGGATCCTTCTTTTGGCTTCCCATTTGGTTTTTGGATAAGATTTTGAGATGGGTTCGATTTCATTTGGTTGGTTTCTCTCGGTCTCATGATTTTAAAATACTTCGGCTAAGTAGAGATTAGTTTCGTTCCTCTCTCTCTAATTGATATGTTCCTTCTATCACTGTTATATATAGTTACTCGTGGAAAGCGATCACCACCATCTTTTATCAAATGCCATCAAAGAAGATATGCACACAAGAGCGAAAGCTCATTCAATTTGGTTGCACTTAAGCTAGCAATCTCATATGGAAAAAAAATTATGCAAATCTTATTTAGCAATTCCGTTTGGTTCGACTCGTCCACTAATTTGTTTCACTTAGCTTAGTGTTTTGGTATAGTCTTCTTTTGGTACAATTTCTAAGGCTAATTAGGGTGTTTTGGTTAGAGATTGGCAATTGACTTATAACTTAAATAGAATTTAGAAGGTAGATGAGAATGAAACATTTTTATAAGGGTCTAAAAACCTCTTTCTACCGTATGCAATTTAAAATCATGAGATTAGCTACAATGCGTAACGGGCCAAATGACATTGGATTGTTACAAATGATATTAGAGTCAACGAGAACGTTAGGTCACCAACGAGATGGCTGTGAGATCCCAAATTAAGTGGAGAAAGGAACGAAACATTTTTTTTCATAAGGGAGTAGAAACATTTTCTTAGTAGATGCATTTTTTTTTTTTTTTTTTGCTAGCGGTGGACGACGGGCTTGAGCGGTTATCTTTGCATCAATAAGATATGATTTGAAAGATTTCTTTTCAAAAGCTTTTTGTGTTAAAAAATAATCATGCACATTTTCTTCATTAGCATGATTGTTTTAACCACGTGCTTGTAATGAGACCATTTAATATTTCTTTTTAAAACAGGATAGTTACCAAATTATTACCTAACATATTTCAAATACTTTGTGGACATTATAATTAGTTTTCTCCTTTTATTTTAATTGCAATTGATTTTTTTTAATAAAACCTCATTTTATAATATCATTACTTTAGAACATATATTCATTCTTCCCAAACTATAAGTTAACTGATCTTTTTTCTTTTTTTAATTATGAAACCTATAATTTAACTAACACAAAAGACATAAATGCTTTACAAAGTTATTAGTTCGTTTTGGTCACTTCAAAGTTTTAAACTCATTTACATTCATTATTATTTCTTTATTTATTTATTTTCAGAACTCCGCAGCAGTGGAACCGTAGAGAACTAAAGAAAACCGGGAATGACTAACCGCTTCGGCCACCACCTCCGGGTAGTCGGAAGAAACTCCGGCGGCGTCGTCTGAAGCAACATTGTTGAAAAAACGGCACATTGTTGGGGAGTTGAAGCTGAAGAACTGCTAGAGCATTACATTTATTGTTTCGAGCGTTCCTCTTTCTTTCTTTGATTCATCTCTAACTCTCTTGCCTACATATGCTTCCAATGGAGCACTTCTCTTCACTCATCTTCTTACGTTTTTATCTTTCTATTCCATTTTCCTCCGATTGTTCTTGCAGGTGCCAAACCGTTGGCAATCCTTCTTGTTGTATTGTAAATTTCACTTCTGATCGACTTCTTCCATTTCGAATTTTGTCGGTAATTCGTAGCAATGATCTTATTAGGTCCTGTGACGCACGGTCAGGTTTGTACTCCGATCACTTTCGAACTATTTCAATTCGTTTGATTATCAGTGAAAGAAGCTAATTCTGTTGTGAACTTCTTTAACATTGTGGTTTTTCATATGATTTCGTTCGCATGCTCCATTATTAGGTCACGAATTTATGTTCCTTTTGTCGCTTGATTGCCACAGGGTTCGTTTCTAATCGGATTTATAACCACATTCGTAGCCTGGATTTATTCAGAGTACTTAGTATTTAAAAAGAAGTCGATCTCTTCCAAAGTGTAAGTTGATCTTAGCTGAAAAGTTTCTCATTCTTAAAAATCTTGCATACTGAAGCTGGATACATTTTTAGAAGAGACTCTGATGTTGGCTTGGCTGAGGTGGAAAGTCTTAGTGTAAAGGAAGATGATAGAGCTGTTTTATTAGATGGTGGAGCTATCAAGCCTAGTCCTTATGGAGCTCAAATTCCACCTTCTTTCTCTAATCTTCTCAGGTTTATCAAAGAAACCATGGATTTTTCTTCCAATGTCAACTGCTGATGCTTTAGGTTTACTAATTTTGTTTATTGCCTGCTAGGTTCATTATGCTGGAAGAGTCATTCTTGATAGAAAATCGAATGCTACTCAGAGCAGCGTACGTAAACGATTGCATACAATTTAAGCTAAATATTTATGTGCATGATGAATTTGATCTCTTGTTTATGAATATAACTCTCTCTTTCTTTCTTTCTTTCTTTCTTTCTTTCTTACAGATGTGAATTTGGTTTTCTTTTAGCATATTTCTACATTTGTGACCGTACCGATATATTTGAATCCTCAAAGAAGGTGTCTTAGATCATTCAGTAATTTAACTTGTTTTTATGGCGAGACATGTTTGTACTGAACATATTTGTTTACATGGTCAATTTTTGCAGAGTTACAATCGAGATCTTTTCTTCTTCCTTTTATTCCATCTCATCATGGTGTCAGCTATAACTTCATTCAAGATACATCTCGATAAATCGCCATTTTCAGTGAAACCCATACTGTTCTTGAATAGGCATCAAACTGAGGAGTGGAAAGGATGGATGCAGGTAAGTTCACTCCTTCACATAATTATCATCGTTTTTTAAATGGGTTGAAAGCTTTTAAGAATAGTTACAGTTTTTCTTTGTTCTTGTATAGGCGATTTTTTTGATGTACCATTAGTTCGCTGCAAGAGAAATTTACAATGTTGGTCGTGTATGTGTTGCTGCATATGTGTGGATGACTGGATTTGGGAATTTTTCGTATTACTATGTTCGCAAAGACTTTAGCTTTTCCAGATTTGCTCAGGTATACGCCTGCCCTCCTATGATTCTTCAATATCTTGCTTTTATGTTTCAAGAGAGGAGTTATTATGTGTGCCACTTTTTACATTTTGTGCTGAGCAGATGATGTGGCGGCTTAATTTCTTGGTGTTTGGTTGCTGCATTGTCCTTGACAACAGTTACATGCTATACTATATCTGCCCCTTGCACACTTTTTTCTCTCTTACGGTGTACGGCTTTGTTGGTATTCTGAAAAAGTACAATGAGATTAGATCCGTCATTGCTGTGAAATTCTTGGCTTGCTTCTTGATCGTTATCATAGTATGGGAAATACCCGGAGTGTTTGATGTGCTTTGGGAACCATTTACCTTCATTTTAGGTACCCTCTGGATCCATTTTATCTTTGGGAGGACAGAGGAGTTTTGGCAACCAACCTAAAGATTCAAATTATTGCAGGATATAAGGATCCAAATCGATTGGCAGAACAGTTGCCTCCTCTGTATGAGTGGCACTTCCGCACAGGGCTTGATCGCTATATTTGGATATTAGGCATGCTGTATGCTTTCTATTATCCAACTGTAAGTTTGCAATCGCTATCATAACTGGATTTTCCCTATAAGAAATTCTTTATAATGAAAAGGATGATTTTGATAGGCTGAGGAATGGATTGAAAAGTTAGACGAAGCCAAACTGAAGCGCAGGATATTGATCAAAACGACAATTGTTGTGACATCCTCAATGGTAGAATGTTTTTTTAGTTGGATAATTAGCGTATTCGTTTCTTGGTGTTGTCCTCCTCTTGTTGAAGCAGAGTTATTTGACCTTTCAGGCTGCATATCTGTGGTATGAGTACATATTCAAATTGGACAGTATTACTTACAACAAATACCATCCTTACACTTCCTGGATTCCCATTACGTATGTGAACCTTTTCTTTATATATTGGAGCCTGAAGTACAAAAACTGTGTTAATTATTATTTATTAACTGTGTTAATTATTATTTATTATTGTCTTGTTCATGTGGCGCAGGGCCTATATATGTATACGAAATGTTACCCAGAGTACCCGTCGAGCACTCTCTTAGCCAAGGGGAGGTTCCTAAAGAACTTCCTTAGCCAAGGGGAGGAGCTATATGTAATTAGGGTCTTTGTTGGCCGTTGTTCCGGTCGAGCACTCTCTTTTCTTTGTCAAATTCCGTCTTACCAAAGAAGACTTCTGCCCAACCCGCGAAGGCTTGTGAAGTTGGACCAGGTACGAAGAATGAATCTATCTCTGTGTACGGAAGTTGCTGGCCGCTCAACTGTTCGAGCGTTTTCCTTTCTCCTATTATTAGAGTGGGGTGGTTGGTTCCGATTCGAGAAGGGTAGAATACCTGGTCGAAGGTCCAGTACAGTAGGTAGCCGGCGTTTTCGTTTTGGCTCCCGAGCGAGAACGAGAAATAGGCGATGCACCATCCTTGCTGCTACGTACGTTGACCTTGACTTGACAGATTCATCCAATGGAACCCACACTAAAAGGAGGACCACAAGCTCGGGGCTCGACGAAAGGGCAAGTATCAGCATGTTGAAACTGATTGGGGTTAGCAGTGAAAGAAAGAGCCCGGCATTCATTTCTTCATTCATATGAATAGCTTAGTCTACTAAAATCAAAGGGGGACCAGCCTCATCGTGGTAATTAGAGGACATCTTTGATCGTTCACCTCTAATGTGACACGTTCCCTCCCAGTTATATGATCAACGGGATCAGTCGTCCAGCGGGGCTCTTTTTCTTCCGGGGAGGCAAAGTAGTCCCCTCTACTGATCGAACCCCCTTTCTCTAAGAGGTCTTCGTAAACATGTTAAAGGGCTCCTGTCTTCGGCGGGTCACCTTTCCAAGACTGAGAAGAACATCTGGGCAAGGGAAAGCGCAGTGCGCCTGGTGCAAATGGCTTGATTTTTTCATGATATACCAATCAGAATGGAGGGCCCTCGTACATGATTGATATAATCACTACTACGTGGTGGGGGTCGCTTGATGCGAGAGAGGCATGAGTTTCGATCTTGTGGTGTATTCGTTTGCAGTGAGTAGGGCCTCTTTCTTGTTGATCAGTTCGCCTCCGCTCGAGGGAAAGGTCTCCATTCCTACGGCGGTTTTGTCAACGAACGCGTCTCGGGCCGGGAACTTGATCCCCCAAAAAGGAAGGGGTCTCTTTCCTCGCCCGATGATAGAGGGCCAATTCTCGTTGCACAAGACGGTGCCCTCTCACTTCGAGTGCCTTCCTTCGTAGTCAAATCTAATGATACGCTTTGGCGATGTTACCTACCAAATCAAAGGCCTGCTAGGTGATCGAAATCGCTCAGGTCAGTGAGGACTAACTCACCTACTCCAACTCTCTCGTTTTTATCTCGATAAGAGTTTCTTCTATTTCATTCAAAAGGCGACCCGCCGCGCTATAAGATGAGATACTGCTGTTGTACTACTTGACTGGTAATAAAAAGCTTACGTAAAAACGGGAAGACTCTTCTACAGTAACCCTCTCCTATGCTACTGGTGGACTCTTGCACAGAAAGGCCGACAGAAAGAAGCAACCTTTCTTAGCGCGCTTTTCAAGTGCTTAGCTTTTGCTAGCGGCGCAAGGCCATAAAGTCAGTTCAGTTGGAAGCCTAAGCCAAGAAGGTACGAACGAAGTGACGGGCCCTTTTAGAGTTTGAGAGATAGGGTAGGGGGGCGGCTTGATTGTGATAGTAATTTCGAACATCTCTCCCCTTTTCTCTTAGCGTGCACTGTTTGCTTGCATGCCGCTTTAGGCACATCTCTCTTTCTTAGTTTCACGCTGCTAACCTAAGTCAGTCTTTTAGTAAGCGTATAGTTGCAGCTATTTAGTGTAGAATCAATTCTTTAGTGGACGCACCGAAAGGGCGGGATAAGACAAGGCGGTGGAGGTTGGTTGAAGATGATGTTACGCGGCGTTCAGAACCAGCCTTGAAGTGAATGAATTTGAAAGAACGAAGAAGTCAGGAAATGAGACGACTCTTTCTTGCACTATATCATAAACGGAACTTCCCCTCCACACCAATCATGAGTTTTTCTCCATTCCTCTCGTATATCGTCGTAACGCCCTTAATGCTAGGTTTTGAAAAAGACTTTTCATGCCATTCCCATTTAGGTCCGATTCGGATCCCTCCGTTGTTTCCTTTTCCTCCCGCACCCTTTCCTCGAAATGAGAAAGAAGATGGTACACTCGAATTGTATTATTTAAGTGCTTATTGCTTGCCAAAGATCCTACTTCTACAATTGGTAGGTCACCGGGTTATTCAAATCAGTTGTGTTTTCTCTGGTTTTCCCATGTTCAAACTTCCGTACCAATTCGGTCGATCCGGAATGGATCGGTTAAACATTCTATTAGGGAGCCTGGTCTTGACTCTGATGTGTGGTATTCATTCTCGTTCGGCTCTTGGAATCACATCCAGCCGTGGTTGGAACAGCTCGCAAAATCCAACCACTTCACCTACTTCATTGCCCCCAACCCTTTCTCGTACCTCTATTGAAACAGAATGGTTTCATGTTCCTTCATCGATTGGTTATTCCTCCCCGTTCGTCTCTCTTTTTCCAATTGCGGTCTCGATTAGTTTACAAGATTGAATGGCTAATTTGCCTCCGGACCCTAGATTCGATTGTTTTACAAGAATGTTGAGCGGGGTATGTAAGCTGTGTATCTGGGAGGAAGTGCAAATCTGGGCTTTCGCTTTTTTGCACCCTGTTTTGGTCTTGCAGCTATTGAAATGAAATAATAATCTCTTTCCCACCGAATAAAGATTGAATATATGTCCAATCTCTAGTGGTGGTGAAACCAACCAAGATGTATGTCGTCCGACCCGACCTCAGACTCTTTCTTCCCGACCTATTTGACCCTCTGCTGTTATTTAGGTGGTATCCCGAGATAGAATTCCTCCCGGGAATACACGAAAGAAAGATATGAACTGGGTAAATAGAAATGGAAAAGAGATGTTTCCAATTCATTCAAATCCGAAGCTTTTTCTACATCCATATGATCTACTAAAGTCGATCGGTATTGCCCATATAATGAAAGCAGATCTTGGTCTATAGAGTCCCAAGAAGGTAATAACTCCAACCTGTCCGATGCTTCTTCGGCCAAATACAATATACAAGTGGGACCTGCACTATGAGCAAGCTGTGCGTAAAACCGCTGATTTTTGCCGGTTTCGCAACAACTTGGTCGAAATGGGGTTCTACCGGGAAACCAGGGATTTTTGAGTTTGCGCCATTGGTTACTGGTCGAGCCACTGGAATGGAATGAGATCAGAATCTCTGGAGATCTTTCCTCTCCACTTACTCGTAACAGGCTTTCCCTCTGTAGAAGACGGATTCCGAATGGCATAATTGTCCGATTTCTTACTAGATCTTCAAAGAAGACTTCTCCTACTCCTCCTTCTCCTTTAGGATAGGATCGTCGTTGGTCCTTCTTTCACTAATGAGATCATTAGATCACCATTTGATAGTAGTTCGCGCGAACGCGCGAGGGACGAGACTTTCTATCGCTTGCTTTTCACTCTCAAGACAATGGTCTCTCTCTTCTATAAATAGAAAGCGAAGCAAAGCGCATGGCGCTGAAGTGAAGAAAGCTCAATAAAGACAGACGAACACGATGCAGGGCATAACATAAATGAGACCGCTGATCATTTCATAAACCATATATGCTTGACCTTGATCGATGCTTTTTGGGGGGTGACTCACCAACCGACCCAGCAGTGATCGATGACAGAATGGTACGAACAAATCCAATGACTTTGATTTGGGAGTTCTCCATTTTCTTGTCTCTTTACCCCTTTTGATATCCTTCTAAATGGAAAGGGGTGCACCTCCAGATGGGCAGGGACTTTGCTAAGCTGTTCGGCCACATTCTATTCCGATTGCCTTGAGAAAAGCATCCGTTTTGTCCTTCCCTTTTCCTTTCTCTCTTCTCCGTATCCTTTTTCTTAATTGCAAGGGACTTTATCCAGATTGTAGACAGAAGGTAGTTGGTAAGGGATAATGAGTGGTTGTGGTACAGGCAGGGTGAGGGGTTGAGTCGGGATTTGAATCAAAACTCTATAAAACGTCGAGAATCTAAGAGTTTTCCCTACCTGGGCGACAGTATAAAGAAGAGGGAATCCGAGAATATGCGAGACTGTAAAGAAAGGAGAGGGAATCCGACCCCGGCTTCGCCCGAAGCATGCGAAGGAACGAGCCTTGTCTACGAAGCAAGTTCAGTCAGCGCAGAAAGAGTCTGCGAGTGTGTAGTTGACTAGTAGTACCATTAGCCTAAACGCTCCGTATCCTTTGCGGCCGCCATTCTAATTCCTTCGCTATTGGAACTATGACTCCCGCTCCGTAAACTACGCTCGCTGCCTCCCGGGTCTCGTCTCAAGCTGTGGTATAGACGGAGTTTCCTGCCTCCCGTTACAAATCCAGACAAAGAAAGGGTAGCTAGTGCCCTTAATCGAATGACTTGAAACACTTCTCTGTAAGAAGCACTATTGGATTGGTTGCAACCACACCTACTCTTAGTCTAGTCTTGACCGACCTGGGCTTTTTAGGGATTCCCTGAAACCGGAGCATCTTGTATTTCATCAAAACTAGTTGGGCAACCCCAGAATCTCGAGCCACGTGGCGTTCCAACCCAGTTCCAACAATGAATGCAGCTTCTCCATCAACTGCAACAAAAGAATGGATTGATTAAGGTAAGGTGACAGAATGGTATCAGGAGACGAAGGAGCGAAGCAATGAATGAGACAGAGTTGCAGAGGTTCAGGAGTGAAAGAAGGTGAAGGAGAAGATCAAGAATGAATAAGAAGGAGTATTGTATTGATCTTTTACAGTTCAAGAATAAATAGTCAAAGGAGAAGAGAAAGAATGAATCTTTCGTGTTTACAATCTCGTAAATTCATTCAATCCGGTTCAGGAGTTCAGTCTCAGTCTCTCTCTTGCCTTTAATTTCACATTACCTCAGTCTAAAATAGCCCAAAAAATAGGGGAAAGCATCGATTTTCTAATAAATGGTCCTTACACGAAAAAGAGTGAACGAAGTAGGAGTCTTTGTCTTTCTTTCGTCTCCCTTTATTCTTTCACTGTAAACTCGTTCAATCTGGTTCCGGATTTCATTCATGTTTCGTCTTTCCTTCCCGGATTTCACTGTAAAGAAACGATCATTAATCTTTCGTCTTTCCTTCTTCAGTCTCATTCATCTTTCTTCTTCTTTTCTTACATACAGTTCAATCAGTCAAAGGTTTAAGGTTTCGTCTCATTCTTGTTTCGGCTTTGTTTACAGTTCTTCAAGTGATTGAGTTTACCTCGTTCAATCTGGTTCGGTCAGAAGGAGTTTACGGAATAGGTGAAAGAAGAAATAGGTGTAGGTCAGGTATAGGTGTAGGTCAGGTAATATCGGTTCCGGTTCAGGTTTTCGGTCTCTTTCCTTATTAATTAATTACCTCTAGCCAAAAATAGCCCAAAATCCCGGGAAAACGTAAATTGAATTTATTTCAGCAGCAGCTGTTAGTGAAAAAGCTCTGACGAAACTTGACAGTTATATGGAGCATCAACTAAATCATAAATGGTCTTTACAGGAGAAGGAGTCTTTGTCTTTGATTTCCTCTCCCTGATAGTTGGTTTCGTCTTTCCTTCCTGTAAACTCTCATTCTTCTTTCGGCTTTCCCTTCTTCGAATAACGAACTCGAACTGAAAGGTCAGGGAATAATAGAGTCAAAGGAGCTTGACCTGATTCTCAGCCAGCTTACTTACCCAGTTTAGTTCAACCCTCCCTCGTTCAATGACCTCAAAAATAGGGAATATCGTCAAAGAGTTCAATCTGTCTCATTCATCTTTCGTATTGATCTTTGACAGTTCAGGGAGAGTCTTTGAGTGTTTGAATCATCCTCCATCCAGTTTACCGAGTTCAAGAATCAATAGGTTCAGGGAGAGTACATTAGCAGCTTTCCCGAGTGTTTGAATAAATAGGAGAATTCTTGCTTGTTTCTTACAGTCGAGTAAAAGAAAGAAAGGATCAAGATCAGTTCCAGAATAAATAGGTTCAAGAAGGAGAGAGAGTCAAAGAGTGATAGTTTACGAGGTTCATGAGTAAGTAGCTCGAGCTCGAGGAGAAAGATCCGTTCAAGAATAACGAACAAAAGAAGAGAACGAATGAATTTCATATGCTTTACCAAGTGAAAGAATAGTATAGTTCAGGCGCCCGAGGTTCAGGAGTGAAAGAAGGCAAGGTAATGAAAAGCTGAATGAGTAAGTAGTGAGAGGAGAAGAGGATAGGTTCAGTCTCATTCATCTCTCTCTTTTCGAAAGGTTCCGGAGTTCACTCTGACGAATCTTGAGTTGAGTCTTGACTTAATAGTTAATTACCTATAGCCCAAAATAGCCAAAAAAATAGGGTAAAGCATCGATTTTATCCAAAAAAATAGACAGAAGATAGAAAAAATGAATTAATGGTCTTTACAGGAAAAAGAGTTCAATCAGTCCCATTTAGCCTATTTTGAACGAAAATACAGGGAAAATGGACGAAAATGGCCCTAAAAATAGACAGAGGATAGCATTTTATCCAAAAAAATAGACAGAAGATAGAGTTTTTTGATTAATGGTCTTTACACGAAAAAGAGGGAAATCTGGGAAAATGGACTCTTTTAGCCCCAAAAATAGGGGAAAATGGCCAAAAATACCTCAAATACCTCAAAAATCTCCCAAAAAATAGACAGAGGATAGAATTTGATAATTAATGGTCCGTCAGAGTTCAATCAGTCTTGAACAAGGGCCGGCTTCTTTCTTTCGGGCTGGCTTGCTCGGGCTCCCGCCCCTTCCCCTCGGCCGGCTGGCTGGCTGGATGAGAAGAACCTTCCCCTATTGATTCAAACACAGTAAAGGAGAATGAATCTTGTCTTGCTTGAGTCTCCCTTCAGTCTTGAACAAGGGCCGAAAGAACTCTTTGACCTCAAAAATCTCCCTAAAAATAGACAGAAGATAGAATTTGAGAATTCATGGTCTTTACAGGATCAGTCTAATTCATCTTGTCTTGTTGTCTTGCTTTCGTCTTTCAATTCTCTTTTCTTTCTTTTCTTTACTGTAAAGTTCAGGTCAGGTCATATCGGTTCCGGAGCAAACAGACCTACAGAAGGGAATGAGTGAGGTAATCCCACCCAGCAGCTTTACCCAGATCGAAACAGATTCCGAGCACGTCTGGTCAAAGTCTATCTTGTCTTTACCACGCCTTGGCTAACAATGAATTTGATTGAGTTTTTCTCATATCCGCGGGTTCTTCCATTTGCTTTCTCCCTCATTCATAGAGGAGTAAGGTGGTATACTCTATTTATCCGCTTATTGGAACTCCTTCTAATGTTTATCTGCTTATTGGAACTCCTTCTAATGACCTATGCATTCTGTTATCATTTCCAGTTGGACGAGATTAATCCAATTTAAGGAACTCTTTCCATTTTGTTTTAGGGCTTGGAGCAGATTCCTCTTTCTCTTTAATATTAGATGTCTTCCTTGGACTGAAAGAGTAGGAGGAGAAGATCCCCAAATAGGTGAGGTTTGGATTGCAGCTAGCTAGGGATTGGGGTAGGGGAGAAAGGCATCCAATGAAATTAATAAGACAATGGGACTTCGATTCTTTCTTGTCTATCGGATTCTGTTGAGAATCAGGGACAACCATCCGACCTTGCCTTGGTTTCTGCATCTGATCGATCGAATTTACCTGAAGACAGTGGGCTAGGGATAGGATTAATCCCGTAGCGTAACGGCTAACTACCTCTAGCCAACCCTCTTGCAAAAGATCTTTGATTAATTAACATCAAGTGTTGAGAACAAAGAAATTGTTGGAGTTGACTTTTCAAGCCAAGCCGCTTGCCCGACCGATCGGGAATAGAGTCAAGGACTTGCCCTTTCGGCCATAGACGGGAAGGGAGCGTGACAGCACATCAAAAAAGAAAGAGACTCCCACAAGCAAGCATCATCAATTTCTTCTTCTTTTGAGTCAGTCAGGTTTAAGGAAGTCAAGACGAAAGCAAGACAAGAGTCATTAGACTGATCCTCCTTAACTACTCAAATGAAACATTCTAGAGACTGTAAGATGACTTACAACTGAAAGTTCTTCGGATCGATAGATATATCGTACCACGTAATGGAGATCAGATCTTGGTCTGGATCCGGTGGTTCGCAGAATTCGGGACCTAACGATGGTTCTTCGGTTCGTCACATAAACGGGAGCAGACGATTCCCTCCTCTCTCCCTTTTCGGGGAATGGCTGCAATCACAAGCAAGTCATTGAATGAGTGGGGGGCTCCGAAAGCACATGCGGGATAAGCAGGTGTTTCAGGAGACGGTCTAAAAAAGGGTCCGGTCTAGAAAGAAAAGAGAACTCTCAACAAGCTGGAACTAATCAAGATCAATAGGAAGTCCCGGAATTTCTTGACAAAGTGAAAGTTCATGCCACGACGATCCATATGGAAGGGCAGTTTTGTTGATGCATTCTGGTTGCCTTCCTTCTTTCTTCTCGGTCCGCTTCTTTGGCTCCTGATCTTGAGCTCGCTTTTCTTGGCCTCAGGCTTGGCTTCTTCTTGGAGTCCTTGCCTTTTCGAGACTTTAGGCCCTTGCCCTTTCTTTCTTTGCCTGGTCTCGACTCCCCCTGGCTAAGTACTTTCATTCAATCTAGTAGGCTAGCTGCCTGTTCTGCCCCTCCCCTCAGTCTTGGCCATTTTGGCGTAGGTTGTAGCCTGTTTGCTTGAGGCTCATCAACATGTCGGACCACAACCGGAACCCTCCCCCTCCATTCTTCCTGAAACTCGTCCTCAAAATGGATCTAATTGCACTTCACGCTCCGCCTTCTTTACGTCTTTTGGTCCGCCTAACCAGCGCATCTTTCTCCGGAGAAGCAACCCGCTCGCTCGAAATCTGTCCCTTCTGTTTGTTGTGTAACAAGGCGTCCACACGATTACGAGTCTGCTCCCAGCCTCTTCGAGGACACTAGCCTACGGTTTTTTTCCCACTAGCCATGGCTTGGCCGAACCTTTGGCTCTGATACCCCTTGTCATGGCGCTAAGTCCTTCAAGCCCCCAAACCGGGGCACCCTGCTAACCTAACGGTCCGCTGTAGCAGAGTAAGCTTCAAAAGCCCTTTCGAGATTCTTAGTCAAGCCTCAACGCCCTGCAATCTTTCTAAAGCGCTAACGCCTTGACTTGAGATTTGGAAATGCAAATGAAAGAGTCAGGTGTATTCTCGTGGCTTTCGCGCTGCTCAATCCCTTGCTTTGTTCTCGAGTCAGGGGCCTTTGTTTCCGCCTTCATTTTGTCGTGCTGCTATGATGTAACGTGCAGTCGTCCCGAGGCAGCAGGATGTATGGTATAGGGCTCCCTCTTTTCTCTCCCAACAAGTCCTTGATAGATTTCGAGTCGGGAATAGAGCTGTGGCTTATTCGGCGCTATATCACAATTCATTCATTTTCGGAGCTGTTCACGAAAGGTGGCATGGGACATCTGTCGGCGGCGGGAGAGTCTGACATCCGAGCGAGAGGTCAGACCAATCCAATTCATCCTGGTCCGATCCGAACGGATCTTGTTGAATGAACTGATCCATTGTAGTATGCCCAATTAGTTCATTTTTGCCTACTTGGACCCGCCTTCCTTTGACGACTCCTGAGATATAGTGGAAACATTTTGTTATGGTGGAGAGTGGGGAGTGAAAAGACGAATGCAGCGGAGAACGACCGCATGAATTGGAATCCACAACGAGAAAGACAGACGACCGAGAAAGAAAGGCTCCACGTTCTCCAAGTGGTTGATCTTAGCGTGCTAGCCGCAGCTGAATTTCGGTATAGTGATAATGCTTTCTTTCTCTTTCTTAGCGCTCAGTCTCCAAGAAGGCCTTGTATAGTAAGGGGAACTCTGGGTATAGTATAGTAAAGGGAACTCTGGTTGCGCGGCTTTCTCTTATCTTATAGGGGTCTATTTTCTCTGACTTTACTCAGCTTGACCTACTTGACTCAGCGGTTAGAGTATCGCTTTCATACGGCGAGAGTCATTGGTTCAAATCCAATAGTAGGTAAAACCGGCCGAAACCCCAGCTTTTGCCAGCATGAGAGCAAGCACAGACTGGCAGCAAGGAAGGTGAATGACCAAAGCATCGGTTGCTTCCACTTGTGGCCTTCTTTTCTTCGACCGCCTTGACGCCTTAATATCAAGGAACCACCCCCCTCTCTTCTTCTCTTCATGTATGTGGGCTGCCCCGTCCCGAATAGACGAACAGGAACAAGCAAAGGCACGAGAGAGTGGATACTCAACTCACCTCTTCGACAATTAGGTGAAGACCAGGGGAGGGGGGCCGGAAACCCCAACGTTCAACCTTTCACCGCGCCACACGATTCTTTCGCCAAGCGCTCTCTCAGACGTTTCCACTCCTGCCCTCGTAAGCAAAGAGGTTTCATTCAAGATACCAGGCGACCAAATGAAAGTGAACAGCCCCGAACAAATCTTCGTTAGAGCGTACCCTTTGTTTCGACTCTTTCTCTCTTACAAAGGCAAAAGAATATCTGATTTTTCTTCTATGGACCCCTTGGACCTCCGACCAATTAGGTTATGATGCATGCGTGCACATTCACTTCTCAAAAGTGGGTTCCAAACCTGGGTGGCACTATGTAACTCAATCCATGAGAGGTCGTTGGGTAGCTTTTTTTGATTTCAGAATAGTCGAGGAGACTTTAAGGGGATTTTGTCGAGATAAGGACTTGCGTCGAGTAGTCGTAAGGTCTCAGACTCGCAGAAGACAAGTGAAAAGTATCTCGAGGTTTCGCCGCTTTGAAACATTTTCTAAATCTCGCTAAAATCGTGGTTTTTCTCTCAAAACTCGGGAGGTTCCGCCAGAAAGAGTTTGGGATTCAATCGTTTGGTCTTTTGAAGTTCCTTGAGAACCTGATTGAAGAAAACCCGCATTTTGTAATACACGTAGATCTGCAGATCCAGTCTTTGAAGTTATTCGTTTGTGTTTCGATTCCACAGTTCAGACGGAGGGAGACGTTGTTGAGTATGTGGCTTGACTTACTCCAAGGTGACTCAAGTCTTGATTGAGCAGTCATTTTTCGTAGTCACGGGTCCTGCTTTAGCACCATTTCCCATTAGAAACTGTAGAGGGCGGTTTGTGACCTTCCAATTTTCTAGGGGGTCGTGAGAGATAGCAAAAGGATGCATCCA
Source organism: Cucurbita maxima (assembly GCF_002738345.1). NCBI lineage: Eukaryota > Viridiplantae > Streptophyta > Magnoliopsida > Cucurbitales > Cucurbitaceae > Cucurbita > Cucurbita maxima. Next base: position 101,060 of record NW_019272036.1, on the reverse strand, counting down.
TTTCTAGGCTAATTGTCTTGTGGATGCTATCCATGAGGTAGTTAGACACGCCCCTTGGGGGATTGGGTCTTTTAAAAGGACTCCATCTGCAGGGCACAAACAAATTAAGGGAAAGCATGCTGTTTTTCTAAGGTTGGGTTTTGAGATGAGAGTAGGATACACACAAGAAATCCGTTGTCTAGAGAGAGTAGAGTGATCTCAAAGAGTTTTCTATTTTCATATTTGAAACACTTTAGATATTTCTATCAATATAGATACCGTTTTTCGAATCAAATCAAACTCTCTTTCTCATTTACTGCCACTCAACAACAGCAGGTCTCAGCTCTGCACATTCCTATCAATTTGTTCTTTCTTTCAGCTAAAGATGGTTATCATCTGGTATGAGAGTCCAGGTTATGCAGATATGGTAGCGATACAATCTTCTGGATCTATAGTTGCTGATATGATTACTGCATTAACGCATACGATTGTCAAGGATCGCAAAATGGAATGGAACCTCTAAATGTATATGTTTGGAAGATGAGAATGCAGTTGCTTCTCAAAGAACAGGATCCTTTTTTTTCATTCTTGAGAAAAGAGACGCAGATCTGGCGCTAATGGCTTCTTCAATCAAGTGAGTGATGTTGTTGTAGCCAAACAACAAAAGAAAGCATATGAACAGCATCGATAGTTGTAGACAAGAAACAAAAAGTTCTTCGAAGCTGTGCTAATGGTGGTCAAGGATAAGGTACTCGTTTCAGTGGGAGACATTAAGTCCGCATGAGAAAGATGGGAGACTCCCCTGTACCTCTTTAGGGGAATGTATGAGTCAGTGACAATGGTAAACATTTTCTTCGGCAACGGTTTTTTCCAAGCAAGATGCTTGAGGGGACGAGCGTGTATCAGCACTTAGACAAGATGAAGAAGATTCTCAAAGAATTTATAGGAGAGTCTTCCCTATACAAAAGAGTGATCAGTGACCGGGAAGTCCGCTTCAGTCATTTGAGTCTTTGACAACCACTCTCTCCTGTGAAACTCCTCCTTGTTCTATGATTGATCCTCCCATTTTCTTTAGGCTCCGGCTGAAAAGAGATTTGAACAGCAGTTTGAAAAGACTAATGCTGCGCAAAAGAATATGTTTCAAAACAAAGAATAAGCACTGAGAAGGACCTAAAAAACATAGATAGAGTGTTGATCCTGCAAGAAGAAAGGTCACTTGAGTTTTGAGTGCCGGGTAAAGGGAAACAAAAAGCCATGATGATCAGAAAAAGGTAGTCTTGGTCACTACGTTGGCCCTGTTTGCCAACATTTCCAGATAGTTGGTGGATCGGGTCCTCGCATCAGATTTTCTTCCGAAAGGCAGAATTTGGTACAGATATGATTGAAGAACTAGGTTCTGAATATATGGGCAATGGCACTTCGACTGTAATCAGAGGCCGAGGGAATGTGTAATTGCTGTTGGAAAACAGAAAGTCAGAAGACAAATGTTGATATTTTCTTTCTTTTTTGTATCTTCAAACTACTCTCGATGATCAGAGCCTTGACTTTGTTATTAGTAAAGCGCGGGAGCGTTCTAGCAGCTTGCTTCAAAAAGCTTGACTTGACTTTATTATTATTCAATCAAAGGGGAAAGGCTTTTTTATAGATGTTGAAGAGGTGAGGCAGGGGCTGCTTCTTAGCGCTCCAGGAAATGAGATTCCGACCAAGAACAAAAGCCCGAGGTAGAGTGTCGGTCGTCAGGGCAGCCTGCCTTTTTAAGAGTAGGGGCTGAATAGTTTCATTCTAAAGGAAAGCGAAGAATCCACCTTTAGTCAATAGGAGCTCTACTTCCCTCTTTGGGACCTCATCACTGAAATGAAAGCGCAAAGAAATTGCTTGATGAGTTGCCGGGCGTAGCGCAGGGCAGTCTCGACGAGATAAGAATTCCGAGAGTAGACTTTGTTTGGGTTAGGCGAAGTTCAGAGGTAGAGCGAGATACCTCCATGCCGAGAAAGTAATACAGCGGATGAAAGAGAGAGAGAAATTAGTTGTCAAGCTCCTTGATGAAATCGAATCAAAGAGAAGAATCATTCCCGGTTAGAATGTTTCACGTATAAAAGAAGGATGAGGCAACGACCATGACGTCGACAAACAAAATCTCAGAATCCCCACGGTTCCACTGTAGCCGGAACCCTTATCCAAAATCAAGCAGTGAGAAACAAGCTAAATTTCTTCAAGCAGGGCCCCCTTCTTAGCTCTTGGTGCCTGCTTTAGCCAATCGAAGCATATAGATCCGTAAATAGCTTTCTTGAGCTTGCATACCAACAAACAAGTTATAGGATTCCTAGGAGAAGATCAGCCTGGAGTTAGAGGAGGCTGAATAGAAAGATATTCTTGCAGATCCCCGCTTCCCTTATCTTGTTGAAAGGCATTCTTCACGTCAAGTTGATTGAAATCAGGGCATTTTGATTGCAGCCAAGGCAAGAATGCCACGAATGGTGTTTTAGCGGGCAAATCTTTCCCCTATCTTTTAAGGGGGTCGACTCAAGATTTTGGAAGGAATCCTTTAGCTAGCTTTGTATCTCTGACGCGAGCCATATGCTTTATGCTTGATCTTGTAAATCTACTTGCAGCCAATGGCTTGTTTCCGGCAATAAGACTCAGTCCAGTCTTCTTTCTTCTTTTTTTCCTTCTTCCTGCATAGCATCTCTCCAGCAAGAATGATTTCAGGCTGAAGCAAATGATTCAGGTGAATGAGAAGATTGAACTGACATGAGGTAAGCTCTCTTGGGAAAAACTCTTTCTAAAGACTCAAATTCTGCAACGGGAAAGGTCGAGAGGATCGACGAACCTGAGAGAGGGATCCAGAATCTGAGGAAGCGACTGGAAGGGAAGCAACTGGTCCCGACTGCTGATCTTCTGGAGTAGTCCTAGCCTGGGCAACAACATAATGGTTTCGCCGCCGAGAAGAAAGATGCTGTGCCGGGTGACTGGAATCCTCTGAGGTCAACTGAACAGGCTGACAATCGGCAGAAGATGCTGAGCAAAGCTGCTGGCCTGAAGAGTGGGGCTGATCCGTAACATCAACTGCAGAAGAATGAGGTGAGAGTTGATGAACAGGAGAAGGCCGCAATACATCTCCATCACCATTCTCCCCCGGGGCTGATTAATTAGGTTAAAGAAAATATGAGGCGACCTCATTAAAGAGAACATGAAAGGATAATCAGAATCTCTTGGATTTCACGTCATAGCATCTATACCCGGACTGAGCATATCCAAGAAAGAAAGAAGCGGTGGCCTTGGGGACAATTTGGCTCTTAACTGCGCAGGAATATGAACAAAAGAAAAGACGTGTGTGTATGCATCCACTCGAAAATGCCTGCAGGATGGTACTGCCTCAGTCAGAAGTTCGTGAGGTGCCGCTGCTGCCTACCTACCTATTACCTCTCGATTCACCCCCCAAAAAAAGGAGAGAGATGTCCCGTCCCTTCTTTATGCACATCCATATAAATAGCCAGACACAAAGGTGTACAATTCGGTAGGTAATAATGGGTTCTTCTTGTTTATTCACTGATTGTTCTCTTACTTGCTCTAGTGGCTGGCAAACGCCAACCGAGAGGGGAGAACGAATGGCTCAGGAATCGACTGGTTCCGAGCGGACTCATGGAGCTGTTGGATTATCGTATCAGTAGAAGAAGAGGATGACGCTTTCTTAGCTTAGGAAATGACTGAACTTTAAAGACCGCCGCTGGGAGGCGAGGGAGTCACTTGTCTGGTCTTGCGGTGCACTCACTCCCGTTACGAGAATGAAATGACGCCCCAGCTCGACTCGAGACCAAGACTCCTTACAACTCGCACCAGGTTGGTCTAGTAATTAGGGGTCGGCCTGAGATTGATTGAAAAGGCAGCCCAGCCGCCCCCCGCCTACCTACTCGTGCTCGTAGCTCGATCGGAGACGAGTGTGGTCCGGCGGAAAAACATAAGTCGTCCCTCTCGACGTGATACGTGAATTGCTCAGTAGTGCTTCGCCACTACCGTAGCTGGCGGAAATAGCTTAATGGTAGAGCATAGCCTTGCCAAGGCTGAGGTTGAGGGTTCAAGTCCCTCCTTCCGCTCAAGGCTTCGTCGTTTAGTGGTAACGAGTAGAGTGCATAAGCACCCTTAGAAATAGGGGCGAGACCCCTTGGATAGGGTTACAAACCAATCAACCTAATAGGAAGAAAGAAAGGTCCCTTTTGTTTTAGCGCGCAGTGTACTAGTGAATAGGAAAAGCAGATTGAGATTACTAATGACAGATGGAGGTTGAGTCTCGAACATCTTCGGTGCCTCGCCCTTGTCTCCTTCGCCTACGACTGCTTAGAATGCTCATCCTATCGATTCAGAGGCATAGGTACTCCCTCTCCCACAACACACTCGTCGAGACGAAAGAAACCTCCCGACATAGAGAAGAGATATCGACGTCTGGGGACTCGAGATCACCCTTCCCTTTCACCTGAACTGGTCGAGAGAGATTAACCCGCACCACATACATTTTCTAACCTTCGAACCGAAACCCCCTCAGATGGAATTCCAGAACCTAAACAACTCCGTTGAGAGCTCCGTGACCGGGTAAAGGGAAGGTCCACCAATGATTGATAGGACATTCCCACCCTATCCGTCTCTTTCTACCTCATTACACTAATTAGTTGTTACTGATTCATTCAATCAAGGCATAGACCCCCACCCACTTCTTTGTCTTATTAGCGCAGGTGTTCGTCAACGATGAAAGCCGCTGAACTTCAGACTCGATTTGAGAAAGAGGGCTAGGCCCTGGAGAGGAGGGCTTGATGGGACTAGGGAAGACGGCTGGATTATAGAGCTAGGGGCAGGCAGATCGGATCGAAGGGTTGTCCATTGGGATTGGGCATGGACGAGCACTGGGCCAGCATTGATGACAAAATGAGAAAGAGAGAAACTTCTCCCATCGCATCATTAACCGGTGTAGGATTAAAGATTAGGTCCAGGATTCGAGTCAAATCGACCTTACCTCTCATCTCAGGGTGAGGCAAGGAATTCCATCAAATGTTCGTTGTTCAATATCTCGGCTGCTCAAGAAGTTGGACTAGCAGCTCCGCCGACCCAGAGTGGATTCTAGGAGAAGGGAAGGGCGGGCAGAGCCTTGCAGTAGGAGGGTTTTCGTTGCTGGAACGGGTTCAAACAGGACTGAAGCGAGGAGGAATTCCATACTCCGATCTTACTTACTGGGGATTCAGGCTAGGGCTTGAGAATCAAAGCATGGGCATCCGCAACTAAGAGGGAGCAGTAGATCATCGATTGAAGAGCCAGGTCAGTCAGTAAACTTCTATTGATGAGAGATTCTACGTCAGGGACTCCTAGCAACAAACTTGTATGAAGGGCCCCCATGGAGACGCAGGAGATGCAGGAACCGCCAGTCGGATCGACCCAACAATGAATGATAGGCCAGAGAGAGGGATAGGCTCATTCGACTAATTAGTGATCCCTGGCCCTACCTAAGATAGAGATGCCCCTGAAATTAGGGGATTGGTTGATCGGAAAGCTCGGGTAGGAGTAGGACATTCCATCAAAATCTTTCCTCCCGTGGTCCTCTTTATTCTTTCACGAGGTAAAGCATATGAAGTAGCTCTTTGATTGAATTTGATTCTGCTTGAAAGATGAAACAAATGAAAGAAAGATCAGCTCATTCACCTTCCCCTGAACCTATTTATTCAAAGACTAGGTAAAGCTGCTGCTGAGGATTGAATTGACTCTCTTGTCCCCGGAACCTGATTTCACTCTTTTACTCGACTGTAAGAAAGATGAATGATCCTCAACCTTAAACCTTTTCCTGATTGAACGAGGCTCGGTAAAGCAGCTTAGCTTCTCTCCTGGACTGATTGAACTCGGTCTCTTTTCTCCTTCACCTGTCGGTCTCACAGCTTGGTTGGTTCTTTCTCCTTCAAACACTCTTTGACTCTCCCTTCTTCACTGTCAAAGATCAATACTCCTTTCCTTATTCATTCTCTTCTCTCTCCTTCTGGAACTGTAAGAAAATCAGACTCAACCTCAACCCTGAACCTCTACAACTCGGTTTCACAATTCCATTGCCTGCCCCTCGTAAACTCGGTAAAGCAATTAATTCCATTTCCTGCCCCTCGGCGCTTCGCTTACCTCCTTCTTTATTCTTTCCTTGAACTGATTGAACAAGGTAAAGCATATTCAATTCATTCTCCTTGACTCCTCTCCCTATCGGTCGAGCTGTTTCACTCCTCTCCCTATTTTTTGGTCCATTTTGGAGGTCATTACATTACATAGGCTGGATGAGAATCAGGTCAAGCTCATTCACCTATCGGTCTCATTGCTTCGCTCCTTCACCTCTCCCTTTCACGAAACGAACTGTAACTGTAAACACTCTCGATTCATTCGAGTTAACTCCTTCACCTATTCTATTGGTCTCACTGCTTCGCACCTTTCCTATTCATTCTCCTTTTCCTATGAATTGACTCTCCTGTAAACTCGGGTTTCACTATTTGACGGTCTCTTCTCTTTTCTTTCCTTTGATTCTGCTTTCAAGACTCTTCAAATGAAAGAAAGATTTGCTCCGGAACCTATTGATTGATTCTTTAACTGTAAACTAAGACTCAAGAGTTTACGAACTTCACTCATGAACCAGATTGAACTCGGGAAAGCCGCTAATGAATGGACTCTCCCTGATGGAAGAAGGTAAAGCTCCTATACCTATTTATTCTTTGACTGATCTTGATCCTTAATTCTTGTTCCTTATTCTTGAACAGTAAACAAAGACTCCTTATTTATGAATGAGAGCATATTTCATCCTTCTTTCACCTATGGATTCTTGAACGGATCTTTCTCGTCTGGCTACTTACTCCCTCCCCTCTCTCTTCTCGTAACCCTGCCTGCATTGGACTTCTTTCACTCTTTCACTCGGTAAACTGGAGGAAAAGAAGAATCAGCCTGAACCTCGGCCGGGCCCATTCACTATTCTTTCACTCAAGATGAGAGAGAGTTTACGAACTGAACTACTGAACCGGATTTCACTGTAAGAAAAGAAGAGGAAAGACTGAACTCAAGATGAATGAGACCTCACTCCTCTGCTGCCTACTTACTCAACCTTAAGCCTTTTCCTGACCCTTCAAACATTCTTTTCCTGTAAAGAAAGACGAAACGAAAACAAGATTCATTCATTCGACTTAACTCCTTGTTCTGTGTTCGTTATTCGAAGGAAGTTCTTGTTCACCTCTCTTTTCTTTCACTCGGTAAATAGATAGTAAGTAGTAGTCTTTCTCCTGCCCCTTCTTTCACTCCTGAACCTGAACCGGACCCTGACGAGAATGAAATCAGGGAGACTATCGATGAATGAGAGTTTACAGTCAGGGCTGAAGAAGAAGAAAAGACTAATCTGGCCGGCGGGAAGGAAAGCCGAAACTCAAGCAAGATTCATTCTTTAACTTCTCTCTGCCTACTTACTCCTATTCATTCTCCTGCCCCTTTGACTCTATGACCTATTTATTCCTTATTTCACAGGGTAAAGCCGCTAATGAATGAATGAATTTACACTCTCTCCCTGATTTCACTCCTCTCCCTATCGGTCGAGTGGCTTCGTCGCTCCTGAACAACCTCTATTCCCTTGTGCAGTTATTGTGAGTTATTCAAACACTGATCTTTCTCCTTTCTTGCTTTCACTCTAGTACTCTCCTGTAAGAAAGGAAAGACAAAAGATTAATGAGACTGAACAGTCAGTCAAGACTCAACTAAAGATGAATGAGAGTGAACTCCGGCCGGAACTCTTTCTCCTTTTCCTATTGATTCTAGAACAGTAAACAAGGTGTGTCTCGAATCTGATCTTTCTCTTTTTCACTCGTTCTCTTTTCTTTCCTCTCGCTGATTGAAGGAGGTAAAGGCGCTAATTCATTTAGTCTCTTTCCTATTTCTTCTTTCACTGTCAAAGAGAGGAGTCAGTCATCATTTCTTTGTCTCGAGCTTCAACCACTCGGCAATTGAATTGCCTTTTCCTTCTTTCACTGATCTTTCTCCTGCACCTTCAAGCAAGTCAAGACTCAACTCTCGATGAATTAGAGTTTGTTTCCGAACTTCACTCATGAACCTGAACTTTACAGGAGAGTAATAAATTCATGAAAGAAGGGAGAGGAAAGAAAAGAGAAGAGACCGACCGATAGGGAGAGTAGTTCAGTCGAATGAATCGGAAGGTTCAGGATAATTAATCTTGTTGAGGTTCGGCTTTGTTTACAGTCTTTGAAAGGGAATATCATCAAAGGTTCTCATCAAATAGCGCTTGACCTTCTGAAAGAGTCTTTGAAGGGGAAGGAGTTAAAGAAAGCTCAGGAAAGAAGAGATGAGAGAGAGACCGGCCGGCCATATGTCTTGTTCTAATCTTTCTTCTTCTTTTTTTACAGTTCAATCCGGGAGAAGTTCAGTGAAGGCAATGGAATAGCTTTACCGAGTGAACAATCAAGATCATTAATCTTTCGGCTTAGTTACCGTTCAAGAAGAGGAGTTCAGTTCGTAAACAAACTATCATTCATCGACAGTCTTTGGTTACAGTGAATAAATAGGTAAAGGGAAGGTAATATCGATCGGAAAAGCTGAATGAGTAAGTACTGAGGAAGAGAGTCAAACAAAGAGAGTTAAAGAAGGAAAAGGCAATTGAATTGCTTTACTACCGAGTGAAAGAAGGAATAAGGGTTTCAGGTTTTCGGCTTTCTCTTTGGCTTTTACCTTGGGAAAGAAGGAGAATCAATCTTCAGTCTTTGCTTTGTTTACAGTTCCGGATTGAATAACGAACTCGAGAAGAGAACGAATTAATTGAATATGCTTTACTACCTAGTCTTTGAATCAATAAGTTCCGGAGGTAAGATCAGCCAAGCCCAGTTGGAGAGGTTCAGTCGAATGAATAAGCAGTTGAGGATTAACTTACAAATTACCTTGTTCAAGAGTTAAAGAAAGAGAAGAGAAAGAGAAAGAGAAAGAAAGAATGAAAGAATAGTGAGGATTTACTTTAAGTTAAGTCTCATTCATCTTTCGGATTGACTGACAGTGAACTCGAATTGATTCTTCTTGAGGATTTACTTCAAGTTCACTCTCATTCATGTTTCGGATTTACTTTAAGTGAACTCGAATCCATCTTGAGTAGTGATCTTTGACAGGGAAGAGAATGAATCGAGAGTATTGATCTTTTACAGGTCAATCAGGGAATAAAACAAAGAAAAACAAAGCTAGCTCGGCAAGGTCAGGTAATCAAGTAATAAATAAATAATAGCATAGAGGTGAAGTTAAGGTTCAGCAGGCAATAGAATCAATACGTTCAGTAGTTCAGTCTCATTCAGGAATAAAGAAAGAGGAGCGCAGCAATGAGACATACGGAACAGGCCAGGACAGGACGGACGGAAAGAACCCCATTTACCCAGTTCTCAATAAGGGAAGGTCATAGCATAGAGGAAAAGAAAAGGCAATTGAATTGCTTTACCTCATTCAATCAGTCAAAGTAAGTAAGTAGCGAAAGGAGAAAGAATAAATAGGTGATTTCGTTTACGGAGTTCAATCAGTAGGAGCTTGAGAGAGAGTCTCCCCTCAAACAAACAAAGACTGTAAACTCGGATAGGATAGTCAATCGTTCAGTAGTGAAGGAATCCTGAGTTTCGGCTTTCCTCTACCTTCTAGAACAGTAAAAGAGAAGAAAGATAAAGGAGTAGAGTAGGTCAGGAGCAGGAGTGAAGTTCGTTCAGTTTCACATCTGGCTTTAGGCTTTCCAACAGTAAGTAAAAGGGGCTATTAGGATAGGTTAGGTTACGTACGGAGTGCAAGGAGAATGCAGCTCTCTCTCTCTTTTCGTCAGAAAGGTTACGGAGTTAGTTCAGGAGAATGAATAGAATATGCGAGAACAAGGCAAGGCAAGCAAAGAGTCTTTCTTTGAAGGAAAAGGTTAATGAGTTTACAAGAGAGAGAGGAGAGTCCAGTCAAGTCCATTAGAAAGAATACATAGGGAGAACGAACAGTCAAAGAAGGCAGGCAGCAGAGAATACATCTTTCTTACAGGCAGGAAGAGTAAAAGAAAGGGAAAGGGGCCAAGCAAACAAAGCAAGCAAAGCAAGCAGCTCGACTCGAAGCGAAGCGGCGAGACTGTAAAGGGGAGAGGAGAGAGAGGGGCAGGGCAGGCAGGTTCAGTATCCGTAGTTAAAGATCATGAATCAGAACAGAAGCTGGCTGAAGGGTCAGTAGTGATTGATTGAGGTTACACAGTGAGTGTGAAAGAAAGAGTCCTTGTTTGATTGATTGAATAAATAGAAAGAAAAGGAGAATGTAGAGTAGTTCCTTCTCTTTGACAGTTCAGGCAGAGGAAGGAAAAGGGTTAAAAGGGGGTTGGTTCGGCTTTCTCTTTTTGGTTTCTTCTTCTTTCTTTCATTCTCTAAAGTACAGGATAATTTGTGTTTGTTGATTCCATTCCTCTTTCCTTTACCTTCTTTCCTTTCATTCTCGTCAGGTTCAGGAGCGAAGCAATGAAACCGATAGGTTCAGGAGCGAAGCAATGAAACCGATAGGTTCAGGAGCGAAGCAATGAAACCGATAGGTTCAGGAGCGAAGCAATGAAATGAGACCATACGGAATAGATTCAGGTTCATCAGCTAATCGTTCAAGTTCAATCAGTCAGGTTACGGTTCAGGATCAAGACCCTCTTCTCAGCCAGCCTATCCATTTACCGAGGTTCATCAGTAATAGTCCAGATAAAGAACAGAGAAAGAGAAGTAGAATGAATCGGCCCGGCCAGCTTACCCTGCCAATCCAGTAATAGAGGAAAAGGTTACAGAGAAGGAATCGAGAGTCTTCTTTGACAATGAAATCAGAGAGAGGAGAGAGTAAAGTCAATTCATTAGTTTACCTCGTGTTTGAAGAAGGTATAGGAGAAAGAATCTTGTCCCCTGTTGGTTGAGTCTTTCAAAGCAGCTAACTCCTTCAATAAGGCAACAACGTCATTATAGGTTCCCCGGAGAATGCATCTTGTCTTTCTCTGATGATTTAGAATTGGTAAAGGAATATCTTCTTCTCTAGCTTTACCTTGTTCAAGAAAAGAGAGTGCTTTCCCTCCTTCAATAAGGTCAAGGAATAGAGGTGAATGAGCTCTCGTGTCAAACACTTCCTCTTTGACTGACTGAATAGGGTTACCAGGTTCAGGTGAATGGGCTCAGCCATGAGACCTTGTTGTAGAGGAGTCAAAGAAAGAAGGGACAGTCCGGTCGTAAACTCTCGCCCCAGTTTACTGTTCAAGAATAAATAGAAGTAGAAGTGATTGAACTTCTCTTTCAGTTTCTTAGCTTACCCTGCCTGAAAGAAGGAAGGTTACGGGGAAGGGGAAGTAGCGAAGGGAAGGAATAGAGGTGACGGATTTCATAGGAAGAGAATAAGGGGAAAGAAAGAGACCGTAAAATAGCTTTACCTCCTTCTAGAATAGTTAATAGTTAAACCCTTGCCTTGGTTACGAGGTTCATGAGTCAAATCAGGTTCAGGTTCCGCCCGGAGAAAGAATATCCTTTACCGACTCTGGAAAGGTTAAAGAGTTTACCGAGTTTCCAGTTAAAGAAGAAAGAAAGAAATAGGCACAAGACAAGTTAAGTTATTGAGTAGTTCAGGAGAAAGAATAAAAGGAGTGAAAGAAAGAATGAATAGGGGAAGGTTAAGTAGTTATTGAGAAGAGAATGAATAAGTAAGGAAGGAGTATTTCTCTTTTACAGTTCAAGGATCAGAGAATGAATCGGGAGGATTGACTTAATAGTTAATTAATTACCTCCACTACATTTTAGCCAAAAAAATAGGGAGAGGATAACATTTTATCCAAAAAAATAAGGGAAAGATAGCTTTTTTTAATTCATGGTCCTAAAGTCAAGAGTGAAAGCAAGCAAGGAGTGAAGGAGAAGATCAAGAAGCCGAGGGGAAGGAGCGGATCATCCAACCCAGCCTATTTCCATTGCTTGGGCAAGAGTGAAAGAAGGCAGAGGTGAACAATCACTTCCTTATAATAACTCATACAGAAAAAGAGTCTTAGTTTACAGATAGGAAAGAACACGAACTTCAGGTAATGCTAATACTGGTGAAGAGGCAGGGTCAGCAGGGTCATAAGTTTACAAGAAAGTCTATTCAAGACGAATAGGTTAATGAGCAGAAGGAATAGGGGAATGAATCCTAAGTCTTTACAGCGGGCAGGAGAGTAGTAAAACAAAGAGTGAAATCAAGGATCAGAGCGAGTTAGTTCATCAATCAAGGAGATCAGAGAACGAAGCCTAGCTAGGGGAAGTCTCACATTCATCTTTCTTACAGTCAAAGAGAAGAGACCGAGATCAGTCAAAGGTTTAAGGTTGAGTCAGTCGAATTAGTGAAAGAAATAGGATCAGTCTAATGATTCGTTTCGGCTTTCCCTTGTTTACCTCCTTCAATAACTTATGGTAAATAGTAGTAGGGTCCGGTGAAATAGCTCATTTCCTCTCCGGTCAAGCAATAGAATTGTCTTTTGTCTGATTCTTTGATTCTTCCTTCTTCAGCTACCTACTAACTAAATGATTCTAATTCAGATCCTTTCTTTACAGTTGATTGAGTCAATTAAATCCTCTCCTCGGCCAGCTACTTACTCAACCGAAACAAACCCTATGAAGGAAGTAAGAAGAAAGGTCAGGTAAGATCGTAGAGTCAAAAGGTAAGGGGTTTACAGTTACGGAATAAATAGGAAGGAGCCGGAGGAGGAGAAGGAGTCTTTGTCTTGTCTCCCGGATTTCATTCCTGTTCCGGAGTAAGTGAGGAGAAAGATCAGTTAAAGAAGGCGAAGGTGCAGTAGCTAGCTCTTTTTCGCTTGAGTCTGGAAAAGCTGCTAATTCATTTAATATCTTTCATTCACTGTATAGGATAGGAGAGGGACACAGAGGTTACGGTTTAGTCGCTTCTCTTTCTCTTCTTTCAGTCATTTACTCTTTTCAACACTCCGGATAGGCGGAAGGATCTATATCTATCCCCTGAAATCCACATCGGCAACAAATTCTTTATCCACTGGGGGAGTCATCAAAGAAAGGAGGAATGGGCATACACTGGTTCGATAAGACAAGGAAGGAAAAACAACCACCGCTGGGTTCACTCAAGCGACCCGCCCTGCCAAACAAAGATGCAAAGACCAAGACCAAGTATTACCTTACCAATTCCCTTGAAGCTACTATCACTACCGAACGAAGCAGGCTTGCTCCAGCAGAACCCTTACAGTAAAGAAAAGCTAAAGAAAGAGAAGAAGAAAGAAGAATAAGAAATAGGAAAAGCAAAGAAAGAAAAGAGAGGGCTTTACCTCCTGCAAAGAAGAATCGGCCTACCCCCCTTGTAAACTCTCTCATATAGGTTCCGGTTCAGGAGAAAGAGAAGAAGAATAAGAAATAGGAAAAGAAAGAAAAGAGATTTACCTCCTGCAAAGAAGAATCGGCCGGCCTACCCTGTAAACTCTCTCTCATATAGGTTCCGGGAGAGTGAGTCAATGAATTAGTTTACCCTGTACTGAGTGAAGAAAGAAGGGAATGAGGTAAACAATCAATCACTGAATGAGTTTACCGTGAAATGAAGAAATAGGGACAAGAAGGCAGAGGATCCAGAGCTGGGGAACTTTCATCTTGAGTTTCGCCTTTCCCGAAGAGCTACTGAATCTATTTACCTCCTGAAAGAAGCAAACAAACTGACAGAGCTTTACCTTGGAATAAAGAAGTCATAGTAATAAGCCCGAGGGGAAGGAGCGAGGTGCGCTTAGGGAAAGTAATATAGGGAGGAGAGTTTTTTGGTTTCTTCTTACTGTGAAAGAAGGTGAAGGAAGAAGACGCTTTACCCCTTGTTTAAAGTGAAACCCTAGTTCAAGAAGAATAGGACGACGGAAGATGCATGCAGCCAATAGCCTGATTTTCTTACTATTACATATTCCTGTAACAGCAGCTATAAGCTATACTATATAAAACGCTAATTTGACTGTGTTTGAGGGGGGAGAAAGAACCAATAAGACTCGATCGAACCAAGAGAAGAGGATTTCATTCATTTCCGGAGTAAGTAGCTCCACTGTAAAGCTACTAATTCATTGATTCTAGAACTGTAGAGGATAATTCCGCTTGAGTCTTGACTTACCTTGTTCAAGAAAAGAGACCCATAGAATGAATAAGTTAAAGAAAGAAGGAAGAAGACAAGACGCTTTACCCAACCCTTGTAAAAAGATCACAATCAGCCAGCCGAGGTGAGGGGGAGAGAGAGAAGCCAGAAGGTTAATCAGTAATAGTAGTAGTAGTAGTCCAGGAGTTTACTGTTCCAGAAGGTGTAGGAGCTTGACCTTCTATCCGGACGCTTTACTTACTTTGTTCAAAAGGGACAAGTGATTGAGTGAACCCGAAATTCATCTTTCTTACAGGCAGCAGAGTAAAAGAAAGGAAAGGATCAAGCAAGAGAAGTTAAAGAATAATATAGGCTCCGGAGCTTGACCTTCTTCTCATCCAGCTTGCCTAGTTCCCTTGTTCAAGAGTGAAAGCAAGTAAAGATTGAATATGCGAGTGAAGGAACCGGAGAATTCAGTCCAATGCAGAGTGACTCTCCCCGTAAAGGAGAATGAATTCATCTTTCTCGAGTCTTGACTGAAGGTCAGGTAATACGGTAAGCCAGGGGCAGGTTTGAGGTTCAGTCTTCTTTGTTTACCTCCTGCTTCAATAAGGAATCAATAGGATCAGTCTTTGAATAGTTCAATCAGGCCTTTTTATTTACCGGGAAAGTAGACAATTCCTAATCAATGGTCCTTACTTAAAGTCTAATGATTCGTTTCGGCTTTGTTCCGGGTCAGGTTCAATAGTTAAGTCGAATTCAGTCCAATGCAGGCAGGGTTACTTACTCTCACTCTCTTTTCCTCTTTCACTGAATAGGGTTACTCATGGAGTAAGTTAAGTAGCGAGACGAACGAGACTGGAAAGGACAGGAAGGACAGAAGCAAGTAACCTATTATTCTATTTTGACCCCGGGCAAAGAAGTCATAGCCAGCCAGCACAGGAATTGACAGTGAAATCAGGTTACGGATCACAACACAAACAATTCCATTCCCTTCTTTCCTTCCAATGTAATTACCTCTACTAAAAAATGGCTCTAAACGGAGAGGAGTCATTGTTTACAGTCGAGTTCCAGAGTGAAAGAGAAGGGACAAGTTCAGTAGCTCACAGGTCATATAGGTTCGGGGGCAGGCTCATGAGCAGTTCAAGAGTGAAATCCAGAAATCAGGGTTTCATTCAAGAGCTCAAGTAATAAAATAATAAAGGGGAAGGAGAAAGAATAAGAACTATTTCGCTTAGTTCAATCAGGAATCGGAGAGAAGCCAGCCAGCCAAGCCAGCCTACCTATGTTACAGAGAGAGTGAAAGAAACCCAAGTTCAAGGGATCAAGAACAGTGAAATCTGGTTCCAGTTGGTTAGTAGCGAACAGAAGAAAGAACATAGGAGAAGGAGCTTGACCTGATGATAGTTTAGAGGTAAAGGTGAAGTAGGGAAGGAGAATGCATCCATCCTCAGTCTTTACTTACAGTTCCAGAGAAAGAATAAGAATCCATAGGAGAATAGAGAGAGGTTCGTTCAGTATCAGTAGTTCAGGAGCGAAGACGAAGAGGAGAAGAGTTTACTGTTCAATGACGTCAGCAGGATTTTCTTGTCCAAAGGAATCCGTAGGAGAAGTCTAATGAATCAGGAGTCTCCCTGATTGTTGGTTGAGTCTTTCAAAGCAGCTAAGGAGCGCAGCAACGAGACAGACAGGGGCTGGTTCAGTAGTTCAGTCTAATTCTTCTTGAGTCTGAACCCTGATTGAACTGTAAAGAAAGGTAAAGAAAGTGACGGTTCCGGGGAAGGAGTGAAAGAACTGACTTAAACTTAGTGCTTGCTTTAGTTCAAGAAGGTAGGTAGCTGATCTTGATTGAATTTGTTTCGTCTTTCCTTTCAGTTTCAGGAGTAAAGAAGAAGAAGAGACCATAAAGGATGCGTGGGTGAAGGTTCAGGAACAAACACAGACCTACAGACTGAGACCAATGGAATAGGGTTACGGAGCTTGACCTTGCTTGTTCAATCAGGTGATGGAGCTGATCTTTCTTTCCTTTCTCTTTGTCTCTTTTACCTTTACCTTGTTCAATCAGGATAATTAATGTTGAGTCTTGACTTACACAGTTCACACTCTCATTCTATCATAACTCACAAGAACTGCACACTGTTTGGCGGGGAATTCTTGGTGAGTCTTTCTTCAAGAAGGACAGGGATGAAAACACCTATTCTATTTACCTTGTTTAATCAGTCAAAGGTGAATGAGACCGAATGGAGAGGATCAAGAGAAGAGACCGACAATGAATAGGTTCAGGGTTCACTATTTGATTGAACGAGTAGGTCTTTGGTCAGGTATATAGAGTCAAAGGCAAAGGGGAAGGAGTGAAGTTCGGTCAGTCTAACGAATCTTTCTTACAGGAGAAGGGGAAACTAAAGAATCGGAATTGAGAAGGAATAGAAGAAGAGAACGAAAGGATCAGATCAAGATTTCTCATCTCTATGGTATGGGATTAAATTCAGCATTGACTTTCTTTGTCCTATGGATTGATTGAACTCGGCCGGCGGTAAAGCATATTCAGTAGCTCTTTTCTTTCACTCGGTAATTATAGGTGTTTGTTTGGTAATAGGGGTTCCCCGGAGAATTCATCTTGTCTTGTCTTGCTTTCTTTCGTCTTGAAAAGCAGCTATATTGATTCTAGAACTGGAAAGGATAGGTTCCGGTGAGGGCAATGGAATAGTGAAACCGAGTTGGAGAGGTTAATGAGCTAATCTTTCTTTCCTTTCTTCTTGACTTAATACAACATTACCTATAGCCCTCAAAATAAGGGAAAGATAGACAAAATTCATTCATGGTCTTTACAGTAAAAAGAGTGAAAGAGAAAGTAGATGAACGATTAAAGAGAGTTTACAGTCTTTGAATCAATGAAGGAGTTAGCAGCTTGACAGTGTTTGAAAGCCGAAACTCTTTATGTTATGAATGAGAGATTAATGAGACAGAACTACTGCCCATTCACCTCTATTCCTATTCCCTTCCCGGATTGAAGGGGGTAAACTCCTGTCCCTTCTCTTCTGGAACTGTAAGAAAAGAGGAAGAAACCTGACCCTCTACTATTCCCTTGCCTTCTTGAACGAGGTAAATAGATAGTAGTAGTCTTTCTCCTGCCTGAACTGAATCACCTCGTCTTGGCTCCTCTCAAAAGGCATTACATTACTGGCGAGTCAATTCTCTCTCTCTCCTTACTCTTCGTCTTCGCTTCTTCCCTTCTAACTTCCGACCTTATCTCTATTGGCATCTTCCTCTTGGTAAACTGCTTAACCTCTAACTGAAGAAGACCTTCTGCATCTCTATTCGCATCTTAGTATATGTAGTAGTCTCTCTGCTGTAAAAGGAAGGCTTTTTGATCGCATTTGAAACGACTCCAAGTGCGTGCGCGTACATTTCCCTATCAATGCCCTTGACCTCACCTCAAGGGTTAGACACTCTGGTCATTCTGAGTATTTCATCAGCCAGGCACCCAACTATTTTGATTCTTGAACTGCTCTTTCCCCTGTAAAGCTGCTCCTTTTCCTTTCCTATTGAACAGTAGTAAACTCGTTCTCACTGCTTCCTCTCCCCCTTTCTCTTTTTCTTCCTTAAATCAGATGAGAGTAAGGACAACTAAGAGTTAATAACAAGGAAATAATCATTAAAGAAGAGAGAGATCTTTCATCATCCATTTATTGAGCTGTAAACAAAGACTCCTTATGTATGAATGAGAGTTTACAGTGAGGGGAGACTCATCAAGCAAGACAAGAGCTACTGTGACAGTCGAGTCAAGACTAAAGAAAGATTCGTCAGCCAGAACAAGACTATTACTGATTAACCTGCCTGACCCTTTTATTCTATTCCTTCCCTATTTTTTCTGTCATTGAACTCTCGGGGTAAAGCTTATTCTTGAACCTATTCATTGTCGGAAGGAAAGAGACTCCACTCAAGCCGCATGATCCTTAACTCCTTGTGCAGTTATGGTTAGTTATTCAAACACTATTCTTGAACTCGGTAAAGCAACAGGATGATCAGCTCAATCACCTCTCCCTATGTTTAGGGCCATGTATGAGGTAATTACATTGGAAGTCCAGAGAGAGACTGAACAGCTCTTTCTTTCTTGCTTGCTTTCACTCCTGCCCCTGACTGAACCTATATGACCTTCGCTACTGAACCTCGGCTTCTCTCTAAACTAAGACTCAACTCACTATTCATGAGAGTGAACTCCTGTCTGTTCCTATTCTCTCATTCACCTCTATCTATTCTCTGACCTGAACCTGACCAGAATGAAAGAAGAAGATATTCCTTTCTTTACTGTCGAGTCAATGAATTAGTTGCTTTACAAGAGAATTGATTGAAGGGAGGGGAGAAATGAAAGATTAATTCGACTTGCCAGGAGGGAGAGTATGGGAACCTTAACCTTATAATGGATTAGCTACTGAAAGAGAATGAACAGGGTAAACTGGACGGACTATTCTTCTTCACCTCTATTCCTTCCCTCAGAGAAGGAATTGATTGAAGATTACAGGAGAGTCAATTCATGAAATCCAGTACCAGATTGAACTGAAAAAGAAAGAGAAGCTGCTGAACCAGCCCCTTCTATATTAGATTATTACTACCTTCGCTTCTGGAACAGTAAACTCATTAACCTCTATTCCTTTCTGTGTTCGTTATTCGACTGAACTACCTAACCTCTCCCTATTTTTTAGGTGATGTAACTCGTTCTCGTGGCTTCTTCCTTCCCTGATATTACCTGAACCTTTAATTCGATTGAACTCCTCTGCCTACTTACTTTACTCCTCTCGTCTTCTCGTGGAGCTGCTTCGCACCTTTCCTATTCATTCTGCTGAACCTCTGCTCTTTCGGCTCCCCCTTCTTGAACTGTCTGTTTCATGTCTTCGCTCCTCTATTTATTTATTGGTCGAGCCGCTTCGCTCATTCGCCTAACTATTCGTGTCTCATCGCTTCGCTCCTCTCCTCTCCGAGTCGAGTTGCTTCGCTCCTCTCCCTGTTGGTCGAGTCGCTTCGCTCCTCTCCTTTGTCTCGCGTCTTCGACCCTCGTAAACTATCTGCTTCTCTACTTACTCCTGAACCCCTATTCCCCTCACTTGAGAGTCGAGTAAATTCATGCAAGAATCAGAAGAAAATGAAAGAGAAGTAGTTCAACCAACCCTTGTTTACCGGAGAAGAAAAGATAAGAGAATGAAATCAGGGAGACTGCTGTGAAGCCCGACAAGATTAATGATCAGCTCCTGAACCAGAACCTCTATTCCCGTCCCGGGCGGGGAACCTATTTAATAAATGAACTCCTGCTCCTGAACCATATTGAACTTAAAAAGAAGGATTAGCTCATGAACCAGAACCTATTCATTGTCAGTCTCATTACTTCGCTACTTCACCTTTAGTTAGAGAATGCCAGAAGGGAAAGAGGAAGAAAGAAATATTAATGATCCTGAACCGTAACCGATAGAGAAAGAAGGTAGATGAAAGATTAAAGAGAGTTTACAGTCTTTGTTTGAATAAATGAATGAGTTAGCAGCTTGACCTTACCTTGCCTTTGGAAGGAATAAATAGGGAAGGGACATCAGGCAGGTTCAGGGTGTCGGTTTCTTCTTCTTCTTTTCCTCCAGTTGTTTACCTCGTTCAATCAAAAGGGTTAAGCTTGAGTCGAATTCATCCTTCTTACAGGAGAGGAAAAGAGTGAGTTCAATCAGCCTACTCTTTACCCCGAGTTTACTGTTCAAGAATCCATAGGAGAAAGAAGAAATAGCAATAGGTTCAGTAGTTCAAATGAATAAGGTAGTAAATAGGTTAAGGAAAGGGAATACAGGGGAAGTCGCTCACTTCACGCCAACCCAATCTCTACAGGTGAAAAAAAGGTATTTCAGATATTTAATCAGTCAGAGAAGAAAATGAAAGCAAAAGAGGAAGGTAATACTGTCAAAGGTAAAGGAAAGAAAAACTCACACTAGAATAAAGAGAAAGAAAAGAGATTCGAGACGACCTACCTATAGCGAGAGGAAAGAAAAGAGACCGTGTAAAGGTTGTTCAGGTTCCGGCATATAGTAGAATTGCTTTACCGACAGGTCAAGGAGAAGGTAAGTTGGATGAATCCCCCGCTCTACCCCAAATTCTTCTTTGTCTGACTGACTCTCATCTGCTTTTTCAGTTCAATCTGGTAATACAGTATAAGGGGAGGGAAGGATTAATTCTTAGGAACCGAGCCGAGCTCAAGCTATCTATTTGACTCTCCTGCCTGTAAATTCTATTTGTTTAAAAAGCCTAGTTACAAAGAAAAGAGAGGTGAACGAGTAAAGTAGAATTAATCTTTCCTTAAACCTTCCGAAACAGAATAAGGTAATGGAATTGGGAANCTATAGATAGATGTAAGGTCCGATACGGTTCTTATCGTCTGTTGTTCCTCTCTATCCTAGTGCTTCTATTTTCCTGTGCTGGTAGTTGAATAAGGCCAGGCCCATATGAGCTGAGCAGCTATTAGCTATCTTAGCCATCCTTTGCGACTATCCCAGTAGGAGTAGTAAGCTAGGGCCAAGTCAGTCAGATTTTAGTCATACCTTTTCACCCGGACGTTAATGCTGACATCAATCCTATCTGCCTATCGTCCTTTAGGTAGTAATACTAGAGTCCCAGTCAAAACTCTAGCTTCGGAGAAAGAAGAGAGTTACAATCTCATGGTTAACCAGAATTCTTTCTAACCTGCAAGCTATTCTTCTTCGGCCTTCTTAGACCATCCCACTTTTGTTCCCCCGGCTTCAATGCTTTCATTGAATTCCATGATTCTGTCACAAAGCTTGTTGACTCCTTCTGCAACTTGAACCACCGATCGGTTCCGTGCCTTTCTTTCTGCTGCTCATATCAGCCTAAGTTCTCCAGGGAAGATACCTGGGAGTAGCCGACCATGATTTCATAGATGGGGTCTGATAGAGCTCGACCGAGAAAAAGAAGTGAAAGAGGCATCTTCCATTCATATTGATTTAGGGTTTTCCGCATCAAGAATGAAAAGAAGGAAAAGGAGTTTACCGAGTTCAATCAGGGAAGGTAATAGATAGAAGGGGCAGGCAGGTTCAGGAGTTCAGTCGAATGAATAAGGAAGGAGTGTTTACAGGATAATTCATCGAGAGTTGAGTCTGAACTCGAATGAATCGAGAGTGAAGACTTTCAACACTTTCAGGGGCAGGTTTAGGATCAAGATCAGTTAAAGAATGAATCTTGAGTCTTGACTTTCAACACTTTCAGGGGCAGGTTCAGGTTTTCTCTTTCGTCTTTCGTCTTTCCTTGAAACACTTTCAGGTTCAGGGGCGAAGACACTTTACCGAGGTTACGAGGTTCAGGGGCAGGTGAATGAGCAAATCTTTCTTTCATTTGTTTGTTTCGTCTTTCAAAGCAGCTAAGGTAAAGAAAGGATAGGTTCAGGTTCAGTAGCTAGCTCTTTTTCGGTTTCGTCTTGAAAAGCTGCTAATTCATTTCTTCTTGAACTGTAAAGGAGAATTCATTGAAAGAATAAATAGGGACAAGTGATTGAATAACTCACCATAACTGAAGGGAATATCGGTTCAGGAGTAAGTCGCTCTCCTGTCAGCTAATTCATTGATTCAAACAAAGACTGTCAAGTCTCATTCATCGATAGTCTTTCCTTGTTTACGAGGTTCAGGTTCAGTAGTTCTGTCTCATTCTTGTTTCGTCCGTCTTTCCTTGTTTTAAAAGAACTAGAAATGGGGTTACCGAGACAGCTGTGGAATATCCTGTTTACGAGGTTCAGGATCATTCTTCTTTCTTACAGTCGAGTTCAAGAGTGAAATCAGTCTCATTAATCTTGAGTATTGATCTTTTACCGGCTGTAACTGTAAAGGTTCAGTAGCTCAGGGAATATCGTCAATTACCGAGTTAAAGAGTGAAAGAAGGTTCAGGTTCAGTAGCTCTCGGTTCAGGTTCCGGAGCAAACAGACCTACAGAAAGAAGGGAATGAGGTAATCCCCCTTGACCTTGGTGAAATTCAATAACAGCAACAAACTCCTTTTTTATGAAAGATATGTTGACAAAGATTTTGCTATGTGGAGGAAGAGATCTTTCTATTTCAAGTTGATGAGAAAAACTCTACATGGATAGTCCTTATATAGGCCTTTTGGAACATCCTCATTCATGGCCATACATTTACCATTAAATAGTGAATCTACCTAATACATGTATCTACTCAATGTATCTAACTCTTATGACTCTTCAAATATTAACCAAGTAAATGGATCTCTCATGTACATGTATCCTACAAATTCATTTATCTATATAAGTGCATGAAACTTGAATATCTAAGATTCTCCCCCCTGAAACTTCTTTCTCCACGAACTTGGACGCCAAGCTTCTTCCTCAGATGTTGAAAGGCATCCGACTTTAATGCTTTTGTAAATATGTCGGGAATTTTCTCACTCGAACTTACATGGTGCAATTCCACTTCTTTTGTCTTCACATGTTCTCTTATGAAGTGAAAGAGAGTGTCTGCTTCCTCATGATGAACCGGGTTCTTGGCTAGAGCTATTGCTGACTTGTTATCAATGTAGATCTTGCTTGCTTGCTTCTTCTTGTTTTAGCTCCATTTTCTCCAAGAATCTCCTCCTCAACCATATAGTATAGCATGACAAACACATACCCACACATACCCAGACGGGGAGAGGTCTTGTTTGCAGAGTACCCGTAGCTATACTTTGCTCGTTTTCGGGTAATTTCTTCTTTCAACCCATTTAGTGCTTTCTTTTGTCATATAATATAACTTGTACTTGCTTTAAACTCATCCAGTTGGATTGGAAAGATTTCACTGGACACATACATCTCGCAGTTCCATATTTGGTTAAGGTATGAACCTCCATTTTCAGCTGGTATGTTTTGTTCCAGGCATGATATAGTTTTTGAATAATCCCAGGTTTTCTTCTTCAGTCTGACACATAAAAGATAAATATCAAATCTAAGATATATTGTGAGATCCCAGGTCGGTTGAGGAGGAGAACGAAGCATTCTTTGTAAAAGTGTGAAAAGTACTCTCGAGTAGACGTGTTTTAAAAACTTTGAGGAGAAGTCCGAAGAGAACTCAAAGAGGACAATATATGCTAACGGTGGACTTGGGTCGTTACATATATGCAACTAAGTTAGCCTATTGATCTATAGTGGCCTCCTATCTAGGATTAAATATCCTACCGGTTTCCTTGGCAATAAAATATAGTAAAATCATCTAAGCGTGTTACTATATGCAGTCACATTAATGATATTAAGCTAAAACATGTTCGTTCTAACTCTGAGAATGGTCTTTTTAACTTTCTTCCAGATCAAATGCTCCGGATGCCCAGCCGAAATTGTTGCTGACTATCATCCCAGATTATCCTTTATTAAACTTCATGCTTACAACTATCACACTCATGGCGGTAAGTATTAGTTATTTACTTTCACGTCTTGATGATATTGAAAAGGCTGAGGTGTTTGCTTGGATGCAGGCTTCTTACAGGCTGTCTGAGCTGACAAATACATTTAAAACGGCATTTGTACCTAGCAAGGACAATAAGCGCATTATGTATAACATGATGAGTGGAGGTGCAATCGTGGGCATCCTGTACTCCTTGTCCTTTGTATTCCTCAAAGTGCCACCAGCGTCGGTAAAAAGTCCTCACCCCCTTTTGTTAAGAGTATAGACATCACTGAAGTTTAAATTGTAGTATTATCATCTTTGTTCATGGTTGCCATGCAGGTTTGAGAATTGGAGAAAATCAAATAAAGATTGTACAGAAGGGCACTGGAGTTGATTACAATTTTCTGTGAAAGACGAGAGGGAGCATTCGACTCCAAACGAGAGTATTGAAACACGGAATTTATTTTACAGGTTAACCCCACTGATCTTAGTGAATTATGAAATGAAATGAAATAAAGTACATGTTCCCACCATCACTTTAGGGCAATTTTTTAGATAATTTGAGATGAGGGTCTTCTATTACAAACAATCATTTGTTCTTCACCCATATTTCATACTTTTCAATATCAAATGAATAACAAATTTCCTTTCCAAGCTTCCCTTATTTCTATTTACTTGCATTTCCTTGACACCTCATCACAAACCTCTTTTATTCGCGGGCATGTCACTCGTATGACAAAAGAGTGTATACTCTTGGATTCCTACTTTGCTTGCGTTCTTCACCGATGCAAGTTACACATAATCAAACTATAAAATGAGAAGCATTTCGATTGGAAGAAATTTCTGTTGAAACTAATAATAGCTAATAATAGAATTTGAATTAGTTACGGAAGAGAAGGAGGAGGTGAATTCAAATTCATCCACAAAATCATCCACAAATCTCCACAAAAATCTCAACCAATTTCGGGAATCCCCCTATAAAAGGACCTCCCTCCCCATCACTCAAATCACTCCTCCTCTCAATCTCAATTCAGTTTTCTGTTGTCACCAACAACTGGTATCAGAGCAATCTTGCAGCAACAAAAATGGCAGCAGAAAAACAAGTTGAGAACTACGTTCAGCCGGCTATCCCGAGGTTCGACGGTCACTATGATCATTGGGCGATGTTGATGGAAAATTTTCTCAGATCAAAGGAGTTCTTTGATATGGTGGAAACAGGTTATGAAGAGCCAAATGAAGGCGAGGTACTCTCAGCTGATCGACAGCAACTGTTGGCAGCATCGAAGTTGAAGGACCTGAAGGTCAAGAACTATTTATTTCAGTCCATTGATAGGACTATCTTGGAAACAATGCTTCAGAAGAAGACATCCAAAGAAATTTGGGACTCTATGAGGAGGAAGTATCAAGGCTCAACGAGAGTAAAACGTGCTCAACTACAGGCAGTTAGGAGAGACTTTGAAATTCTCCAAATGCAAAAGGGAGAAACAGTGAATGATTATATTGGCAAGGTTATAAGTCTTGCAAGTAAAATGAGGATGCATGGTGGTTCAATCACAGATGTTGCGGTCGTAGAAAAGATTTTGCGATCACTAACACCAAAGTTCGATTACATTGTATGTTCTATCGAAGAAGCAAACAATGTCGAGGAAATGCAAATAGATGAACTCCAAAGCTCCCTGTTAGTACATGAGCAGAGGCTCAATCGTACAAGTGCAATAGAGGAGATGACGGCCTTAAAGATATCCACACCAAGTGAAACTTAAAGCTCTAGAGGTAGAGGGCAAAGAAGAGGCAGAGGTCATGAGAGAGGCAGTCGAGAAAGAAATGGAGATGTTGGCAGGTCAGCAGACCTAGTCAGAAACGATTATGACAACAAAGGCAAGAGACACTTTGACAAGTCTATAAGGTGGAATGCTACAGATGTGGACGCCTTGGACATTACAAAAATGAATGCTATACCAGGCTCCAAAAGGAGAAAAGAAATCAATCCAATTTTATGGAGAGAAGAGAAGAAGAAACATTATTAATGTCATTCCATGCTATGAAGGTTGCAGATCAAGGTGTATGGGTCGTAGACTCTGGATGCAGCAATCATATGACAGGTTGTAAGGAATTCTTCTCAACTTTAGATGAAAATTTTCATACTACGGTCTCTCTTGGCAACAATTCATCTCTTCAAGTGATGGGGAAAGGAACCGTAGATATCAAGACTAGAAATGGCTTTGTAGAGTCTATTTCTAATGTATTCTACATTCCTGATTTGAAGGCCAACTTACTTAGTATCGGTCAGTTACAAGAAAAGGGGTATATCAATTGCTAAGATGAAGATGACCACCAACCGTCTATATCCGTTGACGTTAAATATCGTTGCCAAAAGTTTGATGGTGAAGAAAGAAGATACCACTTGGCTTTGGCATTTTAGGTATGGTCATCTACACTTCAAAGGATTAAAGACGTTGTCCTCAAAGAAGATGGTAACTGGGTTGCCAGATATTACTCCACCAACGGAAATTTGCGAGAGCTGTGTAGTAGCAAAACATGAAAGAAACTCTTTTCCATCTGGAAAATCAAGAAGAGCTCAAGCAATTTTGGAGTTGATTCATTCAGACATATGTGGTCCCATCTCTCCTGCATCAAATGGCAACAAGAAATATTTCATGACCCTCATCGATGATTTTAGTCGAAAAACATGGACTTATTTCTTGCACGCCAAATCAGAAGCCTTTGACTGCTTCAAAAAATTTTGTGCTACTATGAAAACCGAAACTGGAAGAAGAGTCAAGGTTTTAAGAACTGACAGAGGTGGAGAATTCTGCTCGAAAGAATTTATTCAATTTTGTGAAGAGAAGGGCATACGGAGGCAATTAACAACAGCATATACACGACAACAAAATGGTGTGGCCGAAAGGAAAAACAGGACCATTCTGAACATGGTTCGAAGTTTACTAAATAAAGGAGAAGTCCCGAAGGAATTCTGGCCAGAAGCTGTTGTGTGGTCCGTTCACATTCTCAATCGCAGCCCGACCTTTTATGTTAGAGATATGACTTCACAAGAAGCATGGAGCGGAAGAAAACCTGCAGTAGACCACTTTAGAATCTTTGGGTGCATAGCATATGCACATGTTCCTGATGAGAAAAGGAAGAAACTTGAGGACAAGAGTTCGAAGTGTGTGTTCCTTGGAGTAAGCGAGACCTCTAAGGCATACAAGCTCTACGATCCTTTGACAAAGAAGGTGGTGGTGAGTCGTGATGTAGTCTTTGACGAAAATAAGACTTGGACATGGGAAGAAAAGATCACTGTGAATCAGCAGATTCCTGTAGATCTTGAAGAAGAACAAACTGAAGCTCCTATTCAGCCTCACTATGAGTATGGAGAGAGCTCATCACAAGCTCAACCAGAAGAACCAGTAGAAGAAGATCATGATCATAATCAAAGACATCCAAGAACAAGAAAAAGACCAAACTGGATGATTGATTATGAGATGGATTATGAATCAAGTGATAGTGGTTATTTTGCATTCTTTATGGATAGTGATCCAATTGTCTATGAAGAAGCAGCAAAAGAGAAGAAATGGAAGGAAGCTATGGACAGTGAAATCAAATCCATAGAGAAGAACAAGACTTGGGAGCTCACTGATCTTCCTAGAGGGCAGAAAACAATCGGAGTAAAATGGGTTTTCAAAACCAAGTTGAATGAAAACGGTGAGGTGGATAAGTACAAGGCGCGACTTGTTGCAAAAGGATACAAGCAAAAGTATAGAATTGATTATAAGGAGGTATTTGCACCAGTGGCATGTCAAGACACTATCAGGCTCATAATTTCTATTGCAGCACAGAAATCTTGGCCTATTTATCAACTTGATGTGAAATCAGCCTTCTTACATGGAGAGCTTCAAGAGGAAGTATATGTGGAGCAACCAGAAGGTTTTGTTCAAAAAGGCAAAGAGAAACAAGTATACAAGTTGAAGAAAGCTTTGTACGGTTTGAAGCAAGCTCCGAGGGCATGGTACAGTCGCATTGATTCTCATTTTGAAAAGATGGGATTCACTAAATGCCCGTATGAACATACGTTGTATGTGAAAACTGAAAAGGGAGGTAACATTATCATTATTTGCTTATACGTCGATGATTTAACATTTACTGGCAATAATGAAGAAATGTTTGAATTTTTTAAGAAGAGCATGATGAAGAAATTTGAAATGACAGATCTTGGCTTGATGAGATATTTTCTTGGAGTAGAAGTTACTCAAACTCCCGCAGGTAACTTTATCTGTCAGAAGAAGTATGCTCAAGAATTACTTGAAAAATTTAAATTGGATGAGCGCACATTTGGAACTCCATCAGAATTGGGTTTAAAGTTGCACAAGGACATTGACGGGCGAGAGGTTGATAATAGGTACTTCAAACAAATTGTGGAAAGTTTGATGTACCTAACTTCAACAAGACCAGACATCATGTATGCGGTTAGTATGATAAGTCGTTACATGGAGCATCCAACGGAAAAACATCTCAATGCAGCAGAAGGATACTTCGTTATGTGAGAGGAACCTCTGATTTGGGGGTATTCTACAAAAAAGGAGATGATTCGAAGATAGTTGGCTATACAGATAGCGACTATGCAGGTGATATAGACGATCGTAAAAGTACTTCAGGAAGTATTTTCTTGATGAGTTCAGGAGCTATTTGCTGGTCTTCAAAGAAGCAACCTATTGTAACACTCTCAACGACAGAAGCAGAATTTGTGGCAGCAGCAGCATGCTCGTGCCAAGCAATTTGGTTAAGAAAAATGCTTGAAATTCTTAATCAGAAGCAACCAAGTACGACGATTATATATTGTGATAATATGTCAACTATTAAGTTGTCTAAAAATCCTTTGTTGCATGGAAGGAGCAAGCACATCGATGTTCGATTTCATTTCTTGCGTGATTTGTGTAAAGAAGGCATTATTGAACTCAACTTTTGTCGAAGTGATGAACAAATCGCAGACCTATTCACAAAGCCCTTGAAACAACCATTGTTCGAGAAGCTCAGAAGAAAGATGGGGATATGCAGAATCCAAGATGTATATCAAGGAGATGAAATGAAGTCCTAAACTGATTTCCGGAGAATTCAGTTTAAGGGAGGGTGTTGAAACTAATAATAGCTAATAATAGCTAATAATAGAATTTGAATTAGTTACGGAAGAGAAGGAGGAGGTGAATTCAAATTCATCCACAAAATCATCCACAAATCTCCACAAAAATCTCAATCAATTCCGGGAATCCCCTATAAAAGGACCTCCCTCCCCATCACTCAAATCACTCCTCCTCTCAATTTCAATTCAGTTTTCTGTTGTCACCAACAATTTCCACCTCATTGATGATCCATTCACAAGTCAAATAATGATATTAGTCAGAAAAGCAATAGTGATCATAGTGACTTTTTGTGAAATTGTTAGTTGAGAGGATTCAAATCTCTGAACTTTCGAAAAATTACATGTCAATTATCGTTGAGATATACTCACTTTGGCTTGATTTTGGTATTTTCAAACTCTACTCTATTATATTTTATATATTTTAATATCTAAATTTAATTTTAAAAAATTAACAGTTAATTTGTGTTTAAAAATATAGTCCCATTTTCTTGATGAAAGATTATTATTATATTTTTGCCAAGTGGACTAAAGATTAAAATCAAACTAAAATTATGGAGTGTATAATTTATAATATTTTTAGAATTATTTATAAAATTATGGATCCGCCGCCGCCACTGTTCGGAAGGATATAAATAAGTGAGCATTGACCATCCCCTCAGAATCTTACTTTGGAAGAGCTGAGTTCTTCGGATTTATTTCTGTTCAAGGTTCTGAATTTGGTTATTCCCACAATTCTTGTACAATGTATTTGAAAGAAGGTTGCTCTTTATTGCTGAAGATTCAGAAACCCCTGATGCCCTTCGTACTAAATTCAAGCCCCATCATCAATCCCCGTGAGCCCAATAAACAACACCTTCTGCAAGAATCCGATGTGCTCAAACAATTGAAAAGGGAACGCAATCTTTCATCGGCATTACAATACTTCTGCGCTGTAGCCAACTCAAACGCTTTCAAACACACCGCATCCACGTATAAGCTCATGATTGAGAAGCTCGGCCGTGAATGTGAAATGGATGTGGTGCAATACATTTTACAGCAAATGAAGATGGATGGCGTAAATTGCTGCGAAGATTTGTTTGTAAGTATAATAAATAGTCACAAACGCGCAGGCTCCGCCGAGCAAGCGCTAAAGATGCTCTATCGGATTGGAGAGTTCGGGTGCAAGCCGACGGTGAAGATTTACAATCATCTTTTGGATGCGTTGCTGACTGAAAACAGGTTTCAGATGATCAATCCCTTGTATATTAATATGAAGAAAGACGGATTAATTCCTAATGTCTTTACATATAATATACTCTTGAAGGCGCTTTGTAAGAATGATCGGGTTGATGCTGCACACAAGCTGTTTGTTGAAATGTCTAGTAAGGGCTGCCCACCCGACGCGGTTAGCTATACGACTATGGTGTCTTCACTTTGTAAAGCGGGTAAGATCGACGATGCTAGAGAGCTAGCGGGAAGATTTAAACCAAGTGTTCCTGTTTATAATGCTTTGATTCATGGGACGTGCAAAGAAGGAAGAGTTGAGGTAGCGATCAAGTTGTTAGGTGAAATGATGGAAAATGGAGTTGACCCTAATGTGATCTCATATTCGTGTATTATAAATTCTCTTTGCGAGTCGGGAAATGTTGAGTCGGCTTTTGCATTATTGGCTCAAATGTTTTCTAGAGGTTGTAGTGCCAATATCCAAACCTTTACGCCATTGATCAGGGGTTGTTTCATGAGAGGGAGATTCTATGAAGCTCTTGAATTGTGGAAGCTTATGATAAAGGATGGTTATGAGCCAAATGTAGTCGCTTACAACACTCTTATTCATGGTCTTTGCAATAGTGGGAGTTTGGTAGAAGCCTTACAAGTATGTGATCAATTGGAGAGGAGTGGTTGTCTCTCTAATGTGATTACTTACAGCATTCTAATTGATGGTTTTGCAAAAGCTGGTGATTTGGTTGGTGCATCTGAGACATGGAATAGGATGATATCCCATGGTTGTTGTCCTAATGTGGTGGCCTATACCTGCATGGTGGATGTCCTTTGTAAAAATTGGATGTTTGACCAAGCCAATTCTATTATGGAGAAGATGACTCTTGAGGGCTGTACTCCAAATACTGTAACATTTAAC
Organism: Cucurbita maxima; assembly: GCF_002738345.1. NCBI lineage: Eukaryota > Viridiplantae > Streptophyta > Magnoliopsida > Cucurbitales > Cucurbitaceae > Cucurbita > Cucurbita maxima. The sequence continues at coordinate 70,322 of NW_019272036.1, read as the reverse complement.
ACGTTCATCAAAGGTTTGTGTAGAAATGGAAGAGTAGAATGGGCAATGAAAGTGCTTGATCGAATGCAAGGACATGGGTGTCTCCCTAATATCACAACTTACAATGAGTTACTTGATGCTCTATTCAGGACGAACAAGTACGCAGAGGCTTTCGGGCTTTTCCAGGAGATTGAAAAGGGAAATTTACAGCCAAACTTAGTGACTTATAATACCATTTTATATGGTTTTTCTCGAGCTGGCATGCTTGGAGAGGCGCTGCAACTTTTTTGTAAAGTACTTGTGGGTGGCACTACCCCGGATGCCATCACATATAATACAATGATACATGCCTATTGCAAGCAGGGGAAGGTTAAGACTGCAGTTCAGCTGGTGGAACGAGTTAGAACTATGAAGGAGTGGCATCCAGATATCATCACATACACTATCCTCATATGGGGTGCCTGCAATTGGATAAATATAGAAGAAGCCATTACTTATCTTCACAAGGCAATGAATCAAGGAATCTGCCCCAACTTTGCCACATGGAATGTATTGGTTTGGTGTTTCTTTGACTCTTTAGGTCATATGGGTCCAATTCACATTTTGGACGATATTCTGGGAAAGCGGTAAGATGGTGAGTTTGAAAGACGTTCATAAAACCAATTTCAGATGTAGTTGTGACCTCAGATTACGTACATACTGAGATTTTTGCTTGAACACACTTGTAGAGTTCTTAAGGATGCTTGGGCAGGTTATGCTCTTCTTGGCTTACTCTTTAAATTGACTAGCGGGGAATCAAATTCTATGGCATATGCCCAATTGGAGCAACATGCCAATGTTGAGTTTTTCTGGCACCTTTTTGTTATCATGGATGGTATCTTCTCGCCCGTGTGATGTTTATTGCAAAATGAATCAACAAGGTAATGTCAATTCTTCAGGCATCTTGATGGGTCACCATGCGTATATGTTTTCCCATACATGATTTGCAATATATTGTGCAGGGAATCCACCTTTTGTTCATTGTATGGTTAAATGGTTTCCACTACATTCATTTTAACGTGATTTGTAGTAATTATGGAAGAATCTCAACAGTCCGCTGAGACGTAAATCTTGATTATTATTGGAAAATTCCCTAGGAACACGATCATTACCCCCACCATACACAATCTTGAGAATCTTCTCGGTTTGTTCTTACGTATGAGAGTGAGTACTGTGTTAGGAATCACGACTCTCCACAATGGTATGATATTGTCCACTTTGAGCATAAGCTCTCATAGCTTTGCGTTGGGCTTTCCCAAAAGGCTTCATACTAATGGAGATGTATTCCTTATTCATAAACCCATGATCATCCCCTAAATTAGCCAGTGTGAGACTCTCTCCCAACAATCCTCAACATAATGATCTCCCACAATCATGTTGCCTGAAATCTTATCCTCAGCACCCGCATAGTTGGGTACCACAATGCCTTCATCTTTCAGGCCAGCACGTTCAAGCTTATTTTGCAGATTTGAGATGTGCTGCGTGAACTCTGCCATAGTTACTCCATATAGTTCAACATTTTTCGCTGCATATTGACCTGTTTATACTTTCAGAAGACCTGCTACAATTTGAAATATTGGCTCGTGGGATTGTGGTTAGTGTCATGCATGTGTGTATGATTTGATCTCATGCTTAAAATTATCTTTGAATTTCAGGGAATACCTTCTTGGAGACAGCAGATTCGAGTTTTGGATTTCCTCCCGCATAAGGAACCAGGCTATGGTGGTAATTCAAGCCATCAGCACAAGGGTCAAAAGGTGGTCTCAACCGGCGGCCAAATGCTCTATCCATCACTTTGGAATATGATGTTGAACAAGCCCAGTAATGGCCTTGGAAATCCTTTTACTGTATCTTTAATTATCCTGCGTGAATTGTATAATGTGAAATTCCCTGCAGAGATTCATGAAGGAGAAGTCGGTACGCGTTTTAGCGTATCTTTGATTGTATCTTTAATTATCTTGAGGGAAAGTTTGGAAAGGAAAGTCCAAAGAGGACAAACATTCTTTATCAGGGTGTGAAAACTTCTCCCTAACAAAAGCATTTTAAAAACCTTGAGGGTGTTGTCACCAACAGAGGGGAAGCTCAGAAAGGAAAGCTCAAAGAGGACAAGCATTCTTTATAAGGGTGTGGAAACCTCTGCCTAGCATACGCGTTTTAAAAACCTTGAGGGGAAGCTCGAAAAGGAAAGTCCAAAAAGGACAATATCTGTTAGCGGTGAGCTTGAGTTGTTACTATCACGGTCGTACTTTTTCAACCATGCGGCGTTGTAATCTTGGCACGCTTGCGACTAGCCTTAAATCAAGCTCCGTATATATTTTTCGCCCTGGCTTTGTGGTTTCATCAGACCTTAGGCAAGATTTGTTTTCGCCCGCCGAACATTGCTTATGAAAAATCTAAGCTTGTTCAATCACACTTGCCACCTGCATGTGCATGTTCAATCGTCTGCGACACAACCGACTTGCCTCTACACTAGGTCAAGTCATTCGGCTCAACTATACCCATACTCAGGGCCAAGGTCTTTCAATGCTACATCGCATCTCATCTTCTCATCTTGGTTCCCAATCGACATGGCTCATATGTCTTGACGTCATCCCAAGTTTCGGGATGTTGACCATCACAACTCACTCGGTCATGTTATCGGGAACGGGCCCATGTATCGTTCATCTCATCGGGACATTTGGAACATCTGTCTATCTAGGTACTATCGAGGCATTGGCCCTCCTGTGCCCATGTCATGTGATTTACGGATACCGTACCGAATAGCATGTGTATAATCCAAACTTTGGCACTCAGGCTGAGGAGCAATACCGACATACTTGTGTCACCCGGTATTGTCCTTGAAAAATCAATTTTAAAGGTAGTCGCCTGAGACACTCGTCTTGGCACACTCGCTCTCACTGTGACACACGCATCTGCCATAGGATAGCTTGCTTAGACCACAATAGAGCTAACATCATGCCTACTCCACACATAACATGATTTTAGTGAACGGTCATACGTTGTCATGGAGCATAACGTCCTATGTCCATTAACACCAAATTTAGCAAATATTCATCTTTCATATGGACTGACTTAACTATTTTCACTACCATCTTATTTTCTCTATTCTTAGAGTGACAAAATTTAATTGAGTTTCTTGCCCTCTTATTATATTTTTAAATTTTGTTCACCAAACCTTTTCTATATTTATTGATTCTAACCTTATTTTTATAACTTAAAATACTAATAAAAATCTAATTAAACCTCATTTTCATAACTTAAAATGCCTAACAAAAATCTAATTAATTGAATATGAGAATGAAAGATCTAATTCTTACGATCAATTTGATAAATTTAACACATATGTTGAGCCATTTCAACGAAACTCTAAGGAACGTTCAAACAAGATGAATTTGACACATATACTAAGTAAAAAAAAAAACCAAACATAAACACTTTCATTTTTGGGCCATTTTCTGAGTAATTTTCCAAGAGGCCGTTTGGTTTTGATGGAAAACAAAAGGAACTCAGAACCTGTTGACTAGAAAGTGGGCAATGGACGAAGCAGCCATATTTGGAGGCTATCTTCCAAATAATTCCTCATAATTAAGGTTAGTGCAATATCTAAGGGTTCTTGGATACATTTCCAACCTGTTTTAACTTAGGGAAGTCCAGCCATTTTACGACAGTTAAAACGCTATATACAAACTCTTGATGCCAGCTCTCCTATCTCTGCACCATTCATTTTGAAATTTCCTATGATGGGTGCTACCTTGTATATTTAATGAACTTACTTACCTGATCCGGCTGTTGAATTACTACCATACACTTCAAAATTACTATAATCAACTATGGTCTCAACATCAATATCACCATTGCTTCTTTCCCTTTTTCTTTTTCTTGTTGCCACTCCCACTGTTGCTGCTACTCTTGTTAAAACTTCCTCCTGCTTTTGCCGACGGGCTCTCCGTGGCACTGCCACCACCATTGTCGAACACACCTGTTAGAACAGCATTCTGAAACCACTCAAATAACTCTTCTTCTGTCATGTTCATCATGTTCTCTTCTATATTTGATGGAGGCATTTGGCCTCCTCTTTGGCTAGAACTTGATCCTCTACTGGTGTTTTGCTTAGAGGCTACACTGGTAGTGGTGTTTACATGAAAACTTGGCCTGTGCGTGTTGGCTGGACATCTCATTCCCTGCAGCAAAAATCAGCAACATACATTTATATTTCTTCATGTATCAGCGGGGACAAGAAAGGAAACATGTCATCAACATCGCTTGAGATGCATGCATATGAAAAGACCACTACTGATATTACCTGACAAATATACCATTCGGTAGCATCATAGATTCTGCTCTCTGCACATACATATGCAGAAGGAGCATCTACCTGCATAGAGAACATCATATGTGGCGTTATGATATAAACATACACGCTTGAAAAAAACCACATTTCACACCAACTTTCTTCACTGAAATTATACAGAGACCAGGTACGGTCTAATACTGATAGGCCTTCAGTTCATTATACCTATGGAAGAATAATAAATAATAGCACCAGAAGATATGAGTTATTGCATGCAGTATTTTTTAAGTAACAGAGTTCCAAACTTTCACCAATCATATTACCTAGTTTGTGTTCTAACAAATACATCTACGTGAATACCCTAAAAACGACATTAAACAATTTTTATGAGCACCATTATAGTATTTTCTATAAGCATCGTATAAGAGAAAACAGGCAAGTCAAGTAATTCAACAGGTATCCACACATCAAATCATATCACGTCTTGATAACAAGCAGATCCACATGTAAGTGAAACATACCTTCTGCAGTAATCCAAAGAGAAAAGGCTGAGAAGATTGCTCCACCCACCCATCCCCATCCTTTGCTTGATGAAAATCTTTGCATTCCTTTAGAGAAGTAAATATACATAACAATACATACAGCGTCTGTTAGAAAATGCGAGGATACCGTACCATCACTAGGATACTAGAGCACAGAAAACCAAACAAAATCAAGAGTCTGAAATAGAAGAGAAAGACCTGGCACCATCTTGCTTGAGATTTCAATTTCCTAGTGTGAATCCATAAGTGAAAATTGTTGCATTTTTTACAGGCTATTCGTCTTGATTCACCTGAAAGATCCTCTCTATCTGTGGCTGATCGTGAAGATGCAAATGGACCAATCCCTCCACTCTATATATGCATCAATAATTTGCATAAGATACTCGAACAAAAAACTTGGACACAGAAACAATCTCGAGAGCTTAACTCATAGCTCAAGTATCATTTACAATTGCAGATAAAACTCTTAGCGAAAAGCTAAAAGTGCATTGAACTGGAAATTTTTAGGTCTCTACTGACTACACAAATCTTATTTTCCTTTTTGTTTTTGGGTGTTTGTGCTCGTGTGTTTTTTTCTTTTTTTCTTTTCTTCATTTTATGTGCCATGGGGTAGTTTATCAATAGAAGGAGCCAAATATATTATGTAACTTAATATTTTAGTCATCAGGCGAAAGAATTTAAAACATACTCATGTGAAAAGAAAAGGTTAGATTATGAAAAAAAAAATACTCAGAAACTTTGCCCCTGGTAAAAGAATATTCATATTCTTTCAAAAGTTGAAATACTACCCTTGACATTTCATAAATGTTTCAAGACTGCCCTTGGAATAGAAAATCAAATGTTGAACAAAAAGTCGGATTTAGCTCAGACAAGCATCCTAGTCATTGTTATGTTGTTATAAGTCATCACCATGTTGATTTTCCGTCCAACATTCCAATGGATTTCCACCCGAACAATAGTTGTGAAATGTTAATAAGAGGTCAAGGGTAATATTTCAACTTTTAAAAGAATAAGGATATTTTAAAAATAAATGCAAAGTTCAAAGGTACTTTATATAATTAATCGAAAATAATAATAGCATAGTTACATTATCCACCTTCCTATAGATGATATGCTACCCATCTCTCATCACTCTTCTACACTCACCACTAACAAGTTAGACTAAATGCTAAAAATGGAACTTAAGTTGTGATTAGTTTGGTAGGAAAGGTCACATAGAACAATCGTTTGTTAATAACTTGGAGGAAGAATTCACTTTACCTCCTTGCTACAAGTGAACCGAGTCAGCATCTCAACATGTGAAATGCCATTCCATTGTTAATATTATGGAAGGACAAAATAGGTTTTCCAACAGGAACATGAGCAATAGACGAATTAATCGGTGTCAATAACGGTTTCCAATAACCAATATCATCTAGCTTTATACAATCCCAATGTCTAGGCGTACAAAGTTTCCATTGAGAACAAGCATTACCTCACAATATAAATGGGAACACAATTATGGTGATGAATGGGTTCGATTGTCAAGATCCAAACTTAAGTCATGTTTCGTGTTTGTCGACAACTTGCCTTATAATTTAATTACCAAAGAAACACTGCAGCTCAATTTCAATTTTTTTTCACCTTTCTATAAATGGAGACGTGTCAGGAAGGTTAAAAGAATTTTTTATAAGGTGAATCTGTTTATCTTTCTCTCTCTTTCTATTCTTCTTCTTCTTTTGTGTGTGTGGGAGGGTTTGAGGATGGGGGTTATACCTTCTGTGAAGCACTTTGAAACCTGCGGAAAACATTTAGCAACTCTTCCCTTCTCAGTCCATCATCATAGTTTTTTCGCTTTAATGAATCAAGTAAAACCTATAAAAAAATTATAATAATAAGTAAATAAAAGAAACATACAACTCTCAAGAACAATATAATACAAAGGAAATGTTTCACCTCGTATGCATTTTGAAGCTTCTTAAATGCTTCAGCAGCCTTTTCATTGCCCATATTTTTATCAGGATGGACCAACATTGCCTGATAACCAGTTTATACAAGCTCATTCAACAAAACTAGATATATACCAATTACCACTTCCGCAGATAATCAAGATAATATTTCAAAAAACATCTAATTTCCAAGAAGTACGACACCACTAATAAATATAAGTGAGACGAAGCATAATGGCAATCCAAAAGAAAAACACATGAGACGGAGCATAATGACTATAACTACATGAACAGTGAATAGATTATGCAAATTGTACCAACATTAATGCAGAAATTCACCTTTTTCCTATATTCCTTCTTGAGCAGGGAAGGAACTATATCCTCAAACCGAGACAATCCTAAAACTGCATAATAATCTGTACAATTCAGCAAACGAATGACTTCATCTTCAGAAGATAGCTCAGAATCAGCTCCACTGGTTGAAGGTGTGCCTGAACTACGATCAGCAGCAAAACCTGCACTGAATTCAGAAGACGATGCCTGCATAGGATCATCCTGAAAGAAGCCAGGCTGATCTTGCATCCCAGCTGCTTGTTCAGGATATCTGTTTGATCTCCTATGCTCATTCATGTTGTTCTTTAGGACATAAATAAGAGCATCACTTGAAATAAACGACAAATTCAGGCCCAAAAGCAAACCAAGCCATCCAGTGCCTACCCATCCACAATATACCGAATACAAAGTGGTGATAAAAAGTGCAACTCTTTCATGGCTCAATATAAATGCCAACCCTGAAAATTGTGATGCAACACCTTAATGAATGAGACTTGTCGTGATGTTAGCATGAACAGAGAAATTGTGCAAGTTCCAAAGGTAAAGATATTACCTCCAAGAGATATGATCAGCAATGTTGTCCAAAAGTTTCCATAAAACCAAAGGAAAGCTATTCCAGAGATGGCGACGACAAAAATTGCAAAGGCAGACCCAACAAAAATTCCAAGGGAAGCAGCTATTACCTGGGTAGATTCCATTTATTATTTACCATGGATCTATATAAAACAAAGGGCAGGAAGGATCACCTAAGAATTCAGGAGGGAAAAAAACAGAAAAAAGGGCATATAACCAATGAAAAAGGCTGACAATAAGAAGCCACGCATAGACAGGGTAACAAAACACAGACTAAAGATTCTATCACACCGAACACTAAACACAGCTATCCCAATGATATTATACCAATGCCATTATGAATCAGAACTGACCAAAAAAAACAATCAGTCATACAAAGTAGTAGCCAGTTGGGAAGAACTTAATCATAAATTTATGCACAAAATAGCAGACGGACTTAAGGATAATTACAAAAAGACTTCTACACTGAAGTAAAAAAAAAAAAAAAAAAAAAAAAAAATGAAGCCAAACAAGGGACCACACATCCTACTTAGACCTCTCAACCCCTCTTACGATTACATCATTCCTCTCAACTCAAAAGCCTCAAAGAAATCATGCAAACCCCCACAGGCCACAAAGAGCAAGACAATTCGTTGATGTTGTTAAGAATAAATACACACAAAAAAAAAAAAAAAACCAAACAAGCATATGGAACTCCGCATAACCTTATGGGATATGTGTCTGCAATGAACACCCAACCGTCATTAGAGGATTTTCAAACTGTACAACTTGAAGATAGATGGTAATACCATTTTACTTGAAAATAACTATTATATCGAGAGCCCATGAGGAATCCAAACTTTCTTATAAATGCTTTAAAACAAACCGTCCATACAGCTACAACATTGCTTATCTTCTAATACAAAATTATAATGAGTCTCATGCTTCACCGGTACCATTCCATACAACATCAACTACGTGCTTGGAATAAAAAATAGTTTGGTGATTAAAGTCTTAGGAATATCCATAAGACAATGTTGCTGCTGGAGTATTCTCTAAAAGAAAATAAATATCTATTCTTCAGGACAAGCAGGAAGTAGAATAAATAAACACGATTAAAACAAGATAGGAAATAACACCTATGCAAGAGTATTGCAATAGCTTACCAAGACCACAAGGAATTTAAGAAGTCCAACCATTGCAATAGTTGAAAGAATGGAGAACCATATAACTGAAAAGAAGGATGTTGTCCCCATACGTATAAAGGAATCAATGCCCCTAAAGGCACAGTCCAACCATACAATTGATATGAGAAGCATTATGTTACCAAAATGCATCATCCACTTCAGAACAATGGGATATGCCTTCTTAATCTTCTTTCCAACACAGTCACTTGTATTCAGTAAACTTTTCTTCATAGAATTAAACAGAGGTCTCTGTTTCTCCAGAAACACATGGGCTGCTTCAAATGTTGATGACAAAAATTCCACAAAACTTTTCACCAAAATATTATCTGAAAATTTGATATTGTCCACCACATTTCTGATGCGTTCTCTATAGCTACAATCTAAATGTACCCGCTCCCTATCACCAGTAGACCCCTTGTATCGTTCTCCTATTCTAGAACCCTCATTATCTCCATTGCAGTTTTCAAATTCTTTGGAGGGAAATGTTGGCTCGTCTGGAGTATGGAGTTCTTCCGTTCCTTGTTTTTCTTTTCTCAAAGACTTTGCAGAATTTTTTACATTCTTTATACCCTCTCCGGTGTCACTATTCACCATGCCTTCTTCAATGGATCTGCTATAGTGGTTTTCATTTGGCAGTTCCTCTCCAGAACGTACCTTTATCTCTTGTACTCTTCCTTGCACCTTGGACTGCAAGTCTGAACCTTTCTTTTTACTGTTTGATGCATGGCGCTCTGACCCTGTTTTCTGATGATTACCCTTCCGAGCCATTGAATAGAAAATTTAAGGATCAATTTCAAGAGTAATTCAATTGAATCATTTCCAATCGCAACATATGGTCCATAGCAAGCATGCAGGAAAATGTGCAAAGGTTATAGCCTGTAGACAAAAGAAGTATATAGTCAAACCCTAATTTGTTTGCTTTGATGATCATTAAAGTAACAAATATGTTGAGATAATATAAATAGAAATTGGCACAAGAAAAATGGAGAAAGCACATTAATGGATGGAAACATAATCTAGCATTACAGGGTCAAAAAAGCGTTGAAGGGAAATCAGCAAGGACAAAAAAAAACTTTTTAAAATAGAGAAAGCAATTATGTAGACATTCATAACCAGTGTTGTTCGAGGCATAGCTTGCATTTTATGTGGTTTCACTACGGTGCACCTAAGACTCACACCCTTTTCCTTTTCAATTTCTGTAGGTTAATTGTTACAAAGTAAGTTGGTGTGCGCTTTATATTGCATGACTACAACTATATACTAATTTTGTACTTCATTAGAATTTATGACCAATTGTGTAGTTAGACAAAAACTTGTTGCGATTCTTCTTCTGGAAAAAGAACTACGAGAACTACGACAGGAGCACCCATATTCCAGAGCTGTGGCATAAAGCACCCTCAATGAAGGATAGTCACGCAAAAGCAAAAAAATAGTAGCAAATAAAATATTAGAGTCAACTAACACGAAAATAACACACACTGGTCGATGATATATGTCCTTAATCCATATTTCGGGAAATGCCTCATTTCCAGTACCCCGGTAGACCGATGACTACGAGTGACAAAGATCAAGAACAAAGTTAATTTCACATAAATTTCCCACGCGCTCTAACTATATACAGATTACTTATAGCTGTTCAAGTGTCACAATTCTCCGACTATATTGCCGAGTAAAGCACATTTTTTTTTTTCTTTTTTCTTTTTTCTGATTCATCCGTATTCTTGATTCCAGAAAGACTATGCAAAAGTTAAGAAGGAAGCCAATTTCAAAACAAAATTTCAAAAGAAGCATAGAGAAAATCGTTATTTACGATGTTAGGCAGAAATAATCGAAAAAGATACAGAAATGAAAGAAGGAAACCTCAAATTGCAGCTTCTAGGAATGAAATACGCCAAGGGAAGTGAGAAAGAAAGCAGCAGGCAAAAGAAAACCCTAATAATCAAAAGTGGAGAAGAGCATGAAGAGCGGAAATTGGAGTCTAGATCCTAAGGAACTGTGCTGGTAATGTGGAGGAAGTTGAAGCGGCGGAGTGAATGGCGGAAGAAGATTTGGGGGTTGTGCAGCGGTGACCGGAGAAGACTACGGCGATAGGGGAAGTGTCGGGTAAAATGAGTCGCAATTCCAATTGCTGCGTTGAAAAGAGGACGTAAGAAATCCGTGTGCCGCTTAAAGCTATCTCGCCATCCCCATTATCAACCAGAAGCATTAGCAGCTGCAAAATCAGCCTCCCCCAATGAAAATTTTACATAAATTTAATCATTTCTAATAGCACGTGAAATGTCACGTGACGGAAACTCTATCACCCTACTCACATTCCTTAGATAATGATATTATTAAATTAAAAATAAAAATTGAATTGATTATGAATTAAGTAATAATTGAAAGGTTCACGGTGTCCTACCATAAAAGCTAAACATGTAGATTCCATTTATACATTTTCCATAAATTCGAGTAAATTGTGTAATAAAACAATTAATAAGTTAAATTAAATTCATAATACGAAAAATATACCGTATTAGAAAAAAGTTAGGTTACCTTTTGAATCCTTAGGTGTAATGAGTAGGTTTGGTTTCAATTACGATGAAAGAAATGGATTATTTTAACGCTCTTACATGCTTATTATTACCTTTATTATCCACATATGAGTACTATATCTATTAATTTGACTCGTAGATGATTTGAGCACATTTTAAGCATGCATACCTAAGGAGTTCGAATGGTTGTTAAGTTGGACTCGTTACTACTAAACATTTCGTTAGGGGCATGGGAATAACTTTGTGTTCAAGTAGGAAATTCGTACCTAACACGATGTCAAAGTCGTCTAGTCCCTATCTTGATTGGAGTTCTCTTTGCAATCCCTTAGACAAGTAGGGCTGTTGAATTGACGATTTTCATTCATCCTGTATCTCTATGTCATAGGATGTTCTAGCGTTTTGCCTCGATCTCCGTCATGAAGTTGTGGGTGGCTCCAGAGCCAACAATAGTGTTCTTGGCCACTCTGTGGTTGACCCAAACCTCAACATACATAAGACCGCGTTCCACTGACTATTCTATCTCACACACTCTCTTCTGGAGGGTAGATAAATACTTTAAGGCCCCATGCGGGGGGTTCTCCATGTTTTTTACTAGCGGTGTTTCAATTTATGTCGTCTCGTACTCAACTTCAGAGTTCATTCCAAGAAATTTTTCTTGGAAGTCATAGAGTGTCCGCCTTTTGTGGACACTCAGTTTTTCAGTGGGTTCCCTTGCATATGAAGCAAGACGAGAGGCCATGACTTTGACTAGGACAGTTCTGGCTGTGGGTGTGGGTCTCTGCCATGGAATTTTACCTTTCTATTGGAAGGACTCACATTCCTCTCCTCCGCATTCAAGTCTGTCACTTCCTCCATCTTTGAGAAAGCTGGGTCAAAATTTTTTATTTTCATTGCTTGCGGAAGCCTGGTTCTTCCTTATGTCTTGGGGTTGATCGATGTTAAGATCAAATAGTCGTTCGACTATAACATAGGTCGTGGAAAGATTTTGAGTTCTTTGTTCATAGAGATTGATTTTCGCCCACGACTCCAGCCCTGAACAAAACTGATGACCTTGTCTTTCTCAGACATATCACAAATATCTAACATAAGACCAAAAAACTGCTTAACGTAGTCTCGGATATTGCCAATATGCCTAAGCTCCCTTAATTTCCTTCTTGTTTTAAGCTATTCCAAGTGTCCACAATACATCGACCATCTTGAATGTCCACCACAACTTTGCATTGTTGGCTTGATGCATATTTGCCAACGTGACCTTCGCTTCTTCTGCTACAGTATTTGTGACTCGATAGTACTGTTCGAAGTCAAAGATAAAGTTCTCTAGAGTTTTGGTATCTTGAGCCCCAGAGAAGGGCTTGGGCTCCAAGACCTTTATCTTGTTGAATTGGACTACACCCCAGTCGGGGTTTGGTTCCCCACTGTTCTTATGGTGAGATTTAATCTAGCGCTAAGATTTGCGACTTCAACCCTAATCACTCCAACGACTTCTCTTGAATCCTCGAACATTTTTGAGACCATCGGAACAATCGCTTGTTGGGCATTGTTTAAGTGTTCGTTGCGATCTTCGATTCGGGCCACAGTGCCCATCGAGCTAACCATTAATTCACGGACAGACATTACCTCAAGGTGGCCTACCATCTTGTCGATCCTATAGGTTTTAGCGACAATCTCATTCATGCAAGATTCCAAAAACCACATTCCATCATGTCAGTCTTGCCGAGTTGTTTTGCAATGGACATATTTGTTTACTACAATTCAAGGAGCCAACTCTGCTCTAATACCACTTATCACAATCACACTCTTGTGGCATTGGGACAACGATTGTGCAACACTTGTTCCACGTGAAAAGGAGCCAGATTCTAACGTGAGTTTTATGAAAAGGGGCCGGATTCTAACCTGAGTTTTAAACACCTTCTTGGCTTTCCTATATCCATCTTAATCTATAGGTACCCAAGTTGGTGTAATGAAGAATAATCTGAAAATGATTTGAGTTCTTCCCAAAACATCCAACTATGTTCTTTGGATTCTTTTGAAATTGTTTTAGCCTTATTTGATGATGTTTAGAAGGCATGAAATGAGTTGGGGAAAAGTGCAGAATCCTATAAAAAGTTGGAAATAACAGCCTTCACACCAATGGAATACTGAGGTGCACTAGAAGACAACGTATTTCCACAAAGCTAAGCTGATTCAACCGTGTGGGGCATCTTCTTCTTCACAACCATTCTCATGCATTTTTCATTCTCTCTCAATTCAAATTGTATATACAAGAATCGAATCATCTGGACAAAAGCAGCTTTCCTTTTCTTTTCTTTCTTTTTTTTCACTTTGTGTAGCGCCTAAGTCTCTACGCCTCGTGTCCACCCCGAAGGGCTCATCCTCCTCGTGGGCACATCACTCAGTGTCTGGCTCTGATACTATTTATAATGGTCCAACCCCGATGCTAGCCGATATTGTCCTTTTCAGACTTTCTCTTTCGAGCTTCTCCTCAAAGTTTTTAAAACGCGTCTATTAGTGAGAGGTTTCTACACCCTTATTTATATTGACATAGAATTTTAAATATATTAAATAAAACGTCAAAGTCTGAGATTCTTAGATCCTCCCCAAATTGTCCACATTTGTCTTGTCTACAAACTTGCAAGATAGGGAATGATCCATAATTAAGATGAGTATCCAAAAGGCAAAGGGGATGATCCAAAGGTGCAAAACATAAGAATCTTGTCCATCTCACAGCTTAAGGATAGGATTCCAACTCATATTCATCCCACCAATCCCATTCTCTTAATTGCACTGTTTGTATTAATACCAAGTAATCACAATACTAACATACTCCCCCACGGCTTTATAAATACCTGCATTCCCATCCCTCCACAACTCAAGCTTGAAGGACTAAACCTACAACTTAAACCTGCCCTACAAGTCCTTCTTGCCTCCCTTTCTCAACAACTCTTTTGTTGTTCCAAAACCACCCACATAATCAATATGTCTCCGGCTGCCACCGAAACTGCCATCGAGTCGACCGATGCCCCCAAGAGGGCATTCGTGACGTTCTTGGCCGGTAATGGAGACTATTGGAAAGGTGTGGTTGGATTGGCAAAGGGTCTCAGAAAGGTCAAAACCGTCTACCCTCTCATTGTAGCTGTCCTGCCTGATGTTCCCGAAGACCATCGCCAGATTCTCGAGTATCAGGGATGCATCGTCCGCGAAATCGAGCCTGTTTACCCCCCTGCAAATCAGACTCAATTTGCGATGGCATACTATGTTATCAACTACTCGAAGCTTAGGATTTGGGAGGTACGTTCGATTCGATTCGCTCCTTCATTCAAATTTAAATATATACTCAAAAGTGTTTGATTGCAGTTTGTGGAGTATGAGAAGCTGATATATTTGGATGGGGACATTCAAGTGTTTGAGAACATCGACCACCTGTTCGAAATGCCAAATGGATACTTCTACGCCGTGATGGACTGCTTCTGTGAGAAGACATGGAGTAACTCACCGCAGTACAAGATTGGTTACTGCCAGCAATGCCCTGACAAAGTCAAGTGGCCTGTTGAGGAAATGGGAAACCCACCCCCTCTTTACTTCAACGCTGGATTTTTTGTGTATGAACCCGACCTCTTTACCTACAAGGATCTTCTCGAAACTTGCAAGGCCACCACTCCAACCTTGTTTGCTGAGCAGGTAATTAAGTTAGAACTTCAAGCATTTAGCCTTATCATATCAATCACATATCTTAATGCGTATATAGGACTTTCTGAATATGTACTTCAACGACATTTACAAACCCATTCCTCCCATTTACAACCTTGTCATGGCCATGTTGTGGCGTCATCCTGAGAACATTGATGTAGACAAAGTCAAAGTTGTCCACTACTGTGCGGCGGTATGCTTTTCTTTTCTTGTTTGGTTACGAAAATATTGAAGATGAATGATGCGTTGTATTTAGTTGTGAAATGTATGTGTAGGGATCAAAGCCGTGGAGGTACACAGGAGAGGAAGAGAACATGGACAGAGAAGACATAAAAATGTTGGTGAAGAAATGGTGGGAGGTTTATGAAGATGAATCTTTGGACTACCAAAATGTCATCAAATCTGAAACCAAAGAAGCAACCAAGCTCGCGCCTTTGGTCTCTGTGTTGTCGGAGGCTGAAGTTGTCAACCATATCACAGCTCCTTCTGCTGCTTAAATCATATATACATATATATATATATAATATATGTATGAGTGTTTGTGGTGTGAGGCCAAATAGTATTATTATTATTAAGCTTATTATATTATGTATGGTAGCTCAGGTGGGGGTTGTTTTGTCCTTTGTGCATGCAACCCCCAACCTTGTTCATGGCTACACTTCAGTTTCCAAATTTTATGAATAACCCTGCTTTTATGTGCCTTTCTTTTTGCTCTGCTTCTTGTTCATGGCTACACTTCGTTTTATGGAATTAATTAACTTGTTAAAAATTTGACCGAAAACCCCTTACCAAACCGGGTCGGGTCGAGTCATTTATCGGTTCAACCGAAGGAATGCCTTTTAGGGTAGATTTGAGGGCGCAACCGAGCTGCAGAAAGCAGAAAGAAAGAGATTTGAGGGCCCAATTATCCGGGAGTGTTTCGGAATCTGTGTTGTGCGGAGACTTGGTGACTCGATTCCTTTCAATTTGCCGCAATCTTTCAGGTTCTTCATCCGATTAGGGCTCGTTTGATTCTGCATTTTGTTTCATAATATCAGCACACAAGATCCTTCTCCCCAAAATGCTCTGTTTATAGGATGAGTTTTGTTGCTCCATTTTTTTTAATTCTACCGCTTGAGCTTTCTCCCTACTGCCATATTGCATTAATATCGGAGCAAGCATGTTTATTCAACCATGGCTGAAGGGGAGCTTATTTTTGTTATGGTTCTCGTGTTCGTCTCACAAAAAATGGAAGACTCATGCGAGGTTTGCAGCTTTTCCTAATTTTCCCTTTTATATGTCAGAATCTAATGGAATCGGGTAAAGAAGGATCCGTTCATATGAGTTCAGAGGGAAAGCCTAATGACACAGGTGAGCATAGGGAGCGGAGCAGTTGTTTTTTGTGCTTTGCATGTTAGCATATGTAGATTAAGAAGTACAATGTTATTCTTGTTCATGTTGCTAGAAATAAAAGAGCGTGTTGATGCCATGTGGGAGCAAATGAATAAAGGGGTGTCTTCTAAAACCTTAAAAGCTTTGTCAACCAAACCATCTCCACCAGTGAATAAAAACTCAAACAAGCCATCCAATGTAAAAATTCACATTCTTCTCTTTCACAATGAGGCAGGTCAAAAAAATAGGAAACAGCGTTTCTCTTACTTTATTCTCTCCCCATGTCCCCCGTCTCTAAAATTGGATTTCATATCTTGGTATGGCGTCAAAGAAGATTGAACCTCAAGAAAAAGATACGTCATCGGAAGGATCCAAGGTTCTGCAGAACAGTTCTGATGATGCTAAGGTGCTTGCTGCTACTGCTCTCTCAGCTGTTAGGGACTCTACATCTACTATTTCTGGCAGAGGGAAAGTTGAGGTGCCAGTACTATCCTTTTTCTTTTTCTACCCTTTGCTATTGTTAGAGACTTATAGAGCTGAAAAAGGATTTCATTAGAATGTCATTTGGTCAGTTGTTCGTATTATAATTTAGAGGATATCCATCTGTCTGTCTGTCTCTCTCTCTCTCTCTCTGTTTTTTTCCGTCTAGAACAGTTTTTTGGTTAATTTTTCGGTTTAGGCACTTTTCTGAAGAAACAGATGAGAGCTGTACTTGACTTGATGGATGGGATAACTCTAGGAAATGTAATGGAGTTTGTTAGGTGGATCCGTCTAGGAGCAAGAATTTTGAGTTCAGATGTTATGACTTTATGGGTGAAGGAGGGTTTGTGGGAAATGTAGCGTGGGCGGGGAGCAAGATGTATGAGAGTCCTCCAAGAGGTTATAGGCCTTATAAAACAATAGAACAGTAAGTTTTGGCATTGGTTATATTGATCTGTTAATTGATGAGCTGAAGGAAAATTGTACTTTTACTTCAACAGATCAGGGAGATAAGGGACTTCGCAGGCCAAAATGTGGAAATTAAGAAGTTTGTAGATGCTTATTCAAAGGAAGCACACGAGAAGATGAAGGCACCTGCTACTTCAGCTGTTGATGCAGTCCTGGAACAAATTAAGAAGAAACAAAAACTTAGTGTTCTTGACAAGACAAAAAAGGACTGGGGAGAGTTCAAGGAAGAAACTAAGGGTCTGGAAGGGGACTTGGCTACTTACAAGAAGAGCTCAAATCAGTATCTTGAGAAAGTTTCGTTTTTGCAGCGAGCTGACTACAGGGAGTTCGAACGAGAGAGGGATGCACGGTTGTCTTTGCAGGCCAGGAGGAGGCCCGACATGTGAGAGGAGCCATGATTAAGCCATCATCCAAAGCTCTGTGAAGATGTGCCCTTCTGTTGAGGTTCCAGAATTTCTTGTGCGGATCATTTTTCAATAGGAGGCAGGGCCATCGGCTTAGCTGATGCAGATGTGATGATTTAGAGTGATACTGGTTTAACAAATAGCTTGACACCTACTTCTATTACTCCAAAGTGTGTGTATAGATGAATTATTATCCATACCCAACTTGACACCGGCTTAGCTGAATATTATTATAACCAATACTTGACGATTCATCGGTGTCTGCTCCATGTAGAATAGCTTGTTTACAAGCCTCTTGGGGGTCTTGACTTCACCTATCCAGAAGATTCAAAATAATTTAGGCAGCTTTCTTTTGCCATGGTAAACCTTATTTTACTCTCAGATATGTGCTTGTTTTGAACATACAAGGAAAATACCAAGTACGTGCTTTGCACAAACTAGTGTAGTGTAGGTGCACTATGCGTGTAAATTACAACGAAAAGTTTGTTCTGTCCTTTCCTGTTGTGGAAACTCGACCGTTCTTACAAATTATTGTTTCGCGAGAACCAGAGCAGCAGATTTATCTGCTTTCATGCAGGATGGGAAAGGGGAAAAAAAAGTCTCGAACAAGCAATTTCCAACTCGTCAAAAGAAAAAAAAGAAAAAATACAAAACAAAAAGTGACGATCCACTAGATGTGAATGGGCTTGTCATACGTTGCCATGGCAGCCTCCTTCAATGCCTCACTCATCGTTGGATGAGCATGACAAACGCGGGCAATATCCTCACTAGCTGCGTCATATTGTAAGGCCAGTACTGCCTCGTGGATAAGCTCCCCAGCATTGGGCGCCATGATATGGACGCCAAGTATCTTGTCTGTCTCCTTCTCCGCCAAAATTTTGACCACCCCTTCAGCATCATCAATTGCTTTTGCCCTGCTATTTGCCAAGAATGGAAACTTCCCAACACGATATTCCACACCTAGTGCCTTTACCTGTTCCTCAGTCTTCCCAACAGATGCAACCTCTGGATGTGTATAGACAACCCCAGGGACTTTGTCATAGTCAACATGGCCGATCTTCCCAGCTATGAACTCCACGCAGGCAACCCCATCCTCTTCAGCCTTGTGAGCTAACATTGGCCCAGGAATTACGTCTCCAATTGCATAAACACCATCCACATTTGTAACAAATCTTTCATTTACCAAAATCCGCCCTGCCTTATCAGTTTCAATCCCTAACTTGTCTAGCCCAAGTCCAGCAGTGAACGGAGTTCTACCAGCAGATACAAGAACAACATCTGCTTCGAGTGTCGTCTGTTCACCACCAGATGCCGGTTCAAGAGTCAGCTTCACGCCATCCCCTGAAGTATCAACTCTAACCACCTTAGTTTTTAGCATAAATTTCATTCCTTGCTTTTCAAGAGCACGCTGAAATTGCTTCCGGACTTCCCCGTCCATAGTTGGGACTATCTCAGGGGCAAACTCAACAACTGTGATCTCGGATCCAAGTCGACCCCACACTGATCCCATCTCTAGCCCAATGTATCCAGCTCCAACTACAACAAGTTTCTTGGGGATTTCTGACAAAGCTAGGGCTCCTGTTGATGACACAATTTTCTGTTCATCAATGGTGATCCCGGGTAAAGATTTGACATCAGATCCAGTTGCAATTATTATATTTTTTCCTTTCACCACCGTGTTACCACCTTCAATGGTGTCCACAGAAACTTCAGAAGGGGAAACCAATTTTCCGTAGCCTTTAACATAGTTCACTTTATTCTTCTTAAAAAGACCTTCAATACCACGTGTGAGATTGCCTACTGCTTTATCCTTTTGTGCCATCATGGCTGGTAAATCAATCTCAACAGAAGAAAACTTCACTCCATGGCTAGCGAATGAATGCTGAGCTTCATGGTACATGTGGGAGGAGTGGAGAAGAGCCTAAAGCATCGAGGTAAATTATTTTAGAGTTCAGAGAGCGACCTAGCTTTTTAAATTGACACATCGAACAAACATGGGATCGACCTAAACCATTAACAGCTTTTAACTAAAACGGTGTACATAAAGAGCTTGCTCTTATATGAGATCCTGCAAAAACATCAAAATGGTAGCTGTATCTTACAAGGGCTGATATTTCATGCGTGAAACAAACCAACCAATGATGGAACTCCTAGAAAGACTAAGAGAGTGGCAGGTGATTCGGTTGTCTTGAAATGTGTATTAGACAGTAACAGATCGAATTTCAATTACGAAAATCCCTCACTACAAAGTGAGCACGAATCAAGCAAGTAAACAAGATCGCGAATAGTATGAATAGAACTAACTCAACCAGACATAATCAGCCAATAAATCATTGAACTCAAAATTTAGAAGATGAAATGAAATATAAAGTTAAAGAATCAGATTAACATTAAAAAAAATTAAAAACTAGATATAGATGCTAAATAATGAACCCTAAGGGCGAATTACGATTACCTTGGAGGGAATACAGCCAACGTTGAGGCAAGTTCCGCCAAGAGCCCCACGCTTTTCAATACAGGTGGTTTTGAGGCCAAGCTGAGCGGCCTTGATTGCCGCGACATAGCCACCAGGCCCACCTCCGATAACGACAACGTCGTTTTCATCGGATCCAGACGAGGCAAAGCGTCTGGAGAATGATGCGAATGAGAAAGAGTGATTGAAGGAATCAGAGTAAGAAATAGGGAGGTTTCTGTATAGAAGGTTGGCCTTCCGCCTAGCACAGTTCGCGAGTGCCATCTGATTGGGCGAGATGGAGAAATTCAGAAACTGGAATTGGGGCTGGATCTGAAGCTCTGCGACTGAGAAATGAGAATTCACCACCAACTCAGCTGCACGCTTTTGATTATGAAGATGATCGCCAACTAAAAAGCCTTTGTGTTTATAGTTGTAATAATCGGGCGTGGACGTGGCTACTTTCCAATTTACTTCCACTAATTTTGGGAAATTTTACTTCCACTGATTTCACAAAATTTTCCTGTATAAATTTTAATTTTACCATACCGGTATTATTTAAAACTATATGGAAACTACTTTTTAATGCGAAATTAAAAATTAAAAATATATTTTTTAATTTCTAAATAGTTTTTATTTAGTACATGAATTTCAAAATATTATTTTACACGAGAAGAACTTATTGAACCGAGATGGTAACATTTATGGGATAAATTTGTGACAAAGAAGGCAACCCAATTCCAATATGAGAGAAATAATTATTGTGTATTGCATCGTCAATTGCAGACAAATCTTCCTACGTTTCGACAGCTTCCAACAATCACGTCGAAAGTGACTTTTGAGTATTTCACGTAGAATAAAGGCGCAATGAGCAATTGAAGAAGAGAAACAAAATGCATTGGCACCATTGTTTTATGCAATTAATTCTACATATGCTTGCTTGTTCGTTCAACTAAAAACCCAAAGAAACACAAAATACTTAAACCAAACAAAACAAGGGCAGGCTTAAGACCTGAAATTAGGGCTTCTCTTCTCATTTATTACTTTACACAAATAATGCCGGAACCAATCCTACTAGGCTGCCTCCTTCCTTCCAAACTCTAATTGACAAATCAAAGCCGCACTCATGTGAAAAAGTACCATCCAAAACTATCCACTCAACCTATTTCTTTGTATCCCTACAAAATTGCTGGCTGCTTTTTTGCTTCTGAAGCAGTCACAAACAGGCAAGAATTGATTGAACTTCAAATGCTATACTCAGTTTCCTTCTAACAAGCTCCTCAACCTACTTCTCGCCTCTTCGGTCAGACTACGCGGCTTCCATATCCGCTGCTGAGGAATGCAGCTGGGAGAAGAAAGGCAGATTACTATTGCAGTAAGGTTATCTGATGTGTTGAGGCGCAAGGCTTCCAAGACTAACTCTTGGGAACTTTGATGAGGGTCATTGTGCTTCCTCAACCCACGTCGAACAAGACTGACGGCGTATTGGCTTGACATTACGTCCCAAATACCATCACAGCCAAGGATCAAGAACTCGTCATCGTTCGTTAAAATAGCATGCTCCACTTGTGGCTCAGAAATCAGAGGTGATGAGGAGCCATTTGGCAATTTCAGGTCCCAATCCCCCAAGGTTCTCGTTACTGAAATATACCCATTCACATACCCATCATCTACGAACCCTCCCATCGCTTCCACTCGCTTGAGCTCGAGTACATTAGAAGGCCTGTGATCTTGAGACATTGGAACTGCTACACCTTTCCTACATAGGACCGCTCGGCAGTCACCAGCATTTGCAACAAGCAAATGACTTCCAAGAATCAATGCCGTCAACGCAGTTGTCCCACATGAGCTTCCAACACTTTGCTCATCAGCCAAGGCAAGATCTGCCAGTAGAAACGCTTTGCGATGAGAACTCTCCAAATCTTTCATGGAAATAGAACTAATATCCAGCATTTTTAACCAATCAGCATCTTCAAAGAATAATCTAATGGCATTCCTCTTGATAAAGCCAGCTGCATGAGGCCCTCCATGACCATCGAAAACAGCATAAAAACCACTTGGCACAGGACACTTGAACATAGATCTGAGGTGGGTAGACAGATCATCAATGCAGATATGTTCATCATCCATAGAATCCCGAG
The DNA here is from genome assembly GCF_002738345.1 of Cucurbita maxima. Taxonomy (NCBI): domain Eukaryota; kingdom Viridiplantae; phylum Streptophyta; class Magnoliopsida; order Cucurbitales; family Cucurbitaceae; genus Cucurbita; species Cucurbita maxima. The sequence continues at coordinate 47,934 of NW_019272036.1, read as the reverse complement.
CTCCAATGTCCGCGTAGCTACCAGATCGAATGTTTGGAACAATATCTATGGCAGTTGACAGTAAATGGGCATCTTCAGCGATATCTGAACATTTAACTGCCTGCTTGACCAAAGATGAAAAGGGCAAGGTAAGGAACTGCCCCTCTTTTCTTTTCTTCTTTTTTTTAAACAGGTATTCCAGAACGGAATGTAATATCTAATCTAAGCAGTACATAAAACATCAAATATGTCGAGCTTAATAATTACTAACTAGTAGAAGTAACTAACAAGACAAAATGAATCAAAGCAATTATTCCAGCATAGAAGCTACTGCAGCGTCAGCAGAGGGTTTCCACAACTGTATATTGGTAGTGAGTAAATTATTCACACAGTATAAATTACACAGCAACGTAAAGTCATTATGATAAACATTCATACTTAACATATAAGAATAACAAAAGTAGAAAGTAACAATTCCAATTAATATCCAGAAAAGTTGGGTTTTATTGCCCTTCAAACCTCAGCCCACCCTCCTAAATTAAACAGTTTATATTTAAGGGTAGTAATCACGAATGCTGTAATTCTAAATTGTGATTAGACAGAAATGAGGGAGAGATGTGAAGTTGATACCTTCAGTTTAGAGAGCTGGCTTCCTTGTTTCATCTCAGTGATACGGAAAATAAAGAATTAAGGGTTCTATGGCTCAGTTCTTTGTTCAAAAGGCCTTTTTCTCTTCAGCAAATATGGAAGAGACCATGTACGTAAAGGAGAATTTGCGATTGGTAGTTCAGATTTTATGAAGAAATCTAGAATAACTTGGGTTCCAATTATAGGTGGAAAGGGAAAAAAAAAAAAAAAAGATACGGGTTCACAGAAGTCTAAAAATGTTTATAAGTAGTTAGTTCGGGGGGGTTGCTAGTAAGAAAATCTTAATGAGGTAGGGAAAAAATAAAAAGCATTGCTCGGGAGGTTTAGCTTAAGTTTTTGCAAAGTTCTTTTTTTCTGGGCAGAGCTGTGGCCTGGGGGTTTCCTCCTGGTGGTGAGTTGAGATACTTAGGTTTCAAACGGTTTTCAAATTCTCTCACTGTATTTTATTGGCTTGGTTTTCTTGGAACTGCTTGCAGTTGGCTGTGGTTGGGTTATGACCTTGTAAGCCTTTAGCTACTGGGTTAATCTCTTCCTCAAAATCTTTCGAAGTACGGATTCCTTTGGGTTTTTCTTTGGAGTTGAAAGCTATGCTTCTAAAAAAGACTGGGAAACAGGCAAAGCACCTTCTCCTGATTACAAACCTAACCCCTTCGAATACAATAGCGCTTATATGTATACACATATGGAGGAAAGAGAACTGAATTAAGACAAGTAATAGGACCCCAATCTAAGTTGATAAGGACCAAGGGAATTTTTTTACTGAAGGAGTGGAAAATAGCACCTCCAATTACATACATCACATGTTTCTTATCCCAAAAAAAAAAAAAAAAAAAAAAAAAGCACTGTACATTTGACCCTATTACAAAGTTTTACATAAGAATTAGAAAGATCAGAAAAGGTCCTAGAATTCATTTCTTTTTAAAGAAGCCAAAGGAAAGCTCTCATCACGTGGACCACAAGCTTTTAGCTTTATCCTTGAATCACCAGAATGAAAACCACTTTGTGAGATCGTCTTCCCCCGTTTTAGAAGGGCAATTGAACTTTGACAAACGAGTTCCAGTCCTGAGGCAAATCTACATGTACAAAAAGGAGGTTGGAAGCGACGAAGTTTCCCCACTGCTAAAGCACATGGCGCAGATATTCGAGGAAAGAAAGCACTTCATGTTTTCTCTTCAATTCCTATCAGACGTATTCAGCTGCTCATAGGAAAAGGTTGATCTTTTTCAAGCTCCTACCTTACCAAGCAAGCCCACAAAGCACTAGCTCCAAGAGGCTATTTCCTTCATTTCAAGTCCTCGTATAAGAACTAATAGAAAAATATCTCTGGAACATCCCACTTCCAAACTATTCTATCATTTTCAGGGTTAGGGGATATAAAACAAAAATGAAAAAAGGGAATCCCATTCGCTAGCTTGCTATCAAAAAGCCCTCTTCTCAAGCAGAAGTTCCATCTTTCAATATCTTCAGATCAGCACTTATTAACTAAAAAGAAAAAAACAAATTCAATTAGCACTTACATAACTGGAGGGGAAAGAGATGCTCAGAGGGTGGGGGAATCCACGAGTCTTCCAAAAATCTCATCTTCATACCATTCCCCAGCTTGTCCCAAGAGTGCCTATAAAAAAAAAAAAAAAAAAACCCGTATTCTTAATGATATTTCTCCAAGGACCGTGGGCTTTTTTTCCTTGAATTTTCTGACTGAGAATCCATTTCTAATAACGGTTGATTTTCTAAACGGGAATATCCACTAGGGTGAAGCACCTAAATTAAGAGGGCCATGTTTTTAATTCTGAAACTACCAGACTCAAGCCTGGAACCACCCCCCAAAATGCTTTATTGTTGAAGTTTTCTTCCAACACACAAGGGGGCTCCCTCCATCTTTACTAGTAATCTCCCAAAGAAAATCTTAAAATTTGGAGCCCTCTAAGACATAGTCATCAACTCACAATTCTCCCTCCTAGGCAACTCTATCTTCAACGACATAGCTTCCTTTGAATTTCTCCTTTTTAACTTCTTTCGATCCCTCTTATAAATCTTAGCCATTCATTCCTCCAATTTCTTCTCATACATCTACATTTTATGTATTGTTATTATATAATCCTCCTTTTGTCCCCAAACTTGTGATAGAATCTGGTACATTATAGAAAGGGTATTTATCGAGGAAATGAAGATCTGACCAGAATATTAACAGTGTAAGGAGAACGTACAAGATCAACCTTGCCCTTCGATCAAAATAGAAGCTCAATGTTGATAAGTAATTTTTCTTCATGGATTCAAGAAAACTTTTACTTCTCAATAATAATAATGAGCCAAGTGAGTGCGTCTTCTCTTCAAATAAAAACTTAGGTTCTGCTTTTAGATTTTTCAGGCCATTTAAGTTTAGAACATAAAAGAAAACTACTAAAAGGAACTAATCTCAGGAAGATAAGGAGCAATAAACTTTTCATTCTGCAAAGTGATTTCCAAACAGCAACACAAACTTCTAGTTGGTAACCTGCTTCCAAACAATTAAAGGAGCTCTCTTGGGTGTGTGTGTGTGTGTTTTGCTTTTGTATTAATGGAAGAGGTTGGGAAGATAACAAGCAGTCAAGTCATCTCTAATTTAAGAGGTCGTAGGTTTGAATCCTCCTACCTATCCTCCTGTGATCTAACATCCTAAATAAAAGATGGATAATAATTACCTGAGTGACAACTTTTATATTCACCAAAGATAGAGAAAATAAATAAGATACAGATAAGCAACGGTGAAAACTTTAAAAGTAAATTTAAAAAACAAATAAACCGCTCGTTAACAAGTAAAAAGTTGCAAAAGGAGTAACAAGTTCACAACTCCACCAAGAGGGCCCACAAAAAAACTGTCAATTGGAATAAATAAATAAACTAGAGAAATTATAGAAATAGAAGCTAAAATGTACATTGAGCCTCACCCATATTTTCAAATTTCTTGAGCGAAGTTTGTTTTAATCTGAAATCAGTTGCTTCTATTTTCCAAACTTTTTTTTTTTTTTGCATAAGATTAACCAAAACAAGATGATTTAAACCAAATACGATTTTATTGGTGAAGATCGTAAGGAAGTTTACAGCTATGCTTCCAATCCTATCCTAACATAAGAAATGAAAATTAAATGTAATGAAGGCACATTGATTCCAAAGAAAAAACAGATTATAAGAAAAGATAACGGAGCTTTTGCAATCAAATTATGGCAAAAGCAAAGGACCAATCCCGATAGACATGAATAGAAGCATACCTTCGACAAGATATAAACGTGAAACGGCCCCCGCATACCAAACAATGTCACAAAGTACTCCACAAACAAGAACTCAAAGACATGGAAAAAGAAAAACAAAAAAACAAGGAACCGTAGGGTGAAAAAAGAGAGGGAATTAAATTAGTGTGGGAAAACGAACCTCGGGAAAGATAGGTGAAGAAGAAGGATGCGGCAAATCGATCTGAACATCGCGGTCTTCGGCTACGCGAAGATGATAGTTGAGGTTCATGACAGGAACGGTTTTGGTGCACATGATCTCAGCTTCAGCTACCATCTTGTGACTACCGATCTCAGCAAAGGGCTCGAGTATTCTTGAAATGAGGCACGCAGGAATCAGAACACAAGCTAAAGGAAAAGGGTTTTTGTTTCAATAGGATGTATTAAATATTTGGAATTTGTATGTGTAACAACTCCAAATTAAATTTCTTTATTCATTTTGTTTTTCGTTCTAAAAACTTTTAACATTCAAACCAATTTACCCATTTAGAGTTTCATATGATTAGACCCAATTCCGTATTTTTTAAGTTTTAGTTAAAAGAACAAATTTCTATCTATTCGTTAATATTTTCAATTAGATTTCATTTATTCGTTAATATTTTTTTCATCAATTTAATCTGAAAATAGGATTACAATTTAATGTTTTCTTCTAGAATTACAATTTAATGTTTGTATCCAATCTAATCATATTTGCTCTCTTTTAAAAATATTAAAATATTTAATTTTTGAAAAAATTTAATACACTTGAAGAATATATGTTTTTAACCCGCTAACCTTTCTAACTTTTAGTGGATTTTCAATCTAGGCCTAGGCGAGAATATATGTTTTAACCATATAATTTCATGACTTTATACAATCGAGAATATATGTTCACAATATCTCTTACGTTAAATGAGAACATATGATTTAACTAGCTTATCTCATTTATTTTTTATGGATTCTTGATCTACACTCAAGTGAGAATGTGTTCTAACCTGTCTCATCAACTTTTAGTGGCTCTCAATCTACACTCAAGCAAGAATATATGCTTTAACTCGACTATCTAAATGGCTGGTATTTTATTCTCGCTCAATCAAGAATATATGTTGTAACTAGTTTATCTCCTTAGATTCTTGATCCACACTCAATCAAGAATATATGTCATAACCAACCTATCTCACTGAATTATCAATCTACAGTCAATCAAGAATACATATTGTAACTAGTCTATCTCATTGAATTATCTATCCACACTCAATCAATAATATATATTGTAACGAGTCTATCTTACTGTATTCTCGATCCACACTCAATCAAGAATATATGTCGTAACCAACCTATCTCACTGGATTCTTGATCCATTCTCAATCAAAAATATATGTTATGACCAAACCTAACCACTAAATTCTCGTGGAAGAATATATGTAAAAAAAATGTGGATTCTCACTTAAAAAAGGGGAAGCTAGAGTAGTAAAGATGATCAGACTCCCTTTTCTGTGCACGTGATTTTGTTTATTACAGAGGGAGGGAGAGGGAGAGGGTAGATGTTGAAATCCTAGGTGTCATGGGTGGAAGCCACAAACTCACACCACTGCCAGTTTCAAAACCGTACCTTTACTTTACTCTAAACTCACCACCGATTCATGCTTCCTCCATTGCTTAAATCCCAATTATTATATTGAAAACAGAGCTCGTGACACTCCATGCCAAGCCACAAGCCCTTCTCACCCTCCTTTAATTTTCTCCTTACCTTTTTTATGTTTTTGAGAAAAGTGGACAGATGGGGCGTGGAGAGCCACAAGAACAGAAGGATCCAGCCCGTGACCATTCAACCATTTTAATTCCATATAATAATACTAATATATATATATATATATATATATGCTACACAACAACATAGGCTCACGAGACTAATAAACTCTGGTGTACCTTTTTCTCTTTCTTTTCTCTCCCTTCCACCAACCAAAACCAAGATGGACCATTGGTTTTACTTCCCATTCTGTTCCATATCAATTTTGTGGTCTACAAATGCCAACACTCGTATTTCACCTCCCCTTCTTAACCCATTTTCTGCTATTTCACCTTTTCAAGGCTGCAATGCAAACTCACATCCACTCTCACCACCTGCCACCTTCACAACATGCAATTCTAGATAAATATTTCTTGTCCTCTAAACCCCTCCACTTTTTTACTTTTTACTATAATATCCTGCTCATCTCTCTCTCTCTCAACTCGACACGTGTTCTCTTTCTACACGTTACTTCTTTCTTCTCTTATAAAGTATTAATAAATGTAGATACATATGCATATATAGCTGCTTCTCTCCACCCAGCTTCCCCACTTCATTGTAACCTTTGTTCTTTACAACTCAAGTCTCTTTCTCTCCATTCCTTTCCCATTCTTTCCTCCTGCCATCCCTCTCCATTTTTGCCACTTGTTGCTCACTGCTAACTTTCTGGCCTTACATTCTTTTCAAATTCACTTGGGTTCCATGGAGTTCAATCGAGTTCCTGCTGTAATGCTTTGGATCACGGCCATTTTGGTGGCGGAGAACTTGAGCAATGTGCAAGGAAGGTACCATTTTCACAAGGGACAAAAGAAACAGAACCCTGATGAACAGCCCTCTCTTCCATCCCCTGTTTATTCACCACCACCCGAAGACTCGGCTCCTTCAACTCCAGCTGACCAAGCTCCCTCAGTGCCATCTGATCCCTACCCTGATGATCCAGGAAACACCACTTCTGACTGTGTTTTTGATGTCACTAATTATGGGGCGGTTGGAGATGGTTGTGCTGATGACACTGCTGCCTTCAGGGCAGCATGGAAAGCAGCCTGTGCTGTTGAATCTGCCACTCTTTTAGTTCCCTCTGATCGTTGCTTTAAAATCACTTCAACTATCTTCTCAGGACCTTGCAAACCAGGACTTGTGTTTAAGGTCAGCCACATTTTTTTAGAATTTGAATATCTTGTTTTTCGTGTTAAAGTTGGAACTTATAAATATACCTGTTAATGCAACAAATCAGGTGGATGGAACCCTGATGCCACCGGACGGACCAGAGTCGTGGCCGAAGGCGGACAGTTTGAGGCAATGGCTCGTGTTTTACAGGCTGGATCAAATGACATTGACTGGAACTGGAACCATCGAAGGGAATGGCCAAAAATGGTGGGAGTTGCCATGCAAACCACATAGGGTACCTACATTGTCCTCTTAATAGCTCTTGAATTTCTCTGTTTCTTTCAGTTTCAACTTCCAATCCAAGGCTTAATTGTCCTTTTCATTTTAGGGTCCAAATGGGTCGACTCTGCCAGGACCATGTGATAGCCCTGCGGTAAGAAGGAAACCCACCTTTTTGCCCACCAATTCAACCAACTTATATGAATAAAATATGCTGACTGGTTCTGATATCTGGGGTTTTCAGTTAATAAGGTTCTTCATGAGCAGTAATTTGGCAGTGAGTGGACTGAGAATTCAGAACAGTCCACAGTTCCATATGAAATTCGATGGGTGTGAAGGAGTTCTGATAGACAAGCTATCAATATCTTCCCCAAAGCTCAGTCCCAACACTGACGGAATCCACATAGAGAATACCAAAGGAGTAGGAATATACAACTCCATGATAGGCAATGGTATGAAACTGAAATAATGGATTGTTCTTGTCCACTCATTGTTATCGACATCTTGGCTGATTTATGATTTGGAAACATAGGTGATGACTGCATTTCAATCGGGCCCGGCTGTGCCAACGTGGACATTGAAGGCGTCACTTGTGGGCCGAGTCATGGAATCAGGTACAAACAATGTCAATTGCAATCTCCATTTATTTGTTTATCACTTGTCAACACAGTGAATAATTCATTGTTGTATGTAGCAGCATTGGGAGTCTGGGAGTCCACAATTCACAGGCATGCGTTTCCAACATAACAGTGAGAAATGCAGTGATTAGGGAATCAGACAATGGAGTGAGGATAAAGACATGGCAAGGAGGGTCAGGTACAGTGAGCGACATCTTATTCGAGAACATACAGATGGAGAATGTTAGAAACTGCATCATAGTTGACCAGTACTACTGCTTGTCCAAGGATTGTCGTAACCAGACATCGGCTGTGTTTGTGAACCAAATCTTGTACAAGAACATCAAGGGAACTTACGATGTTAGGAACACTCCAATTCACTTCGCGTGCAGCGACACAGTGGCCTGCACGAATATTACAATGTCTGAAGTAGAATTGCTACCACATGAGGGCGAATTGGTGGAAGATCCTTTCTGTTGGAATGCATTTGGGATTCAGGAGACTTTGACCATTCCGCCCATTGATTGCTTGCAAGAAGGAGCACCTCAGAATGTTGCAGAGACCTATGAATATAGCTGCTGAAGTACAATAATAATACCGTATACAGCCACCATAGCACACCAGCCAAGTGCCATTTTCTGTAACTCGGTATTGATTATTGTCGCTTAGGCTCCAACTCCATCCCTTTCTGGGTTCATTTTTAATCCTCCCACATTGAGCGATGTGATGCCCTATTGTAGACTGTAGAATGTAGATGATGGCCTCTCTTTTTGGCCGTCTACTATGTACCTTGAGTAATTTATACAACCATATGCACCTTTATGTCTCATGTTAGAGCAGTAGGATGTGTAATCAACAAGCACAAGAGTGAGTCAAGGCAATATTACAACATAATATAGTTTCGACATTGAGCTGTGAATTTCATATTATCAGACAGAACAAGCAGATGAAGTGAACATTGTCACTTCTTTCTTTCCATGGTGTTCCTTACACCCTGAAGAACACGAACAAACTCGTAGAATATAGAGAAATCGAAACTTGCTATACCTTCGGTGTCTTTGCTCAGCTTTGAAGACGACAAAGAACGAGAACAAGGATTCTGACAAACGACTAAATCAAAACCTCCATATTTCTTAATCAAATTGTGAATCTTGTTGCTTGTTAGTTTCTGTATGTCCTCTATCAGCTCCAGCTCCCCAGTTTGTCCACTACTGCGCCACCATTTCTGCAAAATCCTCCTCTTTGCTGCCGAACTCTCGACTGATATCACAACTTTCAGATGAATGCCAAGACGGTGCAAAGCAATTTCCGCCCCACCAATTCCACTGAAAATGGACAACACAATCAACCCTTCTGGGAACATAGACTTCAAAACAGAGAGATGATAACCCAAAGTGTCTATCTGAAAACAATATTTGAGAATTTGAAGCCTTTCCATTGAGCTACTTTCAGCATCTTGAGTGTGATTTACGGGGTACCCGAGCACATACTCCAACTGTTCAGGCTCTAAAGGAGCCAGTTTGAACTGGCCAACCCAGATAAGGTTCAAAGCTATGCAATGATGAAGAATATCTCTCTGCTGTTGAGACGAGAGCTGACCATGAGAATCGGTCATCGTCTTTGTAAGCCTTTCACACAGCTGAGGTACTCCTCTAGTTTCAGAATTGATGCAGCTCAAATGCTTCCTTGTATCCCAGGAAGGCCACCATTTCTTTGTATGTGGTATAGCATCTTCGATAGTCATTGCAGGCTTTGGGAGGATGTGAGACCTGTTTTCACATGGAAGATTGTGCACATAGCCTTCCCTTCTACTCAATGCTGAGAACGACCGAGTGTCCACAAATTCGGGCTCAATGGTATAAAGGAACTTGGAAACTTTTCCCCAAGAATCACGAGATACATCCAAAACATTTCCATACAAGAAAAATGGAGGTTTAGCCACCACCTTATCAAGACTTCTACAAGGATTAAACTTTGAAGGTGGGGATGGAGGTCTAGCCACCATCTTATCAAGACTTCTTGAGAGATTTAGTTCTGAAGATGTGGGCATCTCAAGTCCGATGATTTTTGGATTTACTTTTGCTTCCAACCATTCAGGACCGTAGAGAGAACTCAAGTCGTCATCGGCATATTCTGGCTTTGGCCGTTTCCCTTTGTGTTTAGCATCGAAACGAGGAATCGGATTTGGAAGGTCATCCATATATTCTTCTTTCGGCCTTTTCCCCTTCAATATTTCCTCAACGTTAACATTCCTTGAGAGAGAAACTCCAGCAGAACTTGAATCCTCAGCTTTAACTTTGGGATTATGTAAACCATCAATACAGAATGAGTTCGAGGAACACTGCACAAAGCCATGAAAATAAAATAAATAGGCGTTGGTAGTACCAGATGCTTGACCACAAGATACAAGAATCAATCACAAAAGAAGGGGCACAAGAACATAGAATCCAGAAAAAATTAAGATAAAAAAGTTGGTCTTTACAAGCAGATTCTCCCCAATAATATTTTATCGTAGTGTTGAATAGAATTATTGAATTCAAACAAAGTTAACAAACGCTATTTTAGAAAGGTGTGGCACCGACTTGAGGTTTCGATTTTTTTTATAGGGAAGGAACAATATATATTTTTTTAAAAAAGTCAATCAACTATCTTCTTTCTTAAGTTTGGTACTCATTGCAAGCTCTTGGGAAATGTATGGTGTTTGACTCATGTTGGGATGCTGAAGAGGTCAACAAAGTTTGGGATAGAGTTGAGAGGATGCATTTGTCTTCTTTAATCCATTAGTGTAAATTTTATTTCCTAGAAAAAGAAAAGGTGCAAGTATTTGAATAATTTTGGACAATTGATGTGAACATATAACAAGGCTTAGTACAAATACGACGAGCAAAGTTCAAGTGCAAGAACCTTATCATTCCCAGGGTAGTCACCAGCTATTCGACCCGTAACAATGGAATCAGCAAGTTCTGAAACTTGAGTGTCCGAACCTGATGGATCGATGCTAGTTAATGGCTCCACATTACCCATGAGAAAGCTTAAATGAAGTTCTCACACCAAATTAAAGATGATATTGGATGAAAAATTAGCCTCCTAGAGCAGAATAAACCAATCGGTAAAACAAAAATTTTATAATGATTAGACAATGAGATGACTACACTAATCCCTTTCTATGTCGGCTACTAATAGGACTTAGGAGCGGTTTGCTTACCGAACTTCTCAATTGCCAAAGAAACCTCATTCTCAGAGAAACCCATTTCAAGCAAGCGAAGTGTTTTCTCCATAGTCACAAACAAGGTTTCATCATTTTCCTGAGGAACATTTTAGACTAACATCAATAACAACCTAGGCATTATGCCAGTACTATATATGGTGAGCACAATACGAAAAGTAGACCGACTAAGAAAAGTTGGATAATGTAAAATGGTAATCAACTTGGTCAACTCATTAACTAAAATCGCTGAAGTAAACATACAACACTACTAAAATAAGATTGACACATGAACTTGAATTATGAAAAACAAACCTCCGTTTTCAATTCATTTCTACAGATTGTTTCATCTGTTTCCTTCTCCAAGTTTTCAGCAATCTGTGCGGCGACGATAAAATCCACCAACTCATTAATGGGAGCATCTCCACCTGAAAATGAGTTATAATAAATCCTCATGGCTGCATAAATATTGGGCAAAACTTCAATCAAGTCCACTATTCCAGAAATGTACTAACCAAGCTTATCAATTGCAAAGTTTACTTCATCAACACTAAAGTTCATTATTAATAAGGAAGCTTTATTGGTATGAGTACTAATATAATCATCATCAGCCTCCTGCAATGGACACGATCAGCTGGGCGGTAAAAAAAATTACTTGAAGCTTCTATACTGAAAAAGAAACGCTTACACATGTGCACACTTGCACACACACATAAACAAGAGAAGAAGATATAGTAATCTATGAGGGAAGAAGATATTTTGATGATCCTGGACCTCTTGTCCTATTTAATCCATTGAATTCCACATGGGAGTGGGAATTAGGTTACCTCCTTCGGTATAACAACTGAAGAGATTTCATTGCTTGCATCCTCCTTGTCATCAAATAAGCTATCTAGAGAATCTGATGATTCGGGTTTTGATGTCCGGCCAGCCTATTACAATAAATAAACTACATGAACTTCCAAAGCATACAATTCAAATACAGTTAATTTCTAAACAAGAGAAGAGCCAAATGCAACAGATTTTTCTTTTAATTTTTTATGGTACACCCTGTGGCTGTCCAGCCAATCCAAAGGCAGCTTTATATATCAAGGTCAAAAATGAAAATTTACAACACTTAAACAAACGAAAGCATACCTGCTTGTAACAGAATGCAGCAATAGGACTAGTCCCCTTTTTATCACTTCGTACACTGTGAAGAGAGCCTGTTGACTCAGGAAGTGATTTTTGTTCTGCCTAGTCAATTAAAGCAACTCAATCACTTTTCCAATGAAGCTTTATTGCTAAGACATAAAACCAGTAACCACAAAAAGTTGACAAATATAAGTTGTTAACAACAGCAACAATTGATTACAATGCTGGCAGTCAAAACCGGTTTATTAAGACTGGAAATTTCAATAAGACCATTATTCTTTTTACGATGAGACAGGCACGCAGGCAGGCTATCTGGGCTACTTACCGAAAATGTAGTCAGGGTATTTAATAGCAATTCTACATCATCTTCACCTGGATTTAAGATGAGACACAATATTAGCGGCAATTATTAGGATATTCTATACAAATTGTACATTTCAAGGTTATAATTACATTTCTAATGAAACTTTTCCTTGTAATGGAGAAAATTCGTAAGGTCAACTTTAAAGGATAAGGTTCTCTCTTCTCAGTTTTCTAAAGAGAGAAGGTAAATAACATAATTCAGTGCCCTCATTCATGAAGAACGCATTGTATCCTAAAAATTAAAAGGAATAAATTTACCTTTTTCTTCGATCACTTTATCAACAAGAGATGGCAGGAACCCCATATCTACAAAGAAAGTTCTTATGTTGTTTCCAGATGAGCTTGCACCACTGTCCTGAAATTTATAAGAACTGAAAATTTGAGCAAATCCGTTACTTTAAGTTTTTCCACACTAGGAAATATAATAAATGCCATACTCCAAATATTCAATCCATACCCCTAGGCAATAACATCTTACTTTTCACAATGAAAATTGTATTTTTCTTTTTTTCCAAATGGATGGTAGGTCCAAAATGACAATAACAGAACTTGATATGTTGTAAACACAAGTGTGAAGACCTCATAAAGATACTTCGGCAATTTATTTTAACAATAAGGTTAGAGTTATAACTTGTACGTACCCCGACATGCCTTGAGTACAGCCCATCAGGTGGCAACCTGAAATCCAAGACCTCTTCCTTTGGTACAATAGGCTTATTGCTGGCCTAAGGAACAGAAATAAGAGCGCCTTTATGTTGATGCACATGCATTTAAGTTTCCAATGATTCAGCATAGTATCTCATTAGTGTACATACCATAAAGTTTTGAAGTAGTGGTTGCTAGGACTAGGGCTGAGGTAGCTTTAAATTTCACCTTCAGGAGAGTAAACTGAGTTTTCTGTGGCTCTGTAAACCAACAATTTGTTCGGATAGTCAAAAAATTGAACAATGTTTAGACCATAACCTCAAAAGCAGCATGTCAACTGCTCTTTGTTCTGGCTAAAGCCATGCCACTCTCTAGCTCTCAAGGTCTAAAATAGTTAGATGCATTAATAATCAGTAATCACCATTCAAAATCACCATTTATTCTAATATGACATTCAGCATCAAATCACAATCATCTAGCTCTTTGTTCAGTCTTTTTATTCTTTTCTTCTTCTATTTTTTTCAATAAGAAATATTTTAGGGATGAGATGAAATTACAAAAAAGATGATGACAACCCTCTGCAAAATAAATCACAAAAAATTCTTTCAATGGGCTATAAAAGAAGACAAAGATTAAAAAAATTGTCAAAGCATTTTTCATTCACTCCATATAGACCATAATAAGGCTCCAGTAAAGTCTAACCATAAAATTTCCTTTTCCCCTTTGAAAAGGTGATCAACACGAACGGTAACGGCCCAGGCCCACTGCTAGCAGATATTGTCCTCTTTAAGCTTTCCCTTTCGGACTTCCCCTCAAGGCTTTTAAAATGCATCTGTTAGGGAGAGGCTTTCACACCCTTATAAAGGGTGTTTCATTCTCCTCTCCAACCAATGTGGGATCTCACAATCCACCCCCCTTCAAGGCCCACCATCCTCGCTGGTACTCGTTCCTTTCTTCAATCGATGTGGGACCCCCACCAAATCCACCCCCTTTGGGGCACAACGTCCTTATTGACACACCGCCTCGTGTCTACCCCCTTCGGGGAACAGCCTCCTCGCTGGCACATCGCCCGGTGTCTGGCTTTGATACCAAATATAACGGCCCAAGCCCACCGCTAGCAGATATTGTCCTCTTTGGGTTTTCCCTTTCGGGCTACCACTCAAGGCTTTAAAACGCGTCTTCTAGAAAGAGGTTATCACACCCTTATAGAGGGTGTTTCGTTCTCCTCCCCAACCGATGTGGGATCCCACACAAATAGTGGCAAGCAATGTGTGAGGATCTGAGACACTGCAATGGACCAACCAAAGCCAGCCAATGTCAACCCTGAAAAAGCTGAAACATAGGTGCAAGTGATAAATGGGCCTCTTTGCAATTCACCAGCATTCTTACATAAAGAATATCAGTTTGGAGGGATAGACAGCCAGGGAGATCATTTTTGTAGCTTATTGTGGATATTAGTGCAAGATAGGCTAAGTTCCCAGATAAAAACTTGACCATTTTTGGATACTTCCCTTTCCAAATTCTTCGATAACCAGGGATACTCTTGTTAAACCCACAAATTGCAAGGTCCAAAGGCAGATATCCTAGTCGAGAAGGCATTCTTTTCCAAGGTACCAAATTTAAATATCTTCATGATATGTGGTTTAGGAGATAAGTAAATGAGATTTTTTCAAGTTGCCTTTTGAATTCAACTCAACCAAGTGCGTGAAAATTCGTCAAAACTTTGTGTTGTGCAAGGAGCCTACATCCCACAGCACTCGATCTTCATTCACCAAATACCATGAATCACAGCAGTTACTCTTCTAAGTACAACAAGAACCTCGCATACCATAAATTTGAAAATATTTTATCCATACAACTTGCATTCTAATCAATCAAAGCCCAAAAATCAATCATAAATAGATCACACAAGCGATGAAAACAAGTTACATGCAGATGAAAGTTAGATTGAAATGAGCCCAGACACAGGTTAAATATAAGTCACGCATCAAATTTGACACACAACCAATTAAAAGAAGTAGCTAGAAGTTGAGTACAGTTGGAACTTAAAATATATTTCCCAACACCCCGTTCGTCAATCAACAATGTCGAAGAAGAGCAGAACAATTCAAGAAACCAAAATAGGAAGAGCAAGTGAGGGGATGAACCTGAAGCGGAGCTGTAAAAGGAAAATGCAGAGAAAGAGGGAGAATCGAAGAAGCCGCAATTTGGTTTTGGGGCTTAAAGGGTTAAAGCCAAGCACAGAACAGACACAGGCACAGGGGACGGAGGACCAAATATCGAGGCTTTGCGATCCTAAGATTCAATGCGGCAGTGTGTAATCAAGTCAGAGTGCGCCCTTCTGATATACCCTTCACTGTTTCCCGTGATTGACACGTGGTCTCATCTCGAAGAGTCCGGTCCACAAGTTCCACGACTAATTCATGTCATGCTCCCAACCCTAAATTTAACTTCTTTAATTTTATATCAGTTTTACTACATTGTTTTTTCCCCTACTTTTATGAAAGGAAAAAAAAAAAAAAAATGGGACAACCTTAAAAATAAATCCTAAATGTTTGATCTAATATTCTTTTCTTGAGTCAAATGTGATGGCGAGATATCACAATTATATTGTAAAGAGGGTAGGTTGTGACCCCCCACATGCAAACATAATAAGGTGGCGACACGAGATGACGCTCAATTAGCTATGTAAAGGTCGAGACAAGACAAGTGTCATGATGCTATCGAGAAAGACGACGCATCATCCAACTCATCATATAATGATGTGCATTGAAATCAAGACGAGACATAAGAAATATGGAGACAACAAGCAAACAAGAGGGGCAAAAATAGGCTTGATAAAGGTCGGTTAGGGCCACAGGACTTAACCTTAAAAGATTCCATAAAAAGTTTGGACATGCGGCTCTAGAGTAAAATTCGTCCATACAAAAGATGAAAACTCATCAAATTTGTGTTAATCAGATATCGGACAGACGCTCCACAACACAGTTTGATCATTTGCCAAAATCATGTCTACTCTTACTATACAAAAAAATGTCTCAAAATGTACTTTAAGGGATGATATTAGCTCTCAACTACCCTTGGGCCCTGTGGCCTAAGCGAGCTACTCCATGCGCACACACGTGTGTCATAGTGTGAGCGAGCGTCTCGAGTGTCTTCCTTTGAAATGAGTATTTAAAGAACAGTGTCGGACGACACAAGTGTTTCAACATTGTGCCTCAACCCACGTGTTAGAGGTTGGTATATGCACCTGCTGTCTAGTATGAAGTCCATAAATGATACGACATGGAGAGGAGAGGGTTCATGCCCTGATGAAAACCCAAATGGATGGATATTAGGATGTTCTGATTAGATGAGTGACACATGGGTCAGTTCTGCTAGACATGTTTGAGAAGGCTAAGATGCCTAGCTGTCCTGAGACATGAAATTGCATCACGATGTATGAGTCCTGTTGTTGGAAACCAAGATGAGGACTGAGATGCAACATTGCACACGAGAGACTTTGACCAGAAGTAGAGGCAAGGTCGAGCCGAATGACTTGACCTAGTGTAAAGAACTGCAGACAATTGAACATGCATGCAGAGGCACCGTGGGTGGGCGAACAAGCTTAGATTCCCCATGAGCAATGTTCAATTGTTGAAAGAGAACCTTGCCTAATGATGCCATGACGGGAGAAAATTTGAATGAACCTTGTCTTAAACGTGTTAAGATCAATACGCCACACACTTAAAAACGTACAAACATGACTCTAGGTAAGTTAGTCTAACATCTACACTTGCTTAAGTTTTAAAACTATAGAAAATAAATTACAACTTTCTCTAGTAGTTCAATTTCAAAACAACTTTGCTGTACATTACGTTTTCGTTGGATGGGTAAATGATGAAACTGATAATACATTTGTTATTTTTCAATTGATTTAAAAATCAACCTGGCACAAAGAAGAAACCCAACAACAACAAAAAAAAAAAAAAAAAAAAAAAAAAAAAAAAAAAAAAAAAAAAAAAAAAAAAAAAAAAAAAAAAAACCACCCACTACACCAGAACATTGATCAAATAAACGAAGACAGCTGCGATAACGAAGAAATCCCAAAGAACATCTTCAAACCAAGTAAAGCAAAAGACTCATTTCTGAGAATTTCTGAGACTGCTCCCACTTTTTCAAGTATATGTTTCGACTATTTCCATCATTTGTTGTCAAGCTGCAGAGCTTTAGGATCGAGCGGAATCGTTCCCACAGTCAAAACACCACGAGTTTCAGTATTATATCCATTAACTTTGATTGGCATCGAACCTACAGTCATAACTTCAGTAGGTTTGGAATTTGTATCACTTGCAGCAGCTGGTGTAGCTCCTCCTGAAGTCTTTTCAACCACTTTCCCGCCAAGTTCAAGTGATTCTATCCTCAAAGTCGATGTAACATCAGCTTTTTCTTCACCGTCGAGCTTGGGACTTTCCTTCACTGCCACAGTACCAGGATTTGAATAGACTTGCTCATCTCCCGAGGTTGCATTCCTTTCCGACCCCCTCGCACCATCGTTGGCCTTGTTAAGATTTTTATCCTCTCTCAAAGGTTGCTCAACAACACAATTTAGCTGGCGGGTTTGATCAAATGCAGGTACAAAATATGGACGCTCCAGCCTTCTAATAACCAACCTCGCTTTCTCTTCCTGCATGATCTTCTGACGGTTTTCATAATAAATGAAGTCGTCAAGTAAAGAGGTCTTTAATGTATGATTCTTGAATAATTTTATCATCTCCAGACCTTTTATAAATGGTAACTGCAAAAGAAAATATAATTCGAAGAGGTTAGAACCGTAAAAATCAATTTCATTTTCTGCCAGTCCGATTAAATTATAACGCACAGAAAATAGAGAAAAGCTGAGCTTTTAGCTACAAAAAAAGTGAAAGTATGACGCCAAAACAAATCAAATTTTCAAGGAAGGAACACGCAATCAAACTTGCCAAACATTGGCACTTAGTTGCTACTCACAAGATTGTAAAGTGATCAACTTTAAACATTGAACAAGAAATACACAAAATGTAATAACAGGTTTATTTTCATTGTTCTCAAAATGTAATAACAGGTTTAATTCACAAGATATCCAAATCACTCCCAAACAGAAGAACACAAGAAAGTGGATGATACGCCACAGAACTAATCAAAAAGATATTTTCTACGAATAAAGATATTACTGGACTGAATAGAAAATAACAAAGCTCCTTACTTCTTGCGTGTCTCTGCTATTAGTAACAGGTTTATTTTCATTGTTCTCCAAAATGACATGCCTAAAGTTGTTGTTCGGCACATCTTTGATAATGTGCCATTTAACAGGGAAGCTTCCACTCCATTTATCCTGCTGCCAAAAATCCATATCCCTGTTGAAGTCCACAGGGCCAATCATCTCTGCGACACCACAGAACTGACCACTTGCATTGACCTATATACCAAAATATTAAATCAACAACCTGAAAGGAAAAACATATCTAATACCACAAAATCTAAAAGAAAAAAATTCAACTTACAGAGAAGAAGAGGAATACAGGACAGCTTCTTGATTTCGCTAAAACTATTCTCTGAGCATCTTCGTATGCAATATTCAGTTTTTTATTCCCATTAGGAGTGGAGGACCAAACATTATACTTAATGCTCTTGTGAACATCATCCTCACTGTAAGATTTAATTACAAAAAACTTCGCATCCATGTATTCAACAGGAAAATCATCCTTATTATACTGATCTGTGTAGATAATAATGTTTCCATCTGCATTACCATCTCCAGCCTTGGTTGTGTAGGCCTTCAGAACCAGTTGGGTTTTAGATCTGCTGATTCTAGGACCTCGATTTTGCTCACTTAACACATCTGGACTAGCATTTGCACCACCCAAAACTCTACCAACTTGAACCTTAGGCTGAAATTTTGTGATTGCAGCCTGTCCATGAGCACTTGATCGAAAGTCAGAAAAGCCATTATTGATAGGATGAGAAACTCTCAATTGACTATGTTGAGAAACAACCTTTCCATTTGATATGTCATCCACTGGATGAATTGAACCATAAGCACCTCTACCCTGTAAGCACAGATCATAAATCCAAAAAAGTTCCATTAGCCACAGAAAGTGAAAGGAAACTTGCATGTGCGCATTACACCTAATATGGAAAACTAATTGAATAGATAATCTCAATCACATTTAATAGCGACAATAAACAAATCCAACTATAAGAAGAGATGTAGATCATGAAATTTCTCTCCAAGTAGACACAAGTGACCTTCAATACAGGAAAACAATTAAATTTACCTGATAAACACGTGATGAAATTGACCCAGCATGACTACCAGCAGAAATGCTACCAAGTGTTGCACTTTGCTTACTTGGACCAACATTAGCTCTTGGCACATCTGATAACCTGTCCAAGGAATTTCTCTGGCCTAAAGTAGGATTGGTGGCGTTCCTAGAAAAGTTTCCAGAACTCTCATTTTTATGCATTCTTCCATTTCCATTAGATCTATTAATTGAAGGATCAATCAAGTCATTGGAAATATTGGGGACAAGATCTGGCTGAACGATAACAGGGACATAGGCAGGTGAAGAAACAGAGCTTTCATAGGAAGGAATGGTGTAAAACTGTTGGGCCCCTATATATGGACCATCTGGTCCCATCACAGCACTATGTATGTAAGGATTATACGGGTTGTATTGAGACTGTGCATATCCATAGCTTGGCGTATAATATACATAAGATGAATTCTCATTTTGAGCACCCTAAATCAAGAGAGATAATGAGGACCATCAGAAAAAAAATTGAAGTTATGGCTAAGCAAGAAAATATAAAATAAAGATATCTATTACTCACTGTGTAATGGATATCTGGACCATCTAAACCAAAAATCCGAGAATGATCCTCCCATTCGCCAGGTGATTCAAATCCTTCAACAATAAAGACACATATGTGAGTCATCATAGCATCATCTAAATTGCTACATCATATATTCACGAATATTACCTGTACAGTAATAACTGTAATTGGCAGCAGTAGGGTAATAAACGCCCTGATCAAAAATAAATTCAGGGGTGGCTCCTTCATTGTACATGTTTTCGCTTGCTCGAGAAACAGATCTATCAAATATTGCTTAATTGAATGCCTCAAAACTGAATTTGAGATTGAGCAAATCTAAGGAACGTCTGAATCCAATGCAAGGCACAAAAAAAGAACAAAAGAAAATAAATTAGATGTGTTCGGGCATACTATATTAAAGATGAGCAGAAAAGGAAAAATATCAAGCATTTCTATTCCAGAATATAGTAACAACGAAGCAACAAGGTTACCGAGCAATTCAATTACAAAATTGGTGAAAAACATACAATCAAGGATCTGATCGACTCCAACGAGCTAGTTTCAAAGGAAGATCTAAAAAGGACAAAGAAAATGGTCCTATTAACATTAAATATATAGTAGAATGAAAACAAATGACTTCCCCGATGGCTAACAACAGAGAAACTCAAATGAATGACTTCTTCTAAAACATTACAAGCGAAGGTTAGCAGCAGTTACGGGGAGAGGGCAGTAGTAAGTCGTTAAAAAAGAGGCACTATTCAGTTGACTAAGCGTCTAGATAAATGACTGATGCTTGACTAGAGTCCCTGAACATGAAACTTGCGTACAAGTGAAGTAATTAATAGTAGCATAGTGGAATTTGAGTCAAGCATCCCCTTGCACCTTGATGTATTTAGATTTTGAGCTACCTTCTTCTCATATTCAATCGGTCTGGAGTCAAACATCCACTTCCACATCCAAATGTAGAACGAAACAAAATATTAACCCAAGGCCGACGGAATTGAACAAGAAGGCAGCTGAAAATCTCAATACATCAGGTAAAATTATTTTCGAATAAAATTCCAGCGCAAGGAATCAGTAGAACAAAAATTCGAACTCCCAAACAGTTATCGAGTACACAAATATTCAGGAATTAAGCAGAAAACGCAGAGATAGATGACAGAAAATTGAAAAGAATTAAACGAAATTTGTAAGACAGAAGGGTGAATACATGGAAGAAAAAGAAAAGGAAAAGAGCAGGGGAGAGTAGAGTAGTACAAGATAAAAGGTGATTGGAGCCATGGAAGAACGCTACAGCAGTGGAGATTGAGAATTAAGCAGGAAGGGAAACGGGTTTGAGAAACGTAGGGATGGCTGAACAAGAAAACCCTAACCACGAGGGGAAGGAGAAGAAGAAGGAAGAGGGGGGGGGGGGGGGGGGGGGTGGGAATTTTGCGTGTGTGAAGAAAGCACAAGCAGAGACGCGGAAAGAGGAGATTCCAACTTCCAAGCGTCTACGCAGCGTATCCAGTGCCTGACCAAAATACCCCTAATGAGTTACCAAAATAACAGCTTTGCCACTACGGAACCCAATGGGCTGGACTCGGCCCGGAAGAGGAAAAATCTAGGAGGCCACGTGGAAAAGAAGTATTGGTTAAGAGAGTGAAGCGAGAAGAATTTGAGTTCAAGAAGGAGTTCTCACGCAGCTCTAGAATCCAGTACAATGCAACAGAATTTTCTCAACCTCTCATCTTTGTCTTGTCCCGCAAGAAAATCACTATTTTCAACACATGAATCACACGTGTCACTTCCTCTTCTTTCTACACATTTACCTCCCTTCCTCAGATAAAACTTATAGTACAAAGCTAAGTAAATTTATTTACAGTTCTGTTCAAACTACGAGATTAAAACAAAGAAAATTACCACAACGGTTACCTCTTTAGGGTAAAGAAAGAGGAACTGTTGACCAAAATTAAACAAGATTTTAAAGAGTAAATATAATATAATTGAAATTTTAAAAGAACAACATCAGGAAGTTAAAATTTAAAAACTCGTGTAATAGTTGCTTCCACATAATCAAATGATGAAATATAACGTGAAGACATGTAATAAAATCTGTGAATATAAATAAATAATATAAAATCTGTGAATATAAATAAATAATAAAACAGGAATAGAATAAGGGGGATTGTGACTCAGCCCCCCGAAGGATTATTTTCTCATCCTCTCTTAAAAAAATATATTTTATTGTAAGATAAAATTTAAAGTCTATTTTTGTAAACTATTATTTTAGTTTTTAAAATTTTTTGCTCCATTTTTCATGACCTACTTTATTTAGATAAGAAGAGAAAAAATGGTTAATTTTAAAAAATCAAATTTTATCCAAAGGAAAAAGAAAAAAAAATCACTTTTTTTAATCCTGGAATACTGCCGGCGACCGAAAAAAGTGATAGAGCGCGCGCTCGCGAGTGGTAAAGAGAGAAAAAGAGGACGAGGTGGCGGTGGGCTTTGGTGATTGCCGGTTGAAGAATTCCTATTGTGAATGTGCAGATGCGAGATTCATCAATTTGACCAATTACATCAAATCTGTTTTTTGATCCAAGAATGGTAACTCATTCATGAACGATCACCTGTTGCAGGAAGTGTTCAAGTTTAATGGAGTAGAAGTAATTTCAATCAAATGGAAGAGCAGTCGAGGTTTTGCTTCGAGTGTCTTAAAGGTCGAATCAGAGTCGATTTCTCCGACCGACTCATAGTCTCCTATTCCATCTCCGACACGGCCCTGCCCTTCACCTCCACCGCCGTTGTTCAGGTCTCGTTCCCACTGGTGCATAATCTTAATAGGAATGCGTTTAAGAGAGTGCATTAGAAGATGTTCTCTCGTTATCTGATTATTTTTTCGCGCAGGTGTCAAATGGGGAAACCTCAGGCTCTCAATTTATGATCGTGTATCTGCCAGGCCATGATTACAATTGCATAACCAACTATGTGTATGGTCATCTTTTTCTCATTTTAGATTTTAGCACACTTCTGAACATTATTGCTCTCAAGCGTCTCAAACTCGGGAATCAGTTTGGATAAGCTGCTTGATAGTATTAGATGAATTATGGCTTTCTCCGTAATCGTTTACTTCATTTTTTTCAAGGGAGAATTTAACACCATCCCACTTCCCAATGCAGGAATGAGTATTTACTGGACAATTTCAACAGTGGTAACGAAGACACTAAATCTCAGATTAGTGAAGATCAAGTTGAAACTCAAGGGGATAGTCCTCATAAAGGTTTTTTGTATTCGCCACAAATTGGAGAGAAATCACTCACTGACGGTTCTAACTACAACCATTCCAGTAGGCTCTCTTGTTCGAGGATAATCAGTTCTTTGGCCCCCATTGCCCGTATTAGCATTTCATCCCTCTCTACCTTTGATGAAATTGCTTCCAATCTCTTGTCTGGATCTTTGGAAGATCATATATTGCACTCACTTTGTCTCTTAATTGAAGGAAGAGCTTCAGGAAGGGACTCCATAAATTTTCTTAGCTTAGTTGGAATTCCTTCTTTTCAAGAGACTGTCTTCTTGAATTGCTTGAGGCATCCCAATATCGTGCCTGTTCTTTCAATGCTAAGGACTCATGGTTATACGAATGCAATATTGCCTACGACTCCATACACATTAGAGAACATTCTCCATTATAGTCCGGATGCCATAAAGTCTGAGTGGCATATTAGGTTTCTACTATATCAGCTACTATCCGCCCTTGCCTTTATACATGGCTTAGGGATCTTCCATGGCAATATATGCCCATCCAGTGTGATGTTAAATGAGATGTGCTGGTCTTGGCTGCAAATTTGTGATATGCCTGGGTTAGTGTGTGATTTAACTAGGAAAGAAAAAAAATGTTCGATGGCTACATCAGGACAGGTACATTGTTGTGCAAAGGATTGTTCTTCCAAAGCTCTTTACGCTGATTTGAGTGTTACTTCCTCAATAGACTGGCCGTCTGATTTTATGCGATGGTGGAGGGGTGAGTTGAGTAATTTTGAGTATTTACTTGCCTTAAATAGATTGGCTGGGAGAAGGTGGGATGACCACAAATTTCACACAATAATGCCATGGGTAATAGATTTTAGCACAAAGCCAGATGAGAGTTCAGATGTCGGATGGCGAGACTTAAGCAAAAGCAAATGGCGATTGGCAAAGGGTGATGAACAGTTGGACTTCACCTACACTACCTCTGAAATCCCACATCATGTATCAGATGAGTGTCTCTCTGAGCTGGCTGTCTGCAGCTATAAAGCCAGAAGGTTACCTTTAAGCATTTTACGTATGGCCGTCCGTTCAGTTTATGAGCCCAATGAATATCCTTCTAACATGCAGAGGCTTTATCAGTGGACCCCTGATGAATGCATTCCTGAATTTTATTGTGATTCTCAAATATTTTATTCAATGCATGATGGTATGGCTGATTTGGCTGTACCTCCATGGGCAGGTAGTCCTGAGGAGTTCATTAAATTGCATCGTGTTTCTCTAGAAAGTGATCGAGTCTCAGAAAAACTCCATGAGTGGATTGACGTCACGTTTGGATATAAAATGTCAGGTGAAGCTGCTATTGCTGCCAAGAACGTTATGTTGCCTTTATCTGAACCTACGCTCCCAAGGTCGATGGGACGTCGTCAGCTCTTTAGTCGACCACACCCAAAACGGAAAGTTCCAACCAAGAGATCATGTCAAAGCCCTGTAATGTCAGTTGAGAATCAATGCCATGCAAGTGAAGCGGAAGATAAAGATATTATTATGTCTGAAATATCCTATCTAGAAGAATTAGAAGAAGCATCATCATTCCTTGAAGAGGCCAGACATTTAAATGCTGTTTATGGCTATTATGCTAAAAAATTGGAAGATATGACTTCCAAAGAGGTGTTATCGGCTGAGAGCTTCAATAAGTGTTTAACCAATACTTCTGATATATTTGTGCAGCATGAGTTTCGAACCAATATTACACTGAGCTATCTTCTTGAGCATGTTGAAGTGGAGGGTAAAGATTCAATTGGATATCAAGACTTGTTATCATGGAGAGAAAGAATATCTCAATTGCAATTTTCTGATGGTGCTGCGAATGATATCTTTTCTATTGGTTGTATTCTAGCAGAGCTTCATTTGAGGAGGCCACTTTTTCATTCTACCTCATTGACTATGTACTTGGAAAGTGGTATCTTGCCTGGCTTTATGCAAGAACTTCCTCCTGATATAAAAATTCTTGTTGAAGCATGCATCCAAAAGGACTTGACAAGGTGGAATTTTGAGGCTTTTTATTTTTGGATTTCGTTAGTTATAAATAGGAATTACAGTTGTTCAAATATATAGTGCCTGGTGTCTTTTGATTTTGTTTCTACCAAGTAGCATTTGTCTTATGTATTTCACTGGTTGTAGGGTGACGAGTTCATATGCTATGGACTCTACCTGACTAACTCTTCCTATTTTATTAAAACCTGGTTAGGAGGCCATCAGCCAAAAATATATTGGAATCACCTTGTTTTCCTGCTACAATCAAGTCATGCTACTTGTTTCTAGCTCCACTTCAGATTCTTGCAAAAGATGTTACCCGACTTCGTTATGCTGCAAATTTTGCAAAACAAGGGGCTCTCAAGGCAATGGGAGAATTTGCTGCTGAAATGTGCGCTCCTTATTGTCTGCCTCTTATATTGGCTCCTCAGTCAGATGCGGAAGTAGAATGGGCTTATGTACTACTAAAAGAGTTTTTGAAGTGTCTGATGTCTAAGGCAGTGAAGACTCTGGTTTTACCTGTTATCCAAAAAATTTTACAGGCTAGTCATGAATTCCTTTTGTCTATTTCATTGTATTATTAAAATTTTATATATCGCTTTACTTATTAATATTTTAATTTCAGGTTCCTGGTTATTCACATTTGAAGGTTTCTCTTCTCCAAGATTCATTTGTAAGAGAAATATGGAATCGGCTTGGTAAACAAGTGTATATGGAAACAATTCATCCTTTGGTTGTGTCTAATCTATCTGTTGCTCCACATAAGAGCTCAGCAGCTGCTGCTTCAGTGCTTCTTATTGGCTCTTGTGAAGAACTTGGGATGCCTGTTACCATTAATCAGGTTTAACTTGTATTGAAGTCTTTGGACTTTGATGATATAAAAAATTGTATTTGATATCCATATGTGCTCATCGTAATTTGTCTATAACCCATGTATGTATGTGACTCACTGCAGTTATAACTTACTCTCTCTTGTTCCAGACAATCCTGCCTTTAATTAACTGCTTTGGGAAAGGAATCTGTGCAGATGGCATTGATGCGCTGGTTAGAATTGGTATTCTTGATTTGTTGAGTGGTTGGTATGACCTCTTTTTGAACGTAGACATGTTCAGTTAAGTCATTTTAATTCTATTGTTTAGGTGGTCTTTTTGGTGATATATTCGTTGTCAAGCAGATGCTTCCATTACTCAAGAATGTTGTTAGGTGCTGCATTAAATTTTTTTCTCTGTCCAAACCTGAACCCATGCAAAGTTGGAGTAGTTTAGCCCTTATTGATTGTTTCACCACATTAGATGGCATTGTTGCCTACTTACCAGGTGAAGTGGTATTAAAGGAGCTTATTGAGGTAAATTTTTCTAATATACTCGTGCAAAGTTGCAAATGTGAATTAATGTTTCTGAACTTTTGGTGCATCCTATGGTTATGTAGGGCCAGAAATGTTTGCATGTCATGGTGCTAATTCAGAAGAATTTGGATGTCTCAGTGCTTCAGGTGATTCAAATTTCTCACCACAAAGCATGCATGCATTTGTATATTTGACCTAAAAATAAATTTGAGAAGTTCATTACCACCAAATGTTTTTCGACCTAGGTAAAAATGTGTATTGCTAAATAAATGTTTGTTGGTTAAGGTTCTTTTCTAGTTTAATATTTACTGGTTATTTGAAAATATGCTGTGATCTCTTATCTCCATTTAGTTGGGAATTGAAGTACGTTTAGAAGATTGGATAACACTAGATTGAAGGCTTTTCAGCATTATGTTGGGAAGAAGTGGTGTCTCTTTTAAGATAAATACTGGGAAGATGTCTGATAAATATGCGACCAATTGGATCACCTTTCCATCTTTAGACGGTCTGATTTCTTGTAATTTTTTTCATTTTATATTAGAGAATCTTCTTTTCTTTCGTTAATGTAGTATGTTTCTTGCTCATATACATTTTTCGTTTTCATAGAGAAAAAAAAAAATAGACGTTATGGTTGTCACGACTTGATTTTTGAGGCTTCGAAAACCGAATCGAGACTAAAAAGACGTAAGTGAAAACAAATAAAATAGATGTTAAAAATCCGATAAAATTTAAAACAAGAAAAAAAAAGTCAACTAACACCAAAATTAAATACAAAACTAAATTCAAATATAAGACGACGTTGTACAACATTTTACAAACGGGAAATACAAATATAAAAGAAAATACAAAAGACTCCAAATGTGAAAACGGACTGATGCTTCGGAATGATACCCCTCTGTGACAATGCAGCTTCCAAGCACCTCTCCACCTTGACCAGTACCTAAAAAAAGAAAGAGAAAAAGGGGTGAGTATAAAAATATACTCAGTTAGCAACTTACTTGTAGGCTCTCATTGCTTCCTTCTTCTAGTAGATTCTCACGACTTTCCTTTGGTCTATACGAAGTCCCAATTGATTCCTCGTTGATCATCTACCCGTGTAGTCCCTAGTTCCTTGTTGAGACTGGTTTACGGCGTCACGACGTCGGCCTTGACCCGTTTCTATACTCAATAGAAGCTATTCATGCTAAACCACCTACCCGCGTAGTCCCTGTTCTCTACCAAGACCGGTTTACGAAGTCGCAGCGTCGACCTTGATTTGTTTCTACGCTCAATAGGGGCTCTCATCTTGACACCTACCCATGTAGTCCCTAGTCCAACAAGGACTGGTTTATAGGTTCACCTGTTTCTACACTTAATAGGGGCTCTATTCACCTACTTGTGTAGTCCCTAGTCCAACTAGGATTGGTTTATAGGTTCGCTTGTTTCTACACTCAATAGGGGTCCATGTCTTGAGCTAACTACTTATGTAGTCCTTAGTTCTTCTCAAGAACTAGTACACTCAATAGTAACTCAACTAGTTTTGTGATTCTGTAGGCTACTTAAAATCATGTTAATACACTGTGGAGGTCTATTGGGTTCTTAGGGTCATTCATGCAGTTTAAATTCCATTTTCTCAATTCCAGGACGTTCTAGGTTAGCCTCTCGGCTTAACTAATCCCTTGGTGCACATAGGTCTGATCTCTAGTTCTACATGTAAACGACACTAGCTATAGCGCCCTAATCTTAACTGTGATCTTTATACATGCTCTACTCGGAAAATACATCTATCAACCATCTCTAACACATAAATCATGTCTACCCATTCACAGATTTTATTTAAAAAGGTATTCCTACCCAGCCTTAATGCATGAAATCCATAACATAAATCATACACAATCAAAAAATCAAACAATCAAACAAGCTCAACGGGAAGATAGCATCCATCAATCACTCAGAGCACAGATCAGAATATCCCTTCCTCCATCATACCACAGCGGACGACATTAAATTAAACATGTTTCTCAATTCTCTTGCTCTAAGGGCAATTTCGTAATTTCATCACGCACATGTCGTAATCACAAAATTGTTCATTCTCGGTTCTAATCACACATATTCTAAGCACCTAAGGTCCATCATGCTTGCATACTAGCTTGTCCTAGTGATCCCTACCAGTATTACTTACCTAAAATCCAGATGGTTACTAATTGGAATGAAGCGTGCCCTTTGAAGCTCGCTTTTCCACTAGTTGGGAGCCCTATATTTCTTGGAAGCTCGCTGGTAGGTCCTGAATCAAGTTAAATTTAGGTAAGTATCAAAACTGGGACAAAAAACAGTCGAACGAGAGTTCGGGATAAAAGGGAACCTCACACGTTGATTCACGCGCCTCACATGCTCAGAGGGGGTTCACGTGTGCGTAACACGCGTTAGGTGTAAGGAAGTCGCGCGGGGGTGCTTGACACGTGTCACCCACTGACTGGCTCCTTTGACTTCGATGGTGTGGGTTCGATCACTGAAGCACGCAGATTTTTCTTGCCTTTTTCTCTGCGCGACACGCGGCTGACATGATAAATGTGTACGATCCAACTTTGACGAGAGTCTTAGAGTTTTTATATGAGTATAATTGCAATTTTGTAAATATATTAGTTGTATTGTCCTTTATTGTTTTTTTTTTTTTTTTTTTTTTTTTTTACTTTCTACTTAGGTTAACCTTGTACACTTATATGTATTCTTTAGTGAATGGAACTGATATTTTTCTTCTTTCAAACCTTTAGCATTAATATTTACATATATTTGAACTACTTGTTTTCCCCTTAATTATTTGCCAGCTTGTTAGTTTTTGATGATTTGGAATGTAATCTGCTACCTGTTGACCAGGTCGCTGCCAGTTCTCTAATGACAGTTTGTCAGCTAATTGGACCAGATATGATTGCATTGCATCTTATACCCCAACTTAGAGAGGTATTCGATGAGCTTGCTTTTTCGCAGGAAGCTGCCTATCGATCTACTTCTCTTGGCAAAAGCATGAAAGTTTCTGGACCAAGCAGTGATGGAGATGTCCCAAATGAAGGCCGCATGGACCTTGTGTTAGCACTATCTTGACCCTCATTAAACACTGAAGTTTTGTTCTCTCATAACTCATATCTTTACTTTGAAATTGCAGACTGATTTTGTATCCTACTTTTGCATCTATTCTTGGGATAGAAAAGCTCCGACAGTGTTGTACTACATGGTTGCTTCTTGAGCAATATCTTCTTAGGTACCATCACTGGAAGGTAGGAGTAGCTTTTTAGGATGGTCTTGGATTACGCTTCTGTTTATTCAATCAAAATATAATTAAGCCTGCATTTCGATTTGTTTATGCACATCTCTTAAGGTATCTTTGCTTTAGTGGGAATGTACAGGGGAGTCATCCCGAAGCAGTTCAGATAAATTAATGAGTAAGAAGACTGAATTCAGTAAGGGTTCAACTAGTGAATACAGTCCTGCCAAACTTTTACTTAATGGTGTAGGGTGGTCAATCCCTCAATCACAAAGGGCTCAAGGTGCCAAAAACTTGATGCCCCTAAGACGGCTCCATGATGTTCATCAAGGTTCCATGCAAATGCATGCATCAATATGTCACTCTATACAGCTTGAACCCTGGTTTTGGCTCCCTAGTATAGCATCTAGCTGGGATGGACCTGATTTTCTTGGCCGTGCGGTCGGTCTGAAAGAAGAACTTCCATGGAAGATTAAAGCATCTGTTATTTACTCAGTTCGTGCGCATCATGGGGCAGTAAGATCTTTGGCCATTTGTCCAGATGAATTTAATGTTTTCACCGCTGGAATAGGATCTGGATTCAAAGGAATGGTTCAGAGGTGGGAGTTGTCTGGAGTTAACTGTGTTTCTGGTTATTATGGCCATGAAGAGGTTTTCTTCTTTCTTTTCTTTCTCTTCCTCCTTTTATGATCATAATGAGACCTTATTTTTCTTGATTAAATAACATGGATTGTTTTTCTCTGAGTCCTTCGGAATTCAGAAATCAATTGACAGTTATATTCAAAATTTCCCGTTTGTTATTGGTTATGGAGTTCGTGATTATTTTTAACTTTGTTCTGAAACTTATAGGTTGTCAATGACATTTGTGTTTTGTCGCCTACTGGAAGAATAGCTTCTTGTGATGGAACTATACATGTCTGGAATAGCCGATCAGGAAAGCTCATATCAGTATTTGCAGAGTCATCAGTGGATTCTGCACATCTTGCAAGCCCTTTATCTTCTGTCTTAAAGACAAATGCTGACCATGCCAACTCGATAAGTTCCAATTCATTGTCCAATGGAATACTGACTAGTGCATTTGATGGAAGCTTGTATACATATATGCACCATATAGAATTTGCTGAAAAGCTTGTAGTGGGCACTGGGAATGGTTCTCTGAGGTGTAAACATAATTTGGTTTTCAGATTGATTTTAAAGCTCATTTATATGAGAATAAAATAAACTCATGCTGATTATCTTATGGATGATTATTTTTCCACAGGTTTATTGATGTTTCTCAAGGTCAAAAGCTTCATCTATGGAGAGGAGATGGCGTTGAGTCTGGTTTTCCTTCTCTTGTCTCGACTATTTGCTCTTGTGGATTTGACAAAATGGTTGCAGATGGTGCTTCGGCTATGCCTTCCTGGATTGCAGCTGGCCTAAGTTCAGGGTATTGTAGGCTATTTGATGCGAGGAGTGGAAATGTTATAGCCACTTGGCGGGCACATGATGGATATGTAACCAAGGTAATTTTAACATGCTTAAGAAAAACAGCTGTAGGATGATCTTGAGTTTGATTTGCCTTCTATGCTTCCAGTTGGCTGCACCAGAAGATCATATGCTTGTTTCTAGCTCTCTTGACCGGACTTTACGAATTTGGGATCTGAGAAGGTTTGTGCAAATTTTTATGCAAACTATATGCGCTTGCACTGAGTTGAGTAGTTAATAGAAGTTTTTAGTTAGATTACGTTAGTTTGATTTCTGACAATTCATCTGTTCTTCGATCATGAAAGTTGTCTGGCAGAGGAAAATAAGTTGTAGGCAGCAAAAGAAAGGATGCTTTTAATTTCAATTCTCTCCAGCAATACTATAATTGTAATACGTTAAGGAGCTCTGGATTGCCAACATATCAGCAAAAGGAACCATATTTTAGATCCAATTAGACTTATTTTCTTAAATAATATTGCTTATATTTCTTGGATGACAGCCTTTCTTATTTCTTTTGTAGGCTTTCCCCATCAACGCCAATTATATTGAGGGGTCATAATGATGGTGTATCTAGCTTTTCGATGTGGGGCCAAGACGTCATCTCAATTTCCAGAA
Source organism: Cucurbita maxima (assembly GCF_002738345.1). Classification (NCBI taxonomy): domain Eukaryota; kingdom Viridiplantae; phylum Streptophyta; class Magnoliopsida; order Cucurbitales; family Cucurbitaceae; genus Cucurbita; species Cucurbita maxima. The sequence continues at coordinate 16,165 of NW_019272036.1, read as the reverse complement.
ACAAGATTGGGCTGTCATCTTTGTCGAAATCTGCGGATGAAGTAAGTCTTGAACACTTTTGAACATGTTCTTGTCAGTCGGTCATGTACTTTATACAATAAGAGTTTTCCTTTCAATAGGATTGGTTCAGGTGCACTATTATTATGAAATTGGAAGTAGACTTAGTATCGGGATGCTATAACACAATTTCTATGAAACCCTTCATCTCCAATAAATCATTTCTAAGTTTGGTGGAAAAAATATGATGTCCTTAACTTTGGTATACAGTCGCTCAGAATTGTGCCGTTGGTTATAAGTTTTCTCAAGCTTTGCTTGGTAACCATCTAGTTTTTGGATTTTGAAAATTGTGCAGGCTCATTTTTTCTGCTATAAATTTCATATTTCTTAAAAATTTAGTTCTTGGTAAAAAACCAAATGATTATCAAACGGGTTTTAGTTTTTTTTTATAAGATTTTAGTTGTGCACAAGTTGGACATAATTCGTGTTAAATCTAACTAAGTGGACCCATCATGCGCAGGATGGACAATATCGAATTATACCTCAGAATCTCTCGAGCGTGGACCAGGGAACAAGAAATTTATCAGTATTGTCTAGCATTAGTATTCTTCGTTATTCAAGATTATTTGTCGTTGGAACAGAAGATGGTTACATGAAAATTTGTTGTTAGACATGTTATGATGGTTGGAGAAAAGGGAAATGATTTCATCTTAGTTTTGTTCTATTTGTTGGCAAAGGTGTGAATACTTATGAGTAGTCACTATGAGGGTGGCCGCATTTTGGTGAAACGCATTATTGTTATTGTTTTGAAGGTTAAAGATCTATTGAAAGAGAATAAAAATAATATTTTAAGAAAATGAAAGAAAAGGAAAAAAGTGGTTGTGGGTATGGAAAAGGCAGGGGTATCATATAACTTTTGGTTGATGAAGATATGTAGCTTGGGAGGGGTTACAAGAGCGAAGATTCTTATTCCTTGAACCCCGTTTTTTGATAGGTATAATCGTTTGCCATGTTGTGTTGACGACTGCAAGCACAGAATATTACTTTCATAACGGCAGAAAGTAATGCTTTGGCACGTCTCGGAAACCATATAAGAGGGAGGATGGTTTTCAGGCATCATAATCTCACTAACTAAACCCCCATCATTTGGGCATTGTACCCTGTGTTGAACCATACAGTTCCTTTTATTGTACTCCCTTTAGCAATGGCCAATCTCCTTGGTGATGATATGGACGGTATCTCTCTCTCTCCTCCCCCCCCCCCCCNCCCCCCCCCCCCCCCCCCCCATGTACGCGTAGTCATGATGATAAAGAATTTATTCACAAGAGGCAAGATTATTTGCTTTCTTACCAGTATGAAATAACGTGCAGAGATCGCAAGATATGTTTCCGATGTCCCACCAGCTCATTACACGGTCAAGATCGAGTCGTTTTCATTGTTAGCCAAGAACTGTGTGGATAGGTACGAATCCGGGGAGTTTGAGGCAGGTGGATACAAATGGTAAACGATATATGTTAGCCTCTTTTATCTTCTTAAATTCGAGCTTGAATTGCTCTGTGCATTGTCCTAAACATGGAATGCGGTTGCAGGAAATTGGTAGTCCACCCACTTGGAAACAAAAGTAAAAATGGGGACGACCACATCTCTCTCTATTTGGCGATTGCAGGGACAGACTCCCTACAAACAAATTGGGAAATGTTCGTCATTTATCGACTTTTTTTGCTTGATCAGAACAACGATAACTACCTCACAGTTGAAGGTATATCTTCTGTTGCCTTGAAGAAATGAGGTGTCTATAATATACTAATACTAACAATTATATCTGAATGTGAAGATGGCAAGATGAAGCCTAGGCGGTTTCGAGGAATGAAGAAAGAATGGGGTATTGATAAATACATTAGCCTCAAAGAATTCAATGAGTCCTCAAATGGGTATCTGGTGGACGATACGTGTGTGTTTGGAGCTGAGGTCTTTGTTTGCAAAGAAAATTTCAAAGGCGGCAAAGGGGAGTGTTTGTCAATGGTAAAGAGTCCCATCATTCACAAGCATATTTGGAAGATTGACAACTTCTCCAAGCTGGATGCCGAGTGCCACGAGTCCAGAATCTTCAACGCGGGGGATCAAAAATGGTAGCCATCTTCCTTCCATGGACATTCCAATAATTAACTCATCAGGTTTGAACCCAACCCACTCATACGTACCCCGTCATTGCAGGAAACTTCGAGTGTATCCAAATGGAAGAGGCAGTTGCAAAGGCAGCCATCTTTCATTTTTTCTGGCACTGGCAGATCCCACAACGCTACATCCTGCTACAAAAATATATGCAGAGGTAACGTTGCGCCTGCAAGATCAGGAGCATTCGAAGCATCATTCTGGAAAAGGTAGTGTGTACATTATGGTGAAATACAAACAATTCAGTTCCATCACAATGAAAGATTTTTCCTGTTTTGGTGTTGGCAGTTTCATACTGGTTTACTGCATCCAACCCAGAAGTTGGAGGGCTTAGATTCATTCTCTTAAGCAAGTTCCGGCAACCAAACATGGGTTTTCTGTTGAAGGACGTTTGCATTGTGGAGGCAGAGGTCAATGTCCTTGGAGTGGCCAATGCGTTCTCTTGAGACCCCCCCC